>NC_042631.1:16438986-16806996 GCF_901001135.1 Rhinatrema bivittatum
GAAATTTTAGGCTGGATATCTTATCTGAAATTAACAGGCTAACTTCCTGATTCACCTAAGGTTTTTCTCCAGTCTGTGTCTATGGGAAAATAGCTCAATGAATCAGGCCCTAAGACTGGTCGCACCAAAGAGATGTCCTAAAGATAACTTTATTCAGTTGGCTGAATAAAGTTATCTGGCAAACTTTAAGATAATTGGCTATGTTCAATAGTGCTGCTTGCTAAATTTGCTACCGAACAGTGATTGAATATGGAGCTTTATATTATCAACTTTATTACAATACAATAGATGTTGCCCTCATTGCCTCATTCTTCAGCTGCTACAAACATGTAGAATAGGACAGAGGAAGCCATTAGAGTTTCACATGCTATGATGTAAACAGAAAACTAGGGGTGAGAATCCAAAAATGCTTGACCCAACCTCAGTCACCACATCACCTCTTGTAAATACACTTAAAAGCAGACCAGCACTATAGAAGGAACACTGTATGGCAAGGAGGCACAATCCCTTCATAAACAACATAGACTTGGGTTATTTTGCTAATCAGAAGGTTTAGTTTTGACTCCACTACTCCTATAATAGGATACCTTGATAGCTCAGAATTGCCCTATATAGAGAAAACTTGCAGAGGAAAGATACAGGGATAGGAACGGAGGTTCCTTTGTCTCACACAATAAAGCCATCCTCAGCTTTCAACACTCCATGACCTGAAACATGCAAAAAAAAGAAGAGGCATATTGCTTACTGCATAACTACAATATATAAATGGATGATTCCATTTCATATCCTCAGTCATCTAACAAAAGACACCAAATCTAATTAACACATCTGCCTTCTAAGATGAAGCACTCACTCTCAATCTGAGCTTTTACTACAATGTCACTTCTTTTGCCTCCTCTAGATCCCACACCTCAACTTTGACAGGCAGACGACAGACATAAATATGGAGTGTGCAGCACTTTTGCATAGTTTGACAAAAGTCAGCAGCAGAAAAGCTCTAATGTGTTTCCTATAGTGAAAGTGAGTTTTCAGGAGACTTAATATATGCTCAGTTATTATCCTGGTGTACTGTACCAATGGGCATTATCATAGAATTGAGTCACTAGATGGGTTAAAAGAATGGAGTTAATAGCCAGAAGGAGGAATTACCTTTACCTTCACACTTCCTCCCAAAAAACTCAAAAAATAAAAAATGGAACAGGGACACACTATGATTTACTTCCATTTTCCTCACAATACTACCCACAATAGCTCATCTTATGTCCCAGGGGTCATGATGACACATGGGTCTGTGCCTCGATATATGGAATCACAGCAGAACCCAGGAAACCTGGTCACCAGCAAACAATGATCACAGCACAACAGAATGTTCAGGCTGTAATCCCACGTACAGAACCTTGGGGGAATCAAGTCAATGTTAGTGTAATCGATTGTTATCTTCCCCAGTGGGACTATAGAAGCTGTGTTTCACTTCTAGACTTTTCTACTAAGTGCATGGTTACTGGATATAGTCAGGCATCCATAAAAGCTGACAGGCTGGAGACAAAAGATTGACTGATGTCAACTGGAAGGAGTTGGTTGTGAAATAATGCAGAATGTTCAGTTGCCTTAGGGTATATACAAGAGTCTAAGCATCCACACAGCTGCTTATACAGCTGGAAGATGAGCGGTGCCTACTTGGGCTCTCTTCTTGTGTCAATTCTTACAGATCCTGTCAGGGATGCAATTTTTTTTTTAAGTAAGGCTTTATGTCTTTGTCTCCTACAATGTTCAAATAAGAGGTTCATCATGTGTAGATCTACAGATGTTCATCCATCTTAGCTAGACCAAGTTAAGATTAAGCTCAGTCACAGTTCTGGTCTTCCTTTATTGCAGTTTATTATCCCGTTAGCTGACACTGTAGCAGGATACTTTGTATTCCTCTGTTTTTTCCGCCCTTGTGATCATGAATGGACCTCTCAAGGCACTTCTGTCATATGATTTCTCTCATTGCATGACTGACCCCAATGGATGGACCCAGAAAAATCTCTGTGGGGATCGCCTTCTTCCCCTTTCTGCAGTGGTTCTTTCGACTAAGTACTAGGACACAGAGGTGTTGTCCTGTTAGGTTCTTCACCATGCCACAGTAGGTATTTTTCTGTTGTGCATAGACTCTATTCTTAGAACATCTATAGAATGGGCATTGTATACAGAGAGTTGATGTGCCCTGTATGCCCAACTCTGCTTTCACTGTGTAGAAATAGGATACGCTCAGAGGATATGAGATACGTATACATATGTTCTATTTGTTAAATTTATTTTTCACTATTTTGTTTTTTTAGAAAGAAGCGGGTTTGTTGCAGCTGGAGTTCCTATTTTTCCTCAAGCATTCAAAAAATATATAAAAGTCTCAAAATGTCTCTCTTAGAAAGTTATGGGAGATGCATGGCTGTATCAGTTGTAACCTGGAATCATGCCAGCCTGGATCAGGAGTAAATGTGTATGTGTCCAGAGGTGAATAAATGACACGTATGCGTTTGGGTAAATAGGAGTTTGTTCACGTCTATGAGCAGGAGAGGAGGATGTAAATGGAGCATCCATGGTGACTTCTCTTGTGTGCTCTAATAATCTTCTTTTTTTTTTTTTTTCAGGCAATGAGTAATATATATATTTTTTGTTGAATATCTACTTTTGCAAGATTTGCTTTTTTCTCTGCCATATATGCCCTCCAAAGACCAAAATGAATTTGGGTGAATCGAGCCCCAGGCATGATTCAGTGTTAGGAATTCAGGGAAATTAATGACAATAGCCTCTTGTGATAAGTGGAAACTGGTACGACTTTCTAATTACGAAAAATAGAACTCCTCTTTCTAAATGTCCTTTCGTTCAAAATCTTTCCCTAATATTAAATATAATCATTTATATAATAAAGAAGATGATATTTTAAGAGCGGAGAGTCTATGGGCTAGATTCTGAACAGCTTATTTTATTTGTATATACTGTTCTTGTATACAGTCTATGAAGGGCGCGTGCCAGATTTAATAACATAAATATATAGAACAGGCGAACATGGTGGTCACAGAAAGTTCTGAAGGACTCCAGAAATGCAAAGGGCAGAGAAGTTAGGTGCTTGCTTAGAATTCTCCTTTTTTTTTTTTTCTACCGGGTATCTGCATTTGCTTTGATTAGAATTCAAACCAGGAAGCACCTCCTTCAGGCTAATGCCAGTTTTGTGCTGTGGCCCTGGCAGCATGTATGCTCATACACTCTCGTAAGCACTGCTCTGCTTTTAAGGTTTCTTCTTCTCTAGTAGATCTCCGTTTTCTTCTCTGGGTAAAAATTAAAAATGTTGACTAGATCTTTGAAAATAAAATAAACATTTTCCTTATAATTCTAGACTGATTCTCAGCAGGGAGCAAGCTTGGTGACAGTCGGGTATTATGTGCTGGTGAATGGTAAAAGTGGAAGGTTGATGATTATCCCTTCGGCTGTGGCAGAAAGGCTCACCACTTATGGCATTAACACAGTTACAGAAAACATAAAACAACACGTGCCAGATCTTCAGTACATTGCTCTCTTGGCTGAACCCTGGAATTTACCACCTACTTTCTGGTTCCAGTTGAAAACAGGCAAGTACTTAAATGTGTAGCTTAGTCTGGAATTTTATTAAACATTGATATATTATGTATTCCACTAACAAAAGGTGATTAACACTGTTCACAAGTGATAGTGCAGGATCACTTCTAGTGAGTGAAAAGAGGGATTCAATTCCTATTCTGCCATATCATTTTTCAATTAGAGCAATTCCATTGTTTTGTCTGAAGACGTATGAACAGATCATTCATACTCTCAAGAGAATAAATAAAGTCCTGGAATATTTTTGAAGTAATACAATAACATTAGTTTATTTTATAATTGCATGAGCAGAAAACCATGCATATATTACACAAATGAATCTTTGGACTACTGAAAAGTGGAAAGGTTATTCCATAAATGGAATGATTTTACTCTTGTATGATAGTTTACTCGTATCGATCAGTCTACGTATTTATTTTATTTGTATTTTTTCTATACCGGCATTCACGGAGTTCGTATCATGTCGGTTTACATGAAACAAGGGGTGAGAAATACATTATAACGTAAATAACTAATAACATAAGAGTATACATTAAAAGTAAAACAAGTGCATGGAAGAAAAAGTTACAATAAAACGGGGGTCATTCTAACTGGGATTAGAGTTAGAGGAAAGATAAAAAGTTTAACAGAAGTAAAACATTGTAGTGATTGGTAGATAGTGACTGTTTCAGTTTAATAGGAAATATCCACCAATTCAGATCTTTTTCTCGATAAGTTAAACTCTGCAGAGAGGGTCATTTTCCTTTTCGTTTGTGAGGAGGGATTAGAATAGTTTGGTGGGCTGGTTATGATTACTTTCTATTATGTATAATTTCACTATTATTGTATGGCTTTTGGAGGAGTTGTAACTTTATGTAATTGTTTTAGTTTTGTTATACATGCTGTATCAGCTGCCAATGAGAATTAAGGAAGGGTAAAATTCCATTACATTTTATAGTGTTGTACCTGAATTATTAGGCCTATTATAACATGCACTGGGTGAGAGCTTTGCCGACAAATAGACATGAGTCAATGATATTCCATTCCATTGTGCTAACCATCTCCATGAGGTGTAGATTCAGCCCAGAAAATAGCTTGAATTGAGTCTTACCTATTTTAAATGTCTCATCTATAATACATAACCTTACAGGGTCATTCATCAAAATGCATTATGGTGTTAACACACACGGTAACACATTAAAGCATGCGTTAAGAACAATAACGTATGGAGTGAATGCAAAAGTTTTGGGGGGGGGGGGCGGGATCAGGAGGAGTTGGGTGGGATTTAGTAAAATGAGGGGCAATATCACATTGTGTGATAGCATAACGCATGCTATCGCATGGTTTTAATGCCACAAATAACTAACCTTTTTTCCTGGTGTTAGGCTGTGCAATATGCCCAAAATGGCCATAACGTAATTTGTGATAAATTTTTTGAATTGCATTTTGGCCATTTTCTGGGCTTGTGAAGGGAAGAGAGGAGGAATGAAGGAGAGAGAGAGAGCCTCTGGGGAGGACCTCACAGTGTGCAACTATTTATAGCTATATAGGAGGGCCATCTAATAGGTTGAGCTGAGGTGCTGGTGTGGGTTTAGGGTTTAGGGGCCTGTTTTGCATGTAGAGTGAGACGTACGAACAGTACAATAGACCTTGGTGAAGATTTGGCATCATTTGGAATGAGGAAATTCTCACAAAGATGAAATTTTGTACTATGTTCTCTCACCCTAGCTTGATGGTACCCTGTTAGAGTCCATCAAGCTAGGGTGAGAGAACATAGTCTCCCAAAGAGAATGGTTGCTGCTTCTGCAGGTGATGCTGCATACCAGTGTTTGTCTGATGCCCTACTTGCATCCCTTGACTAATATCCTGGGTGCAGTGAAGACACTGAGGGAAAATGCGGATCCTCCCTCGCTTTAATGTACATTCAGATCAGGAATGTCTTGTGAGATCTCTTCTCTACGTCCTTGGGGACTGATGCTGGGCCTGGAGTTGAGGTCGAGGGTGGACCCCGAGGGAAAACGCCAGTGGTATCGCTCACACTCTCTACCTGCACTGCTTGCTCTTCCTGAAGACTGATCTCAACATTGTCCTCTTTCTCTCCCCATCACCTCACTGGAAGCTAAGATGCTACTTTGACTACATTTTCCAAATTATCTTTGGCTTATAACTGTTCAATATCTTCTGATTCAGAGAGCCCCAGAGAGCCCCAAGAGTCTTCCCCTAAATCAGTTGGTAAGAACAGTGCTTTCACTGCCTTAGTAGCAGCAGGAACCATAGAGGAGCGCATGCTGCTAGTTTTGGCTGTTGCACTTTTTCCTGCCTCTGCCTATGACCTTCCTGGTACTGCCAGTCTTGGATAATGCTCCTACCTTTTTCCTCTGCTCCAAACAAGAGGGAGAGGAGCCAGGTGGAGGTGGCATATGCTCTCCAAAGTTAACTTTCTTCTGCCTTAAACTACCTTAGACTTCTGCCACTCTGTGGCTGAAAAAGGTTGTCTTTAATTTTGAGGCAGGACAAACTTTTTTTTTTTTTTTTATCACTGCTACTATGCTGGGCTGCCTCTGCACCATTCTCTCCTCTCTCTTTTCCTGACATGAAGGGATTTATGTCAGACAAATGCACATTCTTATTCAGAAGAGTGGTAAGGGTATCTCGGTTCTTTTGTGAAACTGACTTTTATGTAACTTGACAAGCCATGCCTTTGCTCCCAGTCATAGAATGTATTCTATCCCTCATTTAGTTTTCTGTTTCCCTTCCCCTTCCTCCCCCACCAAAATCATTCAAATGTTTACATGTGGTGGAGAGCATGATATATCAAATTTTGTTCCTGAAGCACAATTACATTTTATTTATTTGATTTATATTACGCCTTTCAGCGCTTCAAAGGGAATTACATTCAGGTACCATGGGTACCCCCTTCTCCATCTAATACATAATGAAGAAGCAGGGGGAGGAGTCTTAAATCTACCTGAAACTGGAATATATTTATTTTTCTAAACCATTTTGATTGACTCTTTGTTTTTGAGTTTGTTTTTTTTTTTTATTCTATTTGACAGGATAGCTTTTATCTGTGAGGGGTCAGAATTATGGGCATTTGTGGAGCATCATTGGTGGCCCTCTTATTACCTGGCAGAACAAAGTCAAATATCTCCTGAGCCGGTCCAAAATCTCTTTGGATGCAGGAGAAAAATGTCATAGGCCAGACAGCTCCAGATGTTTGCTCTTTGCGCAGCTTTGAATGTTTGCAGAACTGAATCCTGGAAGAGAAAGCAGAAATCAGCCCGACTAATTCTGAAAAGCAATAACATGCTTACCTGCTCAGAAAACAACTTTTGGTGTATTTCTTATTTCTCTGCTAGTGCTGCGCTTTGTGAGCCCCACAGAAAATATTCACCTGTGCGATTTTGTGCAGACCATGGAGCAAAATTTACAGAAAGCATTCCAGTATGCAGAAAGGTTTTTCCTGGGCTCCAACAGCAACTTGACTGTCCAGGTAATGTTCTTCTTAAAGTAGGTGAGCAATATCCTGGCTATTCACAAACATCAGCATGCAACTTCTTTTCTGTAATAAAATGAGAAATATTGGGCTGGATTTATTTATTTTACATTTTTTTAGTACTCCACCGACACCCATATAACCATTTTAACTAGATTTTTCTTCCATTTTGGGTAAATTCCTAATGAACGTTTCTTTGTATTAATAATTGTTCTTTTAAAATGCCACAAATGTCACATTATATGGTAAACGTATGCCATCGGCCAGTTGGTGCCATTTTGAAAATAGCACTGGACTGGCAGAGCAGACCAACTAGGGTCTTCAAGGTACTCAACTGGAGGGAGTCAGAGGTCCAAGGGAATGGGGAAGGGGTGGAATTTGGCACTGTGGATGTGATGGCGGGACTGCTGGTATTTGATATAACCCTCAAGAGCAGGAGTGGGGCTGGATACAGTTAAAGCTGGCTAGAACAAGATCAGGAACTGGCCTGACACCAGAATCTTCTGCCTATAAAATGCCGTCTCCCCCCCTTGGATTGAACCCTCAGGTTCTGGTGGCTGGCAGGACTTAGCAGGAGGTGCTCACACAAGAACTAAAGAGGCACCCACAAGGCAGGGCTGGGCTACTTCTGAGATAGGGAATGAAAGGGTCCCCTCAAAACAAGACAGAACGAATCCAGGCTAGACAGATACAGGACAAACAAAACCAGAGGAGCACATAAATGGGGCTAAACACGACAAGGACACCCAACAGGACAGAACAAATGTTCAGATCAAGAAGTCCATAAAATTAGTCTGGTTTTTCTTGTTTAACCTTCTTTCTTGGGGTAAGATCCTCTCTGGTTTCTGCCCTTGACACTGACAAATGACCCCATGAAGCAGGGCTTCACACACATTTTCTGAATTTGTTTTAGAGGACAGGGAATGTAGACTGAAGACGTCCTTTGTCATTCTGAATCTTTATCATTAGATTTTCAATACATCTGAGGTCTCCCAGGCTCTTACTTTAATATATGCTGTGAAGAATCAGAGCGCCTTTCTCAATGGTACCGTGTCCAGTAAACTTCTTAATCGTCTCTCAGAGGACCTGGTGGGATTCTACCTGACCAAGCCACCACTGATCATTGCGGAATGTAAGTAAGCATTGGAGTTGTTGGTACTTGTAAGACTCAGATCGCTTTATAGACGTAACACACTGGCAGATATGTTTTAAGAATTCCTACTTTAATTGTAGATTTAAATGTAACAGTAATAAAGATAAGTATGAAATTCCACACAATTTTTTTTTTAACTTTCTGAACCTGCTGATGGAATACATTTAAAACTGAGCTTTCTAAAGACATTTAATGAGGATTGTACTTGTATCTACTGCTTTAATGATCTTGCTAGCCTCCAGAGTCTTACATACATCCTATGCGGTAAGCTGAGATTCGAGCATGTGATTTGAATCTACTTTATCTTGTAGCTTTGGACTATCCAAACATTGAAACCTCAGCAGTGACCAGGAACTACTGGGTAATCACAGGTACATTTTTATTACAAAAATATTTTATTGTCGCCTTTAGTTTTTAGTTCATCTGAAATATACAGCTATATTTGGATTTAACAGTTTGCTTTAGCTGTTTTCACATTTTTCAACTTTGTTTGTAAAAGATCTTAATTATATATTTGACTTAAATGTCACTACTTTCAAACTAGTTTTTAGTCATTAGGAATTCTACATTGTTTTAAATGATTTCAAAATCAGTGAATGAAATATTTATCTTTTCTGTTGAATAGTTTGGAAAGATTTTGGTCAGCCTTAATTACTGGGGAGTCTATATTCAAAGTTGATCATGCAAGTCACTTATCCAGTTAGAGCTTATCTGGCTAAGTTATGATGTATATTCAGCAGCACAGGGGAGCATAAGTCCTGCTTATCCAGCTAAATATCACTGAACACGCTTTAATTATTAGGCCCTGGGTTTTTATTTATCTAAAATTGAAAAAAAAAAGTTACTAACACAGGTAAAAGACAATGTTAGATTAAAGTTAATAAAACAAAGAATAGATGATTTATGATATTTACATACTTTTCTACAATCACAGTCAGTGACTGTTTCTCATGCTGGGTTCAAGTAGCATCTTGTAAATATGGATCTCGTAGTCATGACTGTAATGGATGGACTGGTGTACTTTTCTACAGTTGGTTACTGTTTCCCATGTTTGTGGATCTCTGTAGTGGATGGAATGTGCATCTTTTTATAGTTGGTTGGTTACTGTTTCTCATGCTTGTAGATCTCTGACTCATGACTGTAATGGATGGAAAGTGTATTTTTTCTACAGTCGGTTACAATTTTTCTTATTGTGGATGCTTGACTCATGACTGTACTGGGTGGAATGATATCTTTTTCTACATTTGATTTGTTATTGTTTCTAATGTTTGGTCCAAGTAGCATCTTGTAAATATTTCAGTATGTAAAGCAGAACAAGATAATAAAGCATTTGGGAGTCAATTTGGAGATTGGCTGTGGGGGCCTGCAAGCCCATGTGGAGTTTCCCAATGAAATATGTTCATCTGCCAAAAGGGGCTTCTTTTTCAGTGCATACATTTGCACCTGCTTTGAAATAGCAGCAAAAGTATGCATGGGGCTTTCAAAATAAAAGCCCCATGCATATCTTTCCTCTTCTGACTCGTTTTGCCAGCAGATGACAGTACTCATGCGGTGATGAGTGCAGGTACTGTTACCTGCTTGGGGGTCGGGGTGATTTTTAGAAGGACATTTAACACAGGAAAAGAGCTGTTTATCCACATGAAAAGCTTTTAGAATTACCATCCCCATAACCATAACATGGTTGTATGGCATGTTTATCCCAAAATAATGATTAGAAGGCGAGCAGAGGTTTTTCCATAGATTTGTTGGGTGCAAAATTGCTCCATTTTACTCAAGTCTTGTCTCAGATATTCTGAGCTATAAGGTACAGAGACAGCACTGTCTGCTTTATGCTTGTCATTTAGGTTAAAAGAATACGTAATGGCCCAAAGCCAATTGCTAGCATTCAAGATGATTAACGTACACATCGGAAGAAAATAAAAATCTTACTGGTTTCTTTTCTTACCAGTACCTGAATGTAACTTGCTTTCAGCTACCAAGGAAAAGGCATGAGCTAAATATAAAATAAAAATAAATAGAATAAAAATATATTGTGTGAGGTTTGGTAGCCAGGTTTAATCTTTACTGTACGCTTTCTTTGCTCATTAAGGGCCAGATATACTAAGCATTTCTCCCATAGATAAAAAGGGCCTAATTCACCAAGCTTTGATCCTAGAGACTCAGAATAGGAGAAAGCTTTGTGAATCAGTTCCAAAATGGGAGAAACCCTTAATATATTTGGCCCCGAATCAGCAATCTAATCTAATTCTGATCTTACATGTCTACCCCGCTTTTTCAGTCCCATAGGTCTGCCCAGCGTGGCTTACGGCATGTTAAAATATAAATCATAAATACAAAGCAAATACAATTCATAAAAATAACAGTTCAAAACAATTCAGAATTCAGTACAACACTGCAAAATAATACAAATGAAACTGTAAATCTCTAACACCAAACTAAGGGGGTCATTTTGTATGCGGATCACACGCGATAAGGGACGTTTCGCACGCGAAAAGTCCCTTATCGTGTGCGAGGCGGAGTTGGGGGGGCGGCGTCAGCCCCGGAAGAGGAGGAGTCGGGGCGGCACCGGGGCTGACGCCGCGAAGGCTTCGCCGACAGCGAAAGGTAGGTACGCTTCTTTATCGCTGCCAGTTTCGCACCGAATATAACTGCACCTTTTATGGTGGTGTTATTCGGCGCGATGCCGGCAGCGATCTCACTGCAGAGGTTCAATCGCTGCCGGCTATCGCAGGACCGCCCCACGCTTCGCCTCCCCAGCCCCATCTTTAGCGTGCGATTCAGGGAGCCCTGCGACATTGGTAAATCTAGGCCTCAGGGGGTCATTTTTTAAAGCTAGCGCACGTGAAAAAAGGGACGTTTGTCACGCGAAAAGTCCCTTTTTGCGTGCGATAGCTAAAAAGGGGCAGAGTCGGGGCGGCGTCTGCCCCGGAAGGAGTCGGGGTGGACGCCGCGAAGACAGCGTGGACGGCGAAAAGGGAAGGAGCCTTTTAGCTGCCCATTTCGCGCCCAATAGCATCACCTTTTACGATGGCGCTATTGGGTGCGAAAGCCGGGAGCGATCGCACTGCAGAGGTGCGATTGCTGCCGGCTTTCGCAGGCCTGCCCCCCCTGCACTGCGCGATTCACCGCCACTGTGGTGTTTTAGAAAATATAGGCCTACATCTCATAGCCTGCTCTCACTAGTGAATGGAGCAACTAAATCAGAATTTATAAATATAACAAAAATGCAATTCCAGAATATCAGAATGTTAAATACCGGTGGCCAGGACGGGCAACACAACCAATGGGACACCCCACAAAATTATACTCTCTCTCTCTCTCTCTGAAAAGGGACAATTTAAATGGTCTAATTATGTCTCAAAATAAATTTTCTGACTCTTGTTTTCTACTTGGGGCTTATTCCAATGTCCCCTTACAAGCCAAAGGAGCCAGAATATTTTTTGCTTGCACAAGCTTTTTCAGGGAAATATTTTCTCTCCCTGAAATTGTCAGAAAAGAAACCTTGGACACCACATTTGCCATTTCACTGCTGTGGAACCTTAGCTGATTGACTGGATTTTCGCACAACCCTTAAATCAGGCCCTAGATTTCTATTCAAAGCCTCTTTCAATTTATTTCTGGGTAAATTATTTATGATCCTTAGCATCAAGGTATATTTTTAATTGTATTTTCACAATGCTTGGTGACTCAACTCAGAAAGCTTAAAATGGTTAATGTATACATAGAAAAAAAATGCTATATTTATTATCCCTGGATTTGAAAACTGTGGGATTCAGTTCATTAACTCCACCAAGACATTTGGCCGTCTGCTGAAAAAACATGGGCACTGCGCTGTGTTAATTTGCCTTCGGTTTATACTGTTTTGCTGTGCTGGGAAAATGTTTTTCTGGGCCTCCAGGAAACGGGGGGGGGGGGGGAAGCTGAAGGATTCGCTTTCATTTGTAGAAGGGCAGCCCAGAGATTACCTGGGCGGGCCAAGACCCAGAGTGTGAAGGACTGAGAACATGGCTCCATCTAAAGTCCGTTTTCCAAGTTCACAGTGTCGGCTGCTGCTGATTTAAACCTTACATCAAGCGTGACACTCTGTGTGTGTGTGTGTACATTTTCTACTTTATCTGACTCCACAGTGATACAAGGCGTTGCCAGTACCTTACTGGGAATAAACAGCCAAAGCTTTGCGAGACTGATGGAAGAAAGGCTGGCCCAGCTGTTCATCATCTCTCATCAACAAGAACGAAGGTTCAAGAGGGCTACCACCGTGGGCAGCTACACGATTCAGGTTGTCACTGGGACCCAGGGAATGCTTTGATTGTTCATTTTTTGTTTTTTTGGGTTGGTTTTTTTTGGGCTCAGATGTTTCCTTCTGTTCCCCTGGTCTCTCCGGGGGGGGGGGGGGGGTATGGTGTCAGGAGCCTTTGCTTGCAGCTGCCTAGGGTTTTTTTCCTGTTTTATATCCCCTCCCACCCATGCCTTTCCATGTCCAGTAACTGCAGTGCTTGGACGTGGCCCGGGGGCCGTGCAGTGGGGCCTCCTTCCGGATAATGACCAGGAGTCCGCAATGGGAACTTGGAGCGCAGCTACCCTCGTAAGCAGAGGACCCCGGCCAGGGACTGCGCTCAGGTCCTCTACGTGGCAGCACTCAGTACCGTCACTGGCTCAGCACTGTGCTATGTTTCTGTTTTGTTTTTTTAAATGCTGATATCTGAAAGTATAGGGCCCGATATTCAGAGCTATCTGGGTAAGTAACTTTGCCAGATATAACTTACAATTTACAAGGGATATTCAGTGGCACGGTTATGCCCCTGAATATTTACTTATATTATGTCTGTCTAAGATAGACCAGCACTATGTGCATGGGGGCTTTCTGCATAGTTTTTGCTCAAAACATAAATCTGTCCCTTAAGTGGATACACATACCTCAAGAATAGTCCGAATGAGGCCAGTACTGGTCCCGTACAGTTTTTTTCCTAAGTACTTTATTTTACAGATGGTGAAAGTGCAGCGTATCGCAGGTCTGAAGGATCCAGCCGAGCTGACGTATTATGCTTTGTACAATGGCAGTCCGTTGTCTGGCACGTCAGCCGCTAAGCAGCTGAGCACTATTGATTCACAAAGGATGGCTCTGACACTAGGTTATGTTGTGCAGCTACAAGCTGATGGTAAGACTCGTTCTTGTTTCTTGGTATTTTCACTTTATAACACTGTATTATTTTTACTCATGGAAATTGTTACAATTCCGTAATTGAGGTTGTCATTTTTGTTTTATTTTTTTATTCCAGCCATAACAGGGTCACCCAAAATGGTATACAGGATATTTTTGTACTATAATACATAAAACCAAAAGGACAAATGTAAAATAAAAGAGATAATGTAAAACACACCCTCAAAAATTATAAAATAAATACCACCACAACATAAAACCCATAAAGCCAAAAACAAATAAAACTAACACAAAAAAATAATTGACATTTTGACATTGCTTATAATAATAATGGCTGACCAGCCCAAACTATGGCCTGCAGGCTGCATCATGCTCGTAGAATAGCTTTTCCCAGTCTTCCAAACTTTCCCTGCCCATGGCTGAATCGACCCTCAGAGGAGGGTTTATTTTTATTTTTTGCCCACACATGGCTTTGGTGAATATTTCAGTGCTGATGAGGTTCCCGATGCCTGCTAGCAGATTACTGGAAGGTCCTGCATAGTGCACACAGAAGTCCCGCATGACAGCATTGGTGAAGTCTGTAGTGCCGGCAGGATCCCCAGCCCCTGCCAGCAGAAGAAGTAGTCCCATACGTGGGAGAAGGATGCGAGGGGAGAGAGAATGGGGAAAAGGAAGGAAAGAGGGGTCTGAGTGAGGGGAAAGCAGAGGGGGGGAGGAGAAGGGCGGGTGAGAGGGAGGGAGTGAGTGAGAAGAAGAGAGAAGCAGGAGAAAGGGGGTGCAAGGAAACGAGAGAGGAAATGGAGGCAGGAGTATAACCGCTGGGCTATGGGGGGGGCGCGCCAGTCAACTGGCCCTGAAGTGGATTTGGAGAAGCCGAGTGCTAACCCAGGCCTGAGGCCCTAGGGAGCGCTGCTGTGCTGGCGCTGCTTGCCCCTTCCCACCCACGCCTTCACCACTCCCTGCGGTGCCGCCTTTGTGGTCATCTCGGACTGCTGGTTGCAGGGACAGGGGGGGTAATAACCACCCAGATGCCTGCTGAGGAGCGCGGGAGGGCTCACGCTGCTCCCTGCACCAGCAGGAGCTCAGAGCCTGCTCGAGGCCCGCACCACCGCCAGCGAGAGTGGCTGCGAGCGAGGAGGACTGAGAACCTTGAGTGCCACGTGAAAAGTTTGGGGACCCCCGCCATAGGGCGAAGTGCCACCTAACCCCTCCCCTACGGAAAAAGGTGCTGGGATTCCAGCTACCAAATCACATTTCTGCAATGAAACCTATCCCGGCTTGCAAAGTATCTGAGCCTTTCTTTATCTTCATTCTCAACAATGAACTATTTACCTTGACTCTTTGCATCAGCTGCAGCATGGGACCTAATTAACACCTTTGACCTGGTTTTGCTAATCGTTTTTCCTATATGCATGGAAATGAAGGGCAACAAAATATCTAAAGTGAGATCTTTTTATCAGACTAACTTTATGCATTTCTTGACCTTCGTTCCCATGCACCCAAGAAGACTAAATAGCAACCCCAGGACATTACAGTATGTCAATGAAATGCACTTTATCTTCCGTCTTGATTCACCCTCCCCAAGGAACGTCACCTTCCTGTGCAGCAGGTGCCTGCAGACGGGACCCTGAGCTCAACTGAAATCGTCCTTCTTAAAACATTTTTTAGCTTAATGATGGCATCCTCTTTCCCCCGCTACTTGAGTGATATTATTTTAATGCATTTTATTCCAGTGAAAAGCATTTTAAAACCCCCCCCCCCCCCCACATCATACAGTAGTAGATTTTAAAATAATTCAGGAGTGTTAAGACACAGATAAAAATCCATGTTGAAACATCACCCAGGACTGTAAGGAGGGGGCAGTGTGGCAGGCGGCAGGGCCCTCGCCTCAACCCCCCCTCCCCCCCCTGGGACCAGCAGCAGGATAAGGACTAGGGAGAGGACTGAGGAGAGCTAACTCTGCTGCAAAACTCTCAGGGTGGCGCACGCAGACACACAAACCTGCACACACAGAGTACACACACACACTTACTATTGCTTACGATAGATGGGAGGTGGGGGAGAGCATTGCCCCTGTAGCACATGCAGGAGAACGGAACAGGTCAGTTCTGGGCTTTTAATATGTTATCCTTATGCACTTCATTTTCCAAACGTTGTAGTTTTGGAATTGTTCTTGATTTTTCATGTAATCCACATGAAAAGCGTTCTCTGACTCTTGATGCTCAGGGGTTGCACCCATTACCTTTAACAATGAGGTAGAAAAGGTGAGTGCAGAAGATTACGATGCTTGGCAAACGAAATCTGCTGAATGTAAAATGACGCCGGTGCCGAGCAGGTGCTGGGATGAAATGCAAACTTCTTGGAGGCCTTCATTGGACAGAAAGAGGTCATTGATTCTCAGTGCCTTAGACTGAAGGATTATCTTCCACCCTAATGTGCTGAATGAGGGAAAAAGCGATGTTTAGCTGATAAACCAAGGCAATGTGGCCTCTAAACCAGAGCCTATCCTACTGTGAGCAACCTGGAAGTTGCATTTTTATAAACTGACTTTACTGCCAAAGGCGCACTTTAATTTTACAGTGACTTATTTACGAGCCGAATAAAATGCATCCTGAGTTTAAATGTGGATGGCTGAAGTTGCCTGAACGATTTGTGATTTATTTATTTATTTTTTTGTTGTTATTGGTTATGCAGCTGTTGTAAAAAATCCATCCAACAACCTGTGGGTCATTGCAGCAGTGCTGGCTCCTATTACTGTTGTCACTGTTATAATCATCATAATCACAGCAGTACTGTGCAGGAAGACGAAAAATGACTTCAAGCCGGACTCTATGACAAACATGCCTCCCAGAGCAAAGGTAAGCTCTCATCTCAGCAAGCCATTGCTACGTTCACCGTCGTACGGTGCCTGGCAGGTTGTGCTGTAGCTGTTTCAAGTCAGCTTAATTGCTGGGGGGAGAATGTTAATGCACCCGAGCGTCTCCTCACAAGCAAGGTCTATGAAAGTGAAAGCCAGAACTCCCTCAGTGACTAGTCAGAAGCTGGGAGCTTCTGAAACAATAATTCATCTCGTCTTATTCCCTGCCCCCCCCCCACTCTCCTACAACCAAGAGATGCCATCCTGCTCTGCACTATGCAGCCACCTCTAGGAATGGCCTTCAGACGATTCTAGGCCCAGGATACTGCTTAGTCCTGGTTCTGGTGAATCATGGGGCACCATCTTGACGGATATTTCATTTCTTCACATGGACGAGCAGCAATATATTTTATGTGTTGTGCCTTATGAGTAGCAAATAAATTCAATGAACGAGCAATTAAGGATTATATTTGCCTGTTGAAGGGGTGGCCAACTCCGGTCATCTAGAGCCACAAACAAGTCTGTTTTTTAGGATATGTAAAGTGACTATGCATTAGATAGATCTGAAAAGCACAGCCTCCATTGTAAGCAAATATGTTTCATGCATATTCATTATGGATCTCCTGAAAACCAGGCCTGTTTGTGGCTCTTGAGGACCGGAGTTGGCCACACCTGGCCTATTGGATCAATAATCTACTGTGTAACTGCAGCTATCTTAAAAGAAAAACACATCTTAAAGACAATATAAAACACTTATTTGATACCTGCTCCACTCCCCAGCCAACTTTACTGGTTGGGGAAGGGGAACAGGGATGCCATGTCTACTTGACTGACTCATTGGGGGTAATCTTAATTCTGCTATTGTCCACACTGTAAGGCCTGATTCACTCAGTATTGTTCCCATGGACAGAGAATGGGAGAATGCCTTAGTGACTCAGACCCAGAGTGCGTAATCTGCCTCCTCTGTTAGGTATAATTCCTTAGCAATCATACTATCGCCTAGAGAAAGCAATAATTTTTCTTAATTAAAATGAATGTCAATCTTAGGTTGTTAACCTATACTTAGCTAATAGCCACTGCTATTAATTGCATCAGTAGCATGGGTTCTTCTTAGTGTTTGGGTAATTGCCAGGTTCTTGTGGCCTGGTTTTGGCCTCTGTTGGAAACAGGATGCTGGGCTTGATAGACCCTTGGTCTGACCCAGGATGGCAATTTCTTATGATCTTATATGTTGTTGTTATGTATACTTGCTTTGTACCCTGCTGCGAACACTATCAAATATGTAGGGACCATGAATTTTTTAAAATAAGATAAAAATTATGCATCAAAATCTGTTACTTCGCATTACAGCAAGGACCCCGTTTATCTTTCCAGCCAGTCCAAGGGTTTGATTATGCAAAGCAGCATTTAGGTCAACAGGGAGCTGACAGCGAAGTTGTTCCTGTTACCCAAGAAACTGTTGTACTACCTTTCCCCGTCTCCCAGGACAGAGAAATTACTCAGGATGGAAGCACGGTGAAAACCGTTAAATCCACCGACACAAGGAAAAGGTAGGTACTGACATTTATTTTAAAACCTCTGTAACCCACCTCAGCCCTCCATGGACTGTTAAAACATTACCCTCACTAAGCTGTGCAGCGGAGCCACATGGTTGATAAAACACCCCGTATCGCACCCCCCCCCCCGAAAGTGCACGCCTACGTCGCCGTGTGCGTAATAACCCTCCATTTCCGGACAGAAGCAGGGATTTTATAAAGGTGACTTGAGTTTTTCCTTATGAAAATACGTGTGCACACACTTCCAAGCACCAGATCGCCAAGACCTCCACCAGTTGATCCAGAACATCACCAGTTCACTGCCACCCAAAAACTGCAGACAGAAGAAAAGTCAAATTTAATTTCTGTGATTTGAGATGTACAAGCTGTGTGCATGTTTCATGACTTATGCGTGCATTCCGTTTATAAAATATGTAAATGTGTGCATTATTCTATACCCTCCACCCCAGAAAGACGTCTTGCTACACACATACTATTCCACATGGCAGCGACATTAAGCTGTACTCTCGCCTTCTAAAAATGTGCTTAATGTGCACAGAAGCTATTTACGCACGTGTTGACACTGAATTTACATGCACAACCCGCCTGCATGAGTCTTTTTGAAAATTCACCCCAAAAGTCAAAATCAACAGCATTTCTATGTACCAAGTAACCTCAATTAATTGCGTTCTTTAAATAGAAGTGGTTATTCTTCTAAATCATTGTCTGTCCAGCCCTATGGCTATCCTGCAACTTTTCAATAATTTTCTCTATGGTCTTGCATCCATTTACTGGATAAAGTGATGTTACTTCTCTTTTAGTGTTTGGTACAGCACTTTCAATTTCTATTAAAACAAAAATTCTTATTAAATAGTAAAACTGAAGAATACATAATCAGCAAATTTCTTATTGTGTGCAGGGTCCTGTAGGGCTGCAGAAGGTCTGCAGTGCATTTTGCACATTCATAGCATCATTGAGCATGCCCTGTTCACCTTGATCCCGACCTACTTATGCTATATTAGAGTCTCTGATGTTTTGTGTTTGGTTTTCTGTAACTGAAAAATACTTACATATGGAAAATAATCAAACTAAGCAAATATCAGATATGACAGATATTACATATACAGTAGCAGAGAGAGAGTGATACTGCACTAGTAGTAGTGTTTATACTAGCTATAAGAGACTCTACTCTGACTCAGTTGTAACTTTGCTTGGATAATAAGAGTCAGTAATTCAGCCTCAGTCAAATCTAACTCTAAATTGCTTTTGTGGATTGAAAATATTTGATATATTTGTGTAGTGTGAGTTCTTAAATACTATGAACATAAGAATGGTCAAGAACATCCAGACTGGAGCTGTGAGTGGGTGGGATTTATCAGACTTGATGAAGTGCCTATACTGGATGGATTGATTATTTATCTTCACGCTTATATCCTGCATCCTTGGTCCCAAAGGACTTCCCTGAGATGGCTTATGACATATTATTCCCACCTTCCCTGGTTTGTATTTAGATGGAATCAGTTCATCTATCCCTAGTAAAGAACCTGGATAATCCTAGCATGGCAGGAGTAAATTCAGCAAAGTCAAAGGGCTTAGATGGAGAGCTAGAATATATTTTTGTAGACTAGGATCTTGTAACTGTTATGGTGAAAACCAATTAGAAAAAAAAGACTAAGTAGGGTGGTACGTTAATGGAAAAAAAAAAAAAAAGAAATATGAGCTAAAAACACAGACGGCAATTTTCAAAAATCCAGAAAATGGACAACTTATCTGGCTAACTTTGGTCAGATATGTTATCAGGAATATTCATGGGATAAACTTTTTGAATACTGTCAGTTAAGTTTAAAATTATCCAGGCAATGTTCAAACAAAGCTAGGTAGGTTTTAAAGTTATCCAGGTAGGTGTTCCCAAATAACCTTATCCAGGCAATGTTTAAACAAAGCTAGGTAGGTTTCAAAGTTATCCAGGTAGGTGTTCCCAAATAACCTTATCCAGGCAATGTTCAAACAAAGCTAGGTAGGTTTCAAAGTTATCCAGGTAGGTATTCCAAATAACTTTATCTGAGAATATTCAGTGGGATAAATGTTTGAATATTTATTTATTTATTTATTTATTTATTTGAAAACTTTTATATACCGGTATTAGTATGCAAACATCATACCGGTTCACATTGTAACTAAAGGCAGAAATTACAAACAACAGGGAGGGGAAAACAAGGAGGATTATACATAGAGCAGGGGGCATAGAAAGTTAAAGCATTAAAACTGTAACGAGCTATTTAGAGGAATATATACAGTTTAGGCTTCTAATTTAAATTAGTAGTAGCACTTAGGGTACACACAGTTTTAAAGATTGAATTGATTGTCTTTTGTTTTTTTTCGTATTACAGGTAATAAGACACATTGTGGTTCTTTTTTTGTTTGTTGAATATATCTGGGAACATGGCCATGTCTAGAGATAGCCAAATAACTTATCTGAGTTAACCGGATAAGTTACGTGGCTTACGCATCTGAATACATTTTACCTGAATAATGACTTTTCCAGATAAAATTTAGTCTGAATAAGTGCCAGCAATATTCAATACATTGACATTCACATGGATAACTCACAAGATATTGGGATAAATTCCTTGGAATATTTGACCCTAAGAGACCAGGATAGTGTAGAATACTATTTAGAAGGTGTTATAAGGATATTTGTCATAATTGTAAACAGGAGTTGGTCAGGAAGTATGCTCTTATATGATTTTTAGCTGATTTTGTACAAGTTGTCTTGGTTTTCAGTTTGTAACACAGCCATTTTATTTATAATTATAATGTGAAAGACTAACAAAACTGCTTGAATAAAATCATGACTTGAGGTCTTGCATGTACAAGAAACACCTTATTCTCCGTTGTTGCTATGGTTACTTACAGTCGGTCATCTAGTGAAAATGTTTCCCTCATCAGTAATGAATTGGGAAAGCCAAGCCTGGGGAGAAGCTCACCACAGAAAGCAAGAAAAGAGGAGCCAGGAAAAAGCAATGGTGAGAAGCAGAGGCTTTTACATTTATCACATGTTGGAAAAATAAGTGCTCATCTTGAGCCAGCCCAGTGGCTCGATGGCAGGGGCTACTGCGGAGCTAGCATTCACAGCCCCTGGATTGGGAGGGAGTTGAGGTCATCGCTCAAGGGGGTGTCGCCTAGCTGCCAGATTCAGGGCCCATGATTGCAGAGTTTCGGAAGGATGCCCAGCCCATGACTTTGGCTGGGTACTTTCACTGCAGTGACCAGACTTAGGTACGTTGGGGGAAGAGTAGTATTTGTGAAATAAGGGAGAAAAAAAAATCGCCCAGGTTATTGCAAATGAAAGCTCGTTGTCCCAGAATTCCATGTGGACTTGCAAAGGAAACTGCAGGGTGACAAGAAAAAAATGTGCATGTGTCCATGCATGTCCCATACCTGAGAAGTTGCATTAATATTGTGATACATTCCAGAAACATCCAGCATGATATCATATCACTACCGGAGCTTCCAAGTCTCCATGCGTATCCCACACCTGAAGAGCTGCATTCATATTTTCTTCTTGTGTCATATTGTTCAAATGAAAGATAACGTTTTGCGTTCCAGTAACATCCAGCATGATATGTACTTCATGTCCATTCACTATCAGAGCTTCCACGTCTCCCATTTTCAAGAAGGACACTTTCAACCTTTCCTGATGTGTCCCATTGCATTGTGGTATTTGTAGTCCTGCTTGTATTTGAAATCAGTATGACAGACAGATTCCAGACTTAAGCAGGAGAAGCTGTGTCAAAAAGCCAGGAGCGGCCTTACATTTCTCGTAGAAGCTTGGCAGCTCCGAACTGAATACATTAGGCCTGATTCTCTGCTGCTTTTCTCCCACACTGTGTCAGTAGGAAAAGTCCGTGATGAATCAGATTCATCTTGCAATATTTTTACATGTTGTGGGCAGTTCTGAATGTTTACAGATTTCCTTTCTACAGTATTTTATGAATTGCTCAAGTGGCCTCATATTTTCCTAGGTTTTATGTGCTTATGCCTAGGACAATTCACTAACCAATGTATTTCGCCGAATGACCTCAAGCTTGACCCATGAGTACAACAGGCAAGAGAATGATCCTAGGACTATTACTGAAGTTATTTTTTGCCTCAGGCATTTTTACATAGGTAGGTAGTTTAGCTTGAAAGTAATCCCAAGGTCCATCGACTGCAACCATCTACTGATTCTCTAACAGCTCTTTCTACATGGTGACCCAAGGAAAGGTGAAAACCACATATATTACATCTGTGGCCCATGCTGTCACCATAAATCATTGGCATGTGCTCACCTCATGCTTCCACTCTTCTGTGGTTCCCATAGCTCTTTAATTACCTATCAAACCCTATAAACGTGCCTTCTAATTATTGTGCTCCAGGGCCCCTAAGTGATGAAGAGGAAGGAAGCATTTTGTTTGATAACCATGCCAAATTTACTTCTGATCCATTTGACACATCTTCAGGATCTGTACAGCTGATTGCAATAAAACCCGTGGCTTTGCCTCCTGTTCACCCTTCCTCCGACCAGAGCCAAGAATCGGCTGTAATGAATGGCGAGGTAAGGAGAAATACCCTACATGCACTGTGGAAAAAGAGTGATAGCTTTTCTTGACCAGATAAGGAGGGATATCCTAAGGCGCCGTACATACGACTGGGTATCCTAGCTACATTCTGTTCTTGTTTGTATTTCATAGAAACATGATGGCAGGAAAAGACCATACAGAGTGTCTAGCCTGCCCATCCACCCCAACTACTCAGCTGCACAAACCCTGCTGCTCCCCTAGAGATCCTCTGTGTTTATCCCTTGCTTTTCTGAATTCAGATACTGTCCTCGTCTCCATCACCTCCACTAAAAGGCTGTACCATGCATCCACCACCCCTTCTATTAAAAAAACAAACAAAAAAAGAAATATATATATATATATATATATATATACACACACTTTTTAAAAATTATTCCTGAGCCTACGATCTTGCACTCTCATCCCATCACCCCTTGTTCCAAAGTCTCCTTTCTATTTCTTCTCTATCATATCTTCTCTTGCTTGCCTTTCCCCTAGGATAGGCTTCTAGGAAGTAATTTTCAATAGTCCGTGTTGTGTTCAAAGCATGGAAGTTATTTTAATCCCCTTGCATTGCACCAGTTCTTAGAGGAAAATGACCTGAATTGTTTCCTTTTGAAAAAGAGCAGTAGGTACAGAGTTTGCATCTATGCACCCGCTGTTTCTGTGGGTGGCAGGGGGAAGGGGCAGGGTGATATTCAATAGCCGTGCATTTTTGGAAATCCCATGTACATATGCTATTTTCATGTCCTGACCTTTTAATGCAGCTAAAAGCCTGCATGCTACGTAGCTTGCACACATGTTCAGCCACATCTGAAAAGGTTCCTTTTATCAAGGTAAATGCCTCTGAAACTTACGTAAGAACATAAGGCTTGGGTCTGACCAAGGGTCCATCAAGCCCAGTATCCTGTTTCCAGCAGTGGTCAATCCAGGTCACAGGTACCTGGCAGGATCCCAAGGGGTAGATAGATTCCATGCTGCTCATCTCAGAGATAAGCAGTGGATTCCTGCAACTCCGCCTTAATAATAGTTTATGGACTTTTCCTCCAGGAACTTCTCCAAACCTTTTTTAAAACTCAGCTTCACTAACAGCTTTCACCACATCCTCTGGCAATGAATTCCAGAGATTAATTATATATCACTCACAAACTTGCTCTGCTAAAGCTTTAAGAATCACTTTATGCGTCTTCTATGGACAAATAAGCTTGTGGCTGTAAAAATTGTAAAGAAGTTACTTGGCTACTGGTTTGACTCTTTTGAAAGATGTGTCTAGTGTGTGAAATACTTATCTTCACACAAGTGCAGCAGCTTTATAAAGAAATGTGCTAAGGTGTTCGTGAGATGGACCCAGCAGATCCATGCTCACTGCGTGCAGATGGAAGGAGGCGGCTGAGCTTTTATCTGTCCTGTGCCAGTGACACTGGAAATTATTTATCTTTTTTCCCATTACGCAGTTTCCATGCAGTTGTTTCTTGCAGATTACTAGCCAACAGCACGAGAATCCAAAGACAAAAATTATTTAACTGGAAAACTTTAAAAAAAACATTTGTCTCTCTGTTTCTTTTTTCATTACACCTAGTGCTGCTAAGTGAAAGCAAAATGAAGAGCAGCACTAGGGTTATGGGGGGAGGGGGGGCGCGCGTGTGTAACGGCGGGACCGCCGCAGGATCATTTCTGTAGAGAAGAACTTGTTTTCTTTCGCCAGGTTAACAAGGCGCTGAAACAGAAGTCCGACATCGAGCATTATCGCAATAAACTGCGCCTGAAAGCCAAGAGGAAGGGTTACTACGACTTTCCACAGACTGAGGGCAACAGGTCTCTGACAGAAAGAACAAAGCAGGCGTATGAAAAAACCCAAAGGGAAATTGACAATGTTTTGAATCCGGATACCGATGGGTCTTCTCCATTGGCCGACCCTAAAACCAGGTAGAAGCTTGCTTATATTGTGGCGCGCATTAGGAGAGCTGCTCTAGGTCTGCTCGAAGGGCTGTGCGGGATATGACTGTGAGCAGAAATACAGCGGCAGTCGCACAGACCATGTGCCGAAGGGGGGGGGGGGGGGGGGGGAGGCTGCTGGTAACTGCTTTATTTTGGGCAGTGGAGAGCTGGCGGCAGCAGGACTTTGCACTGCATGAAAACTGGGCTCTGTAAATTGATGAGCTTTAGGGATGTGCAGGCCAAAGAGATTTGCTTTGGTTTCTTTTTGTTATTTCAGGGGGGGGGGGGGTTTCCATTTTTCAGTTTGTTTAATGTTTAATTACTTTGGTTTGATTCCTGGCTAAAATGACTCCCAAACAAAACAAAACAAAGAAAAAAAAATGGAATGACTCCTTCCTGAGGCCCCTAAAGACACCTGCATGGGCTACACCTGCCCAAGCCCCTCTGATACCCCCCTCCCCGTTCTGCCATCCAAAGAAAGCTGAGGGGCCTGAACCTACCCATCTGGGCTGACCTGAGTTCATCCGGGGCCTCCCTGGGCCCTCCTGCCCCTGAGAAATGTGCCAGGGCTAGAACCTCCCCAGTCTCGCTTACCCCTGCCATACAGAAGCAATGCCCCCTCACTCCTGCCCTGAAGCAAATCCTTTAAAAGGAAATGGCACTGGCCAGCCCTAATACTGGTGCCATGCGATGTTAAAACTGTGCCCATCTCAAGGCCAAAGGGTGACATTTTCTTGAGTGGCTATTGGAGCAACATTGGAAACCGCCGGGCTCGCCATACGAATGGTGCATTAATCCCAGGGTCAGAAAGACCTTTGCAAAGGTATGAGGTGGGTGGGGGGCCTGGCAGGGCTAATTTTGGAAAGATGAAGGGGGGGGGGGTGTCTGTGATTTAGGCTGCCAGGCCTATGCAGGACCTTTTTTTTTTTTTTTTTGCAATATAACTTAACCAGCTATATAATTTTACTCAAAATAATTTGGCCACATGAGGCTAGATAATTTAAAACTTAACTAGAGCTATTCTAAACTTAGCTGGATAACTTTAATCTTCAGTATTCAGTGGGGCATTTATCCTGCTGAATATCCTGGATAACTTCTAGCCGGATAAGTTAACTGTTTTAGAGTTTTTTGTATATTGGCCCCAATGTTTTTAAATGCTAAAATTTCCTCTGTCATTGACTTGATAATTGTTGTCATAGTGGTTTTGTAATTTTTATGTGTATATGTAGTTTGTGGTTGCTTATTACATGTATTTTATGTATTGCGGTTTGTCTTTGATGTAACTCCCTTTTTTCCAGGCTCTCCCAAAATGAGCAAGGGGGCCTCCTTCAGATACTGCAGAGGTGAAGGAAAACCTGGCCCCAGCTCCGGATCAGGAGTCTTTCATGGGGGTACAGCAAAGCTATAAAATGCAAAGGGATCACATTCACTGTTTTACATTAAACAAGTCCATCCAGCAAGTGTTGTGTTCCAAAACAAAATAAGACTTTAGTAAAAATCAAGTAAAGCAGTATAAAAATAGGAAAGTAGATAAAAACAGTTTCTCAGACTGCTTGAATTAGGGCTTCCTCTCCTTTAGGACCCAAATTAAACTTGAATTCCTTTGCTCTCACTTAGAAAAAAAAGTACTCAGACAATCATGTGGTGAACAGTGCAGCAAGGACAAATTTCTATCCCAGAGACCTGGGAATAGTCACCCTCCAGGAACTCACTCTGACTGATTGAGACAGAGAAACAGCAGCTCTGGATAACCCCCTTGCTGTCTCTCCCTTACTCCTCTGGTCGACTCCCTCTAGTGCCTCATGGAGATCCACCTTTTTTAGAATGGACCAGGAAAAAACACTCTACATCCCTCTGGAACTTCACATTCCTGGATTGTTCCTTACTATAATCTATTGGGAAGGCTGAATCAGCCTTACATTGATTATTCGCCCGATACATTTTTTGCAGCTGGATGTGTTTTTATTTGATTGTAACTCACCTACTGCACTGCATGCA
The DNA here is from genome assembly GCF_901001135.1 of Rhinatrema bivittatum. Classification (NCBI taxonomy): domain Eukaryota; kingdom Metazoa; phylum Chordata; class Amphibia; order Gymnophiona; family Rhinatrematidae; genus Rhinatrema; species Rhinatrema bivittatum. The sequence goes on from NC_042631.1 coordinate 16,465,320, forward strand.
TAAAGTGTCAGAAAAAAGAAGTAAAAATAAAGGGAATCACGAGCCAAGCTTGGAATTCAGGTGTTGAGAACGTGAGAAGATTTTCCGTAAAGTAACCCTTGTGGTACTTTACCAAAAGTTCCTGTAAGGTGCACTGCTTCCTGCTCCAGGAAAGATTCAGATGCGCTGAGTAGGAGGAGCGCCATTTCTCTATGGAAGTTTGGAAGAGAAGCATTCATGTCCTTTGACCCTTGCTATCTCTGCAGATGGGGGTTAGGTGCTGGGAAAGTGTGCATCTTAAATGTGTGTGTTCTTAGGTGTTGGAAAAGTACGCATCTTCAATACCTGTGTGCTTAGGTGCTGGGAAAGTGCGCATCCTCAATGCGTGTGTGCTTAGGTGCTGGGAAAGTGTGCATCCTCAATGTGTGTGTGCTTAGGTGCTGGGAAAGTGTGCACCTTCAATGCGTGTGGGTGTACTTCCCCCCCCTGAAAGTTGTACCCTTGAGAAAGTCTCCATGTATAGCCATTTACTGAAACCAAGCATTTGCATGCAGCTACTGCGCAGGGCAAGTTCTAAAAAAAAACCTTCCCTTTGTTAGTATGATTGCCCTCTTAAATCCACATTTCAATAAATGAAGATTTAAATAAATAAAACCTTTAATATACGGGTTTGTGTTCTCATAGTATGGAGAGAAAATTTTATTTTGAATTATCTTCGTTCTGTGAGCTTAATATGTACTGAATATAGGATTAATTTTGAGATTTATTACATTAACGTTTCATCATCTAATAAACAGCACCATTTGGTATGTGTTGATTTCATCGCTGGGTTTATGTGGTATTGATGCTTTGTTTGCAGGCAGATGAACAGCTCCGTGTACAGAAGCAGGCAGTCTCTGAACAGCCCAAGCCCAGGAGAGACAGAGATGGACCTCCTCGTAATCCGTGACAGGCCAAGACGCGGGATTCGCAACAGTGGATATGATGTACGTTTATATAATGCATTTTGTTAGACTTAATTTAACTATAATTGGTCCCTGAGTAACAATACAGTTAAAATATTTTTCTTAAATTTGTGGCTTAATGCATCTTGAAATATCTTAAGATTTCTTGTTTAACTAAAAACATTTTCTGTTCTGCGCAGATGCTGATAAACATCTTTTTCATGCAATAGTAATAAAGTGCATGCAGCCAATTTCTACCAACATAAATACACACACACACACACACACACACACTCCACAGGCAAATTAAACCGTATTCTGTGCAACAGAGGTGTAGGCTCTGGGCATATGACATGAAACTTCTTACACAAGAGAAATGTAGAAATGTTCTGTCTTTTAAGTTATTTGCTAACTGCAAACCACAAAACATTCTGCTACGAATAGTTTTTTATGGAAACCGCCTAGAAACGCTGATAGGTGGTTTATAAATTTGGAATAAATATCCCACTCCCCGTCACCCCATCCTGCCCTTCCTCTCTTGCCGCTTAGTGCTCTGCCCACCTCCCCATGTTCTCCTGTCCGTTCCCATTTCACCCATATCATGGCTACAGTGTTTGTCTGCGTGACTGTGCTGTGTAGGGGATCGAGTGTCCTTTTGTAAAGAGGGTTATGGCACCCCTAGTGGCCACAGGCAGAACAGCATAGACAGAGAAACAGCAGTCAAGGATAATATATATATATACAAGCCGTTAAGCCCATTAAAACGGGCTACATCCCTCTGTCTCTCACCTCCCCCTCATTCTCTCTCCCCTCACTCTTCACCACCCCCTACCTCCCTCCCTCTCACCCACTCCTCCCTCTCCTCTCACTCAGTCCCTCCCTCCCACTCAGTCTCACTCACTCCCTCTCCCCCTCTCTCCCTCCCTCTCACTCACCCTCAGTCCCACTCATCCCTTCCCACTCCCTCCCCCTCCTCCCTCAGTCCACTCCTCTCTCTCAGTCCCCACTCCCTCCCTCCCTCCTCTCTCTCCTCCCCCCTCCCTCTCTCTCCCCCCTCCTCTCCCTCCCCCCCCCCCCCCCCCCTCCCCCCTCTCTCCCCCCCCCTCCCTCCCCCCCTCACTCAGTCCCACTCCCTCCCTCCCTCTCACTCAGTCCCACTCCCTCTCTCTCTCCTCCCTCGCTGCCACCGCCGCTGCCATCCAACGCCGCCGCTGCCACCCACCGCCGCCGCCGCTGCCACTCAACGCCGCCTCCCGATGCCGCCGCCTCCCGACGCCGCCGCTGCCACTGGATGCCGCTGCCACTCGACTCCGCCATTTTTTTTCTTTTTTCTGGCTCAGACCGACGTGCTCGCCCGCACATGCGTGGTAGAGCTGGTCTCTACTGCGCATTTGCGGCACGTCGGTCATCCTTCGTTTATTAGGTAGGATATAACCCAGAGAAGACCAGAAGGTAGATGGATACTATTTACATAAATGTCTGAACATTTTCTCCTCCTCAGACTGAACCTGAGATAATAGAAGAAACAAACATTGATCAAGTCAAGGGACCTAGAAGCTCTGCCAAATCCCGTCAAGTTAAGGGCCATTCTGAGACATCGACCTTGAGTTCTCAGCCTTCTATTGATGAAGTCAGACAGCAGATGCATATGCTGCTGGAGGAGGCATTCAGTCTGGCTTCTGCGGGCCATGCTGGAGCTAAAAGACAACGGGAGGGCTACGTTCCCACACAGCAACTACAATATGCCGAGGTTGTGACCAGTGCTCCTGGAACCATGAGCCGACCACCAGGAGGGGTGCAGTGGATGCCCACCTACGGACCTGAAATGTATCCATACAGTCTTCCAAGACCGGTAAGTTATTCTCTTTGTTTTTGTTTTGTCTTTTTTTTTTCTCATTTTCCGCCACCCATGACGTACTCAGACAGCTCTGGGGGATGAAGAGGAGCTTCCTCCAGGGCAGAGGCCACCGTCATGGTGGCAGCCACCCTTCCTCCCTTCCTAGGCCTGAGCACACCCACCTCTCCGGTATGCCCAGACCAACTGGCCCTTGATCTTCAGTCTCCTGCTTTACAGCACCCAGGTAAGTCATTCTTTTACTGTATTGTCCTGCGGCTTACAGTTATAGGAGTCTATGTAGTGGAGCTTATTGGGCATTTTAAGGGCCTTTCCAGTATGCTAATTGTACGTAGTAAGCCAGGCATTGAGGGTCATTTTCAATGGTTTGCATAACTGAGCACATATAAGCATAAGTAGGCACCTAAAGTTACAGCAGTCTAACTATAATAAAGAGGAAAGCTGCCCCGCACCTGCATCATCACTGGTATGCAAATTGAGCTCCACCCCTTCTCTCCCTGTATTCTCCAGCTCCGCCCCTCTCTCTCTGTATTGTCCAATCCACTGTCTACTACCACATATGGAAATTGAGGTCTACCTCTTTCTCTAGCTGAGCTCTCCAGTTCTGCCCCCTCTTTCTCAAATGACCAATTTCCTCCCTACTACCACACAGTACACCCAAGCTCAGCACGCACTCTCTGCTACCACACATTTCAGTTATGCACATCCCACACTTCACGGTATTTCCCCCATCCTCGGGTGGGCTTTTACTACTAGTGCAGAAGTTCATAAAATACCAGATATCACTGTCTGTCATAGATGGAGATGAGAGGCCGGGGCTGTAGGTGAAAGGCAAGAGCAAATGTTTGTTAAGCCCTGTAGCTACTAAGTATACAACTGAGAAAGTAGGGGCAATAAATCAGTGATTCTCACCCACACATATATACAGTATATATACTGTATCAGCGACTTAAAACAAATTAGCAAGGCTTGGCAGTAAAGCTATACACAACATTACAGGCTTATCACTAGGTCCCTAGCAATAAGCATCAACACTTCCCTGATGAGAATGCCCTGTACTCTTCAGCAGTGTTGACTATGTGGTCTCAACCAGGGCTGAAACAATACCAGGGATTTCACTTCTTGTGCTTAGCGGAGAGCTCGAGGAAAGTTTCGGTCTCTTATGCCGGTAGTTAATGCATACCTGTAATGATTTCTTTGTTTCCCTGCTCTCTCCTTGAAGCACTGCCAAGCCAACCGATAAGAAAAACTGCTACGTGTTTCAGCACTTCCCTGACACGGTGGCATTCCCCACCTCTGATCACCATTTTTGCACAGTCGTTCCCCCCTCATTTATGGGACTTCTGTCCCTAAACTGAATGCCGAAATGCCTTCAGAGCCTAATACCCTGCGGCATGTTTCAGTGCAGGGATCCACACACTTTATGTGCCTATTTTATTAAAGTATGCTCATTTATTATACGTGTTAAATAATTGTACCACTTTTGTGCAGTAGCCCTCAGTTTATGCGCAGAGACAGGTATTTTATAAAGTTGGACGAGATATATGCTTATCTCACTCATGAAAATGTTTGCTTACTTTGTGAGAAGATAAGAGTAACAAAGCAAGCATTTACAATATGAAGTACTTCTTACTTCCTGAGTGTACAGTGGATGAAACTTCAGGAACCACTCAGCAAGGACACAGTATTAGAGTCAACAAATAGACAATGGGCCTGATATTCAGCTCCACTTAGCTGGCTAAGTGCCACCATTTGAATATCCGGGCGTGGTCAGCAGCTGTAACTTATCTGGCTACATTTTTATCTGGCTAAAAAGTTAGCCGGCTAAGGCCTCGATTCATCATTCATCGCTGAATGATGAATCCAGCGAAAACGGGGGGCGGGGGGGGGGTGGGCCTGCGAAAGCCCGCAGCCTTCACATCACCGCGGTGTGCCAGCTGCCGATTTTCGCACCGAATAGCGCCACTGTGAAAAGTGGTGCTATTTGGTGTGCTACTGCCGACGATAATGTTGGTAACGTTATCGCCGGCAGCGAAGATACTGCCGACTCCACCCCCTCCCTGCCTCGACTTCTCCCCTTCCCCTAATTTGCATGCTATCGCACACAAAAAGGGCGTGAGATAAGCCTTTGATAAATGACCCCATAAGTGAGAAACAAGATGGGAGAATTCCAGGGTGGAGTTTAGCTGGATAAATGCCAATATTCAGCATCATTCAGCTTAGTGGGTGATGCATCAAGTCGGGTTAATGCTCTAACACATGTCATAATGCGTATATCGCACAATATCACTGCTATAGAGCACTGTCGGGGAGATATTGCATGATATTTTGCATCTCTCTGTCTGGATACCCTCCCCTTTTACAGTGAACTTTTGCATGTGATTTGCATGCACGAATAATGCAAATGCATGCAAAGAAAGTCATTACTAATCAATTTGATGTAAATATTTTATCACGGCTGACAGAATGTGGTCAGCCACGGACCCTAACTTGGGTCCCAAGGCTCCTGCCACACATTTAAAGTGGCAGGAAAAAAAAATCACAGTAAATGGGCAGGTTGAGCGGGGATCACTGCTGACCCCCGTCTCAACCCGGGGCCACCAGTTTGAGGCATCCTCGTCTCCACCAAAATGTTAATTAAAAAAAAGAGAACTGCATAACGATGGCTCTGGCCCCCCTTCCCCAAAGCTAAAACATAAAATGTGGCCCTGGCCCCCCACTGCCTCCCAATGCCATACCCCCTACTCCTCCAAGTGACAGAGATCCCCTCCCCAAAAGTAAAAAACAAACAAAACAGGATCTTGGGTCTGGCTGCCATTCCCCCTCCCCCTGACCCCAGTCCTGCATCCCCCTGAAATTTTAAAAGGATCCAGCATAGGTGCCAGGTACACCCTTGCATGCGGCTCAGTTGGCGCCATTTTCCAAAATGGCGCTGACCTGACCTTGCCCCAGCCTTGTGACTGGGATAAGGTCCGGGTATCAGACCCAGGCCATGTAACAAGGTCTGATTGCTGGGACTTATTTCAGTCACATGGCTGAGGCAAGATCGGGTCGGCGCCATTTTGGAAAATGGCGCCGACTGGGCTGGGTGTGAGGGTGTAGCCGGCACCTACGCTGGATCCTTTTAAAGTTTGGGGGGGGATGTGGGAGAGGAGGGTCAGAGGTAGGTGGAGGGTGGGAAGGGGGGGCAGGCCAGCATTCCTTTTTTTTTTAAACTTTGGGGGGGATCTTTGTCACTTGGGGGGTGGGGAATGGGGGTATGGCAGCAGGGGGCCAGGGCTACATTTTATGTTTTAGCTTTGGGAAGGATTGCTGTGGCTGTCACCACGCAGTTCTTTTTTATAATTAATATTTTGGGGGAGTCAGGGCCACCTCGCCTGGCAGCCCTGGTTGAGACGGGGATCATGTGACTTTTTTTTTTTCTGGCCAGCAGCATTTAAAGTGTTGGCAGTTGGCAGTTCTGTGAGGTTGAGGCTGCCATCACGTTAAAGGACTGCTTGCCACGTTCTTTTGTCCCTTGGTGTTTGGCTGTGAGACAAAAGAACACGTCTTATAGCCGCAGTTCTTTTTCAGAGGAGGGGCTCCACTATTGCGGTGACTCCCCCAATGAAAATATATCATGGCTTAGTGCATCCAGGGGTTAGTTAGCCAGATAAGTGCAAGACTGTTATTTGGCTGTCCTAAAATTAGCTGGACTAGTTAGTGGATTCGCTTTTTCAGCTAACTTCTACAGTCAGATAGCAGCTGAATATTGGCCCCCAGTTTTTGGGGGTAATGTTATAACACTAACTTTCAAAGCAAACTCACGCACATAAGTCTACTTTGAAAATTATCCTGGCAAAACTACACACGCACACAATTACACCTGATATTTGGTGCATGTAGTTTTCTGACAGTTTATGAGCGAAGGTTTTCAAATCATAAATTATGCGCATAACTCCCAACCCTGCCCAGGAATCATGTATGTAAAACTGTGCCCATACAATGCAGATGTGAATATTTTTATGCCAATATTGCTTGTACTGTTTTCTAAAGAACCATTTCTGCAGGTAAAGTACTACTTCCTTGCTTGCAAAAGTCCTTTTGAAAATTACCCTTTTGATATATGTATATTTTATGCAACTGATGTATTGTAATGTTATGTATTTTAATTGTAAATTGCTTTGATATATTGTATGAAAGACAATATAATCAAGATGATTAAACTAATCTAAAATCTCCCTAAATTTAGAATTCCTATTCACTATTGAAATGATTGGTCAATTAAAATAAATAATATTTCAAATAGCAGCAGTGTGTTTCCATGGAGCTACCGTACTCTATTACATTCTGTAAACAGCAACTTTGAACTCATTTGAGAATAAATGCTTTTGAATAAATTCCTTTATAAACCTTATCTGGACTTGTTTGCTACCAAATATGTAACACATGTGGGGACTGTGCTGGAAATATACCGTACTTTATTGTTACATATTTAGTGAGTGAGAATAGGCATTTTCTCTTATTTTAGACAATATTGTAAACCCCACTCTAGCCCCTGCATCTTATGGGCATTATATTAAAGTTTCATTGTGTAGCTCAATGATATTTAGCTTATTAATATTTATTACTATTTCTTTATATCATCTTGATAAATGACAAGTGGTAACATATGAATTTAAATCTCTGCAACTTACCAATAGAATTTAATAGATTTAACAAAAACTTTATTAACATAAAAAATGTAGACAAACACATTAAATAGTGGCCATTTTCATGCCTTTAATTTGTTGACCAATTACCTGGTTAATCCTACCAGTAAGCATATGCTTATCTCAAAGATTAAGCTATGCACATGTAAGTACAAATAGCTGTCTTAGGGTAAGAGGATGTGAAGAAATTCATTCTCATGCGAGAGGGACAGTTTTGCCCCATAATGAAAGAGAAGTACATACATGGAGACCTAACCTGATCAGAAATACAGCCCTGTCACCATTACAGAATTACAAACAAGCACTTAGCTAGTAAGAGCAAGAATTCATGTGCTTTCAGAGAAGAGATATTTTCAGTGAGCCACATCTGTTACTTTAAGATAAAAGTTAGAAAAGTCCCTAGCTGCCTACCTGTAAATGACTGTACAGGAAAGGAGTTTAAGAAACTGGATGGTGAAAGTAACATTGGCACAGTTTGAACATTGATCCTGAGACCATGTTCAAGATGACTCCTGTGTCCATATCCAGCATGCTGACCTTCCCCCAATGAGACCATCTTTTCCTGAGACAGTGCCAGGGGGAATCACTGACCAGAGAAGTGTCTCCTTTATTTATCCTTTCTTGGGCCATTCTCATAAGTGGTCCTGTATATATTGCTTTTATATGTCTTTTATGTGCTGCTAAATACATATTCAGTTACTGGCTATTACATTACATTACTAATTACTTTGCTTAGGATTTTGGGATGTGTTTGTGGTGGGTTATATTACTATTGTTAGTTTGTGTAGGAATAAAGTTTACATATATCTGACAAGACACTAGTGGTCCCATATAATCACAATGATGCTTATTAATATGTTATTGAATATATTCACTTCCTTTTTTACAATATATATACTTATTTGCCAGTATCTTTCTGTGTGCATGTCTTATTTACGCCAGGAAACCAAGGCAATGGCCACACAACAGCCAATAAAGGGAAACTATGAATGGCTTATTAAATCAGTTATGGTTCTTTTGATCCTCAACAGATGAAAGCCAAGGTGATGGGGGCCACTATGACCTCCGACATTGCCTGCCTTTATATGTCAGAATTTGAAGATTGTTTTGTGTCTACCTCTCAGTATTAGTCTAATGGTTGTTTGGCTCAAGTGTGTTGATCACATTTTTTTGCTATGGCAGAGTTTGATTGAGACATTCTTGCAGTTTATAACATTTTTGTTTGCTTATGATCAGTATCTTTTCAGGAGGTTGCTTCTGGAGGTACATAGATATTTTACTGGCTTTGATACAGATCAGATTTTTCATCTAGGGCCAGACATTTGTCTTTGTGTTAAGTGATATTTTATATATGATTTTTTTAAATGTCTTTTCTTACCTGCCTTGATTCTTGAGAAAGATTGGGATATAAATAATGTAAAATAAATAAATATTTATAATTATCACCAGATCTCTTTTTTAGCTGTGTGGGTAAAGGTAATTTCCAATGGTTTCAAGACATTTATAGAAGGTTGACTGACCAGAATTCTTTCCTTAGGTTTGATAGTTGTCATCAGATGAGAGAACCTCCCTGTTGGCCTATTCTTTCAATTGTGTTGGAAATACACAACACTGATTTTAAATTCTAAGCCCTTGATATGGTAAAGCACTTTGTTCAGAAGGGTTATCTGTTGTCTGATATAAAAAAAAAAAAGCTTACAGGAAAGCTTTGTTTATTAATCATCTCTTATTGCTGCGGGAAAAATCTACTATTGTTACACAAAAGATAGTATGAGTTTTACCGTACAATGGTTATACAAAGGCGATTTCTGAGATTATTACATTGCATTGGCCTTTATTTTTCGGCATTATTTTCTTACAAGCATGCAAGGAATGTACATGATTATATTCCGCCTTTTGCCAATTCAAAGTGATTACATTCTAGTTCTTATTTTTTGGTTTTTGTTGTATATGTGTATGGCATACATTTTTTATGATTGTGTTATGTCTTTTTGTGTTATGTATTTTATATGTTTAATTATTTTGCTTTTGTTATGTTAAATTCTTTTTGTTAAATTTATTAAATTCTGTTGATAAATTGTAGAGATTTAAATTCACGTTACCACTTATTTATGACATTTGTTAGATGTGATATCACAATTCTTTTGTATTTTTACCTTAAAATATTCTTGCCTGCCGTTTGTAAAGTAGAAAGCTCGCACTCCAGAAAAAAAGTATAGCTAAGAAAATCCCAGCATGCGTATCTTCTAAAATGCATTTTCAGCAGGTTTTAATGAAGTATTTTTAGAATTGTCCTGCTTTTAAAGTTTGATAAACGGATATGAATACAAAAACTGCTCTCTCCCTTCCTCACAGGTATATCGATTTTCTCAGCTTCCTGAAATGGTTATGGGATCTGCCCCTCCTCCCCCTGTACCTCCCAGGACAGGCCCTATGGCAGTTGCTTCTCTCCGGAGGTAAATCTGTTAGACCTTTTGCACAGTAATCAATGGCTGATCTTTACAGCTTCAGCAGGGATTGGTCCAGGCATGGGTACAGGTTTGGACTCCTCATGGCATCACTGCCCAGGTGATTGATTATTAGAGATTGCCAGCCTCAATCATATTCATAGAGGTGTGCAGGATTTTCAACGGCATCGTTCCCCACGATGATACAAGTGCAAGGAGAAGAGAGAAATGGCTTTCCTATTCAGATATTCAGCTATGGATTGATTTTGAATAATCACATTGATCTTCTTTACAGCAAAATAGCAGATCTGCTATTTGACTCTGACTATTAAATTCTGCTTTGCTTTTGTCTGTACCAGTACATTGTGTGCTTACAGAATGGAATAATATTTCATAGCTTATCAAACCACAGGACATAAAGAAAATTTGCTGTTTCTTTTCATGCCATACTTTGTGCATAAAAGACCAGTTTAAAGAGCATGAAACATGGTGAAGTAGAAAAGAATTGTATTTTCTTATTATGGTTTTCATCTGTGTAACACTGAAAATACTAATACTCATCCAAACCTTATCACCACAGCAAACGCAGAGTGATATGATATTTTACACATCTGTACATCTTTCTGGCCTGTGCATGCAGTCTTGTCATGTGAGCGTGGTGTGATGTGCACATGCCTGTATATTTTTCTGATCTGTGCATGCAGTTTTGCGTGCATGTGGCGTGATATGCAGACATCTGTACATCCTTCTGGCCTTTGTGCATGCAGTCTTGCATACATGTGTGTGTGTGGTGCGACATGCACTCACCTATACATTTTTCTAGCTTGTGCATGCAGTCTTGTCTGTGTGTAGTGTGATATGCACACACCCGTACATCTTTCTGGCCTGTATGCATGCAGTCTTGCATACATGTGCGTGTGGTGTAATGTGCATACACCTGTACATCTTTCAGGCTTGTGCATACATTCTTGTATACATGTGAGGTGAATCTCAGTCAGGCCTTTAAAAAAAAAATACATTTTCAGTGCTGTCTCATGAATTTGAACTCTCTTGAATCAGCTGCATCAACTTATTTTTCAAATGTTGAATGTTTTCTTTCCAAAAATGAAACACTTTTCCAACATTTGTTTTGTCTGCTTTATTTCTTCTTTTGTTTCTTTATTTTTTGATTTCAGTTTTTCATTTTATTTTTAATTTAAATTGCTTTTTCCCCTCCATACTTTCTGCTTTCAATCTTACACCTTCTTTCTCACCTAGCCTCCCAAGTTTCTGCTTTCACTGTCAGCACGCCCTCCCCTCCCCTCCACCCAACTCCTCTCCTGCATAAAGCTCAGTTTTAAATGGCTTGTTCTGTTCCTGTAATGGATCCCAGTTTAAAGGGCAATGTAGAGAGAACGCACTCTCTGTTCTTGTAGTGGCTGCCGTCCTGTGGCCTGGGTCCGAAGGTTGCTGAGCTTTCATAGATCGGGAACTGTCATGTTTTCATTTCTTTGGTGCTCAGGTCTACCTCTGATGTTGGCAGCAAAACAAGAATGCCAGAGCAGACAAAGCCTTGTGCTGTCGCCTTTCCACCGGTCTCAAGAGCCTCAGTGCCTGCGGCTTCAGTGGATCATTCACCTTCAAATTGCTCAGGTGAAAAGAAGGACACAAGTTTACAAAGCCTAGGAATCGTGAGAAAGATCCAAACATTAGTACAGGCTTTCACCTGAAAAACAAGATTGCCATCTCTTAGTCTATATTTTGAGATGAACCGTTAGATAAAGAAATGATGATGACTGTGTCCTGTGTAATCCAAGTATGAATGCTTGTTTATTGCTGAGATTATTCGTAGTAATAATCATGTTTGGTATTGTGAACACATGGTTTGGAGAGGGGGGGACATGAAAACCGCAAAACCAGTGAATATAATTGCAAGCCAGCAGAAAGCTAGAAAGGAATCCTTGAAAGTTTCCTCTTGCATGTGTGCATGGGACACTTTGAAGGGAAAAATAAAACACTTTAACGTGGACTTAATTTGGAAGAGGGGGATGGGGGGTCTTGGGAAGAATCGAAACTGAGCCATCCGGTCACCCTTAACGATGATCAAGCTCCCCTTCCAATCGGGGGCGGTGAATGCTGACTGCGCCGTAGCCCTAGCCCCGGCAGAGCCAGAAAAGTGAACCAGGGAGCTTCTGCGTGGAAGGGGCTGGCCCAGAGCGTGAACGAATAATCTGGAAAGAAAGCAGGGAATGCTTGATCCATGACCTGACCTAATATCCAAAAAAAAAATGAGAGGCAAGAAGATCACACAAGCACGGGCTAGGCACAAATTATACTTCGATAATCTAATCAGCTACACCTCAGCCCATTGTAATAGGAGAGCTCTTTGGACAAAGAAGATTTGCTGTGAAGAAAAATGTTTAGTTACTCAGGGTCACAAAGTACAAACTATGATACATTTGCAGGGAAAAGCAGCCAATGAAGATGATGCAATACCCATTAATACCTGGGACCAGAGCTGCAAAAAACACACTTCCTAGTAACCTTGAGTAGATCTGGAAAATTCAGGAAAAACATTGGCTGGGCAGAAAATAAAGAGCTTCGATGCTTAAAAAAACACTTCAGTATTAAATCTCTCCCCATCCCCAATGCAAACAAACCAATCAGTGTCCCCCAGTCATTCCTTCCTCATGTGAAGTTTCCAAAATTACAGAAACATCCACTGGAGTTAGGGCTTCTAATGCCCCCTTCTTGTGGATTCAGCAATTGTTTTATAGAAGGAATATGATATACTTTAGTCAACGGCAGCAAAACATCCATAGAAATATATAATGCCTCCAGAAAATATTTTCATTTTGATATGGCATGAGTCACTCTTGATTTAGGAAAATTAACAAATCTCAAGCTTTTAACCTGGATTTAACTCCAATTTATTCTCGAGAGATAAATTATTTTTAACTAAACAGAGTTTGAGTCTTCGAAAAGTAAATCATATTGTTCAGATTGTAGGGCGGCATCCATACATAACTGAGATGGACAGCCTGCCAAAATATCTTCTACTCATAATAGTATCTGTCCAAGATCCTCCAAAGAGACAGGCTTCAGGATCTGTCATTCTCTCCATTCTTCCATGCTTGGGGGCAAAACTGGGATCAGTTTAACAGGGGAGGGGGGGGCCTTTCTCAGAGGCTCCTTCTACTCTCACCTGCTACTGCCATTCGTGCTCCATTCCCAGGGTCATTCTCACTTGTCTCTCGTGGATGACATTGATCCGGAGCACCAGCAGATGGCCCGGGCTAATCCCCTGCATGGGCCCTCTATGGCACACCCACCAGTCACGTATGCCAACGGATTATATAAATCTGAAAAGGAAGTGGCTGCGTCGTCAATCCGGAGAAAACCCAGCAGCAATGGCGGAATGATCCATCCATCCATCCATCAGAACTGGGAGGAACCTCATGGCTGGAAGAGGACACCACATCTAGTTCAGTTTTATTGGTCCTTGGTTTACCCATAGATCCAAGACAAGTTTCAGCGTGGCTTACAATAAACAAACAAAAATGAAAATAATTTTACCCCGCTTAACAGCCCTTCAAAGACCTCCCCTGGGATAGCTGTTGAGCAGGGGATGACCACAAAGGAATCGAAGGGCAAGAAGAAATCTTATCTTTCCTCTTTCTTACCATTCCAATGTACAGGAAAACAAAAGCCGATGGAAAAAATACTTTGGGGAAAGTCTGTAACAGAGCCCACAAGTGCTGAACTGATGTTATCTTTCTCCAGTATTGCTAATGTGCCTCCTCATCACTAAGCCCCCACTGTACTCTGGAACCCTCTTCTCCTTTCGCTTCCCTTGCTAATAAAATGGCATAAAACCGAAGCTTTGTCAGGGCCTCCCCTTGATTTCTCCCAGTCAGGCTTCCTTTTCTTCCCTGTTCATTTTATTAGTTTTCTCCTGCATTTCTAACCAATTTAAAATGAATAATAGCAGAAACGTTCCACTGCTGCGTTTCCGCAGGCTGGTGCATGGGTTGCATCTTTTTCACTGGCTTCGTTCACGTTCGGGTTTTTTTCCCCGGAATGGTCGCTCTGGTTTAACCAACGTTGTTCTTTAATCCTCTCTATTCCTGGGCAGGTAACACAGTGCCAGCAGTATTTGCCATCCCAGCAAACCGGCCTGGCTTCACAGGCTACTTCATTCCCACACCTCCCGCTTCATACCGGAATCAAGCCTGGATGCCGTATGCAGGAGATGGTGAACTACCGGGACAATGGGCAGATTCAGTAAGAAGAATTTTTTATGGTTTAATTTGATGTGCATAGGAATAATGCAGTTGTGACTGTCTTTGGAGGAGAAGGTATTGGAGGCCAAATTCTGCTACATGGGAGATAGAAATACCATGGAGATTAAATAGTACTGGAAGCAAAGGCAGAGCTCCCTTGCCCTTTACTATACAGAAGGCGGCATATCACGCTGTCATTCACTAGCAATACTTATTAATACCGAAGACATACTGTAAATCCAGAGTGCATAATGGGATTGCATGAAGGCGTGGCTTTAGTTTATTATCCTGTTTAATTGCTTTCCTAGATATAAATCAAAGTGATTTGCTCATAGATGGAGACAGGAATTTCTATCATTCTCAAGTTGTGAAACCATGAATAGGTGAACAAAATCTTTACTTGGAAACCTTATTTTATATATAACCCCCAACCCAGGCTCTCTTTAAGGTGCCGGGGCACACGCAATACTGGAGCTAAGCCCTGGACTCGCTCTTAACCCCGAATTTCAGGTTCTCCATTGGGCAGTTAAATGGGGAGGGGGGAAGAGCCCGTCCACTATACGCCTTATCTTCTTCTGTGTGCCAGAAGAGAAGCTGGACACTGGGATCGTGTTCCAACATGAAACTATACTGAAGAATGAATGGGTGTCACGGGATACAATCTCCAGGAATGCAGTTTACAAGCAGTCAGTCTCTGGTCCCTCAATGTCCCTTCTCTCTCCTTGCATGGACTGTGAAGATGCCCTGGGAAAACTGGGAAGGGTTCTCCTCTCCCGTAGGGACATCTCCTGAAATTCCCGCGAGCCACTGCTTGATCTTGAACTCAGATTTTATTTTTTCTTCTCTTCTTGTCTCCTGTATCTTGTGGGTACCTCCTTAATTGTTTGCTGTTGGTGAATGCCAAGATGGTAGCTCATTTCCTCCTCTCACATCCTAGCCTATTGAACCTTCTACCAATTGCTTGGACTGAGAGATATCTGGATAGCTTATTAAAAAAATAAATCAGTTCTTCATGGCTCTCTCTTAGGGCCCGATGTAAGAAAATGTGAGCTACTCGCAAAACTCCCAATGCAGTAAACTAATAGTATGAACATGCGTTGAGGGTTAGAAAGTGTGCTGTCCTGAAAATGTGCATAGAAGACATGCTTAGCGTGCATAAAATACTCTTCTGTGCAAAGTGTCTTGTGTAGAAAAAAAAGATTGATGCACACAAAACAATTTGTGGGCATGAAAACATTTGTGCACAAAGCATATGCTTTCTGCACAGAAAACTTAACTTGTGCACAGATTTTGTTTTATGTGGATCAGTTCCAAGTATAGGATCCCTCGACCATGAACATCAAGTTCAACCCCATAGACTGACATTAGACCTAGTAACTTTACTCCAGCCAGTGCAGGAGTTAAATCTGCAGGGTTAAGAAACCAAGAGTTAAGCCTTACCTGCCTCTCTGCATTGGGGAGTCATAGCTGATGCCTTCCCTAACTGTTTGCATTGAATCTTAACTGCCAAGCATTCAACCAGTCCTCGGGCATGTTGAGGTTACTTCTCATTCTGTCTTCTCCTTCAGGGAACAGCACTGCATTGTCATGTAGCAATATAGAAATGCATAGCAGTAGTAGAAGTAGTAGTCGTAGGGATGTCCACTCTGTTGGAGATCTTGTGGAATCCATTTAATGGAAAACTATTCTCTCTAATTTATCTGAGGTACCATTCACTAAATACTGAACAGAACAGAGTCACGAGGCACTCACTAATCACCTTTCTCTCCTCTGAGTAAATTCTATTTACCACGACCTTCTGTCATCTATCACTCAACCAGTTTCTAATCCATTCCACCACCTTTGGACCCATTCCCAGGTGGTTCAGCGAATTAATGAACCTCCCAGGTGGGGCAATATCAAAAGCTTTGCTGAAATCCAAGTAAAACCACATCCACATCATTTGACACGATCTCCCTCTGGTAAAACCATGCAGCTTCGAATCCTTACAGCCTCATTAAAGTATCTGGAAGCCAGCGGGCTAGAGGATCCAAGGCAGCAAATGATACTCCCTGCGCCTTCCCTTCTCTTTGCCAACACCCACCTGCTGTACTGGCGCTACTTTCCCTTGTCCTTCCACAGGATCACTCCCCCCCTTCCACCACATTGGCCCTCATTGGCCCTGCTCTTCCTCCTCTACCCTTCCTGGCAGCTAGACCCGCAGAGAGGTTAGTGGCACAGGAACACAGTTACGCCACCTCAAGAGAGGAGTCTGGGGGAAGAGGGACAAGATGAATCCGGGATGTGGTATTACCTTTTTTTTAAGGTGAGGTGGGGGTTACAGTGTGGATGTACATTTTTTGCCAGCTGCTTTTCTAATAGCTGACCCAAACTCAGCTTCCTGCTCACTGGTTCCTGCTCTTAGATTGATTGATTTATTTTTTTTTTTCTACCTGAACATTTTGTCCAGCCTGGTGCTTCCTTAACCAGACAGTCTGCCATCTGTTTTACCTCTAAATGTTCCCATCCTCAGCCTACCCTCCCAATAATGGTCCAAGGCCTAACCAGCAAGGTTGCAGGTTTACCCTCGGGAATTCACGAAATCCATATTGTTAATTATTTTTTTCCAGCACGCGTACACCTTCCTGCATTTACATGCACAACCGTGGACCTGGCTGTATCATCTAGCCAGGATATGGAGAAAGACTCAGCAGGGATGCAGAATAAAATCTGTCCAAATAGTAAAGCATAACCTTTCTGATATATTGGCCCTCCAATCTGGGCTACTACACAGAAAGTTAGTATGTCACTTTTCCAGCCATTATGCTATTGTATTTCGTTTTAGTTAGGGTATTCTAAAATGCCTTGAATCATGTCTGTAATATAATATCTAGCATTATGATGACCTGCACCGTTTTGCCATCTTTGTGTAATGCATGACAGCCCATGTTAATATTTAATTTATTCTAACTTCTGTAATTTCCTTCATTCTATAGGTTCCTCTTCCCGGGTACACTGAAGCGTATCCCCGGCCACATTACCCCCAGAATTCACCCTCCAGGCTTCCCTGCCAGTACAGCCAGCCAGGAAGCACGCATCCGAATCTGGAACAGGCTACCATATCCTCCGTGGCGGCCTCCCAGCAGAGCCTGGCGGATGCCGACACGCCCGAATCCTCAGTCACCAACCTTTCCACAGCAGCCCTCGTGAAAGCAATACGCGAAGAGGTTGCCAAACTGGCCAAGAAACAGACAGACATGTTTGAGTTCCAAGTTTGATACGGGGCACAGCGTTTTCGCCTACTTAACTGAATATTATAGTACGGAGAACTAGAAGGAAATATTCGTAAGTCTTGGAGACTCCACCTCTTCTATTTAAAGCTGAATGTGAACAAGCTTGTGCCTTGGCAGAAAGGGGGTCCTCGCTTTTCATTTGAAAACAAAATGTGAATTGGAGGGGCAAACCAGTTCTTCAAAATTCTTATTGCATCTCTTAATGGTGTACCATCAGTCTAAAACGGCTGTTTTAAAGAGGCAAAACAAGGCCCCTAGGTGCCCTGGCAGTTGTCAGTTCCAGCTATAGCCAACCTGATTCCTAGAGTCACCGTCTGACCCCCTGCCTCCTTCCAGAAGGGGAGACGCGGAACGCTGCTGCACGACGGTGCTCAAGTTCGGGAATTTCTGGTAGGGGGCCTTAGAAATATTATTGCGCACCATTCAGCCGCACAACGGTAATTTCTGAAAAGGCTACTGCGGTATTAGGGGGGAGGGTGAGGAGGGGGCTTCACGGTGACTCCTTGAAGCAGAGAGCGTGGAAATCGGATTAAGCTTAGAAAGTGTTGATTTGCAACCGCTGTTTGTGTGGATAAGTTAACGCTACAGTCTCAGGCTCTTAAGGAGGGGAGGGCAAGATTTAAGTTCAGGGAAAAGCAGGATGAAAGAGCGCGGTAAGCTTGCTGGTCAGTCGTGAAAATAGTGTATCTGGGAGCCAAAGGCTTCGCGTCCGGTGGCTTCTGAAAAAGAAACATTCCACCAAGAAATGCACAAGGGGAAAAGGCGTGAGGTGGGGACCTCTGCCCCAGAGTGCTGAAGGGAAGAGATGGGGAAATGTTGCACATTGCTTTTGGAGCAACATTTGGCTGAGGATTTTTTTTTGTTTCCCTGATGTTGTCAGCACTTTTTTTTTTTTTTTGCACTACTTTAGACCAAAATTAAAGTGTAGACTGTGTCTTATAGTCGGCACACGCAAGAGCCCTAATACCTTTCCCCATCAAATCTTTATTAAACAGCTCCTTTCTGCTGTTCGAGGCAGGAAAAGACTTGGTCCCCTGCATGTTAAAGGAATATTTTGTGCTAAAGAAGTAATCAGATTGGACTAGCTGAGGGCCATATAGCATTCAGACCTTTCTGATTGTATTAATAGAGTGGTTTGCCAAGAATCTCGTAAAAAACAA
Source organism: Rhinatrema bivittatum (assembly GCF_901001135.1). Taxonomy (NCBI): domain Eukaryota; kingdom Metazoa; phylum Chordata; class Amphibia; order Gymnophiona; family Rhinatrematidae; genus Rhinatrema; species Rhinatrema bivittatum. Next base: position 16,483,930 of record NC_042631.1, read on the forward strand.
AATGTGAATAAATCCAGTAATGTGAATTTTGGTAGCTTTTCTTTTAAGACAATATTCTGCACCTAATGCCTTTGATGCCAATTAGTACCAACAATTGCTGCTGTTATAAATAATGAAAAGGAAGACCATTCTCCGGTCTGCTTAGAGAAGGCTGGGCTGGAAAGCTGCACACCGTGCTGCTCTAGGTAAGCTTCAGGCTTTCAGGGAGGGAAGCTGATACTATGAGCTTTCAGGGGAGCGAGGGATGAGACATGGCTATCCGAGCAGCTGCGAGGATGCATGTGACATGAGCTTGCGAAACGAGAGAAACCCGAGTCCCACCTTGCCTGCCATGATGAATAGGTCCACCTTACAAGGAAGCTTCTGTTTAGCACAGAGTTTTCTCTTCTTTATTGAAGGGGTAGAGTGCGGTAACCTAATGCCAGGCGGGCAAAAAGGGGTAGCTGCAGTCCTTGTCTCCTACACTAGAGAAGGGGATACATAAATTCCAGAAATGAAGCCTGCTTAAGCAACGTACGTTTTTGTAGCGTGCTCGTTCAAACCATGTGTCAAGTCGAAATATGCAAATTAGTAAATAGTTGTAGTGTGGACTCAGCAAAGCAGTGCCCCCTTGAGAAAAAAAGGCTGTTTGAAATCTGCAATAGCCAGGGACCCCCATGCAATATGCGCCACTGCTGCGCTCTCTGACTGTGTCTTCTCCCACTCACAATGGAGAAAAACAATTGATCTGTGAAGAGCTGAACTCCATGCTGTAGTGTAGTACATTATTTTCAAGGATAACGTAAAGATGTAGCCTGAAAGACCATGTCCCTTCTACTCTAGTTTTGCTGTGGGTTGTTTTGGTCACGTTTGATGTCTTTTGGAGGAAATGAGAATGTTCTTCATCCTGGGTTTTTTTTAAATCTCAGTAGAAGTAACTCAGTATTAGTTTTGCTAGGACTGTTGCATTAAGAGAACCACCGTGCAGCTTACTTTAGAAAGAGAGAAGTTTCCGAGAAGTGGGTTAGAAAGGTGGGCCGCTGATGTTAGGAGCCCATGTCAAGCTCTCGGGAGGCCGTTTGCATTAACAATGGCGACGTGCTGGTCTTTGTTTTCAGAGGACGGGGTCCACTGACCTGATGAAGGCAGCGTGGTTCTTGAAAGCTCGCCTCAAAAAAAAAAAGGGCATCACGCAGACCTATTTTATTTCTTCATATCTAAATAGACTAACATGGAAAGTGCACGTCAGTCTCGGTTAAACTGCGTAGGTTGCCTGTACAGCTTCCTCTGCCACCTGCGAAGGGCCTGCTTTAGCAGGGTTTGGCCATTTCGAAAATTTGAGGCTACAGAATGAGAAATACTAAGAATGGCGTGTGCAGATGATCTAAGCACAGAGTTTATTTAAAAAAAAAAAAAAAGACAAACTATTTCAAATTAAGAAAGGTCTTTTCTGGAAGAATCTGAGGCTAGATCACAGAAAGCAAAGATGTTTATGTGAAAGATCATGAGTAATATAATTTATTACTAATGAAGATCTTTTTCTTTTTAAATTTTCAGAGTTCATTTTGCTATTTAAATGCAGCAAGGACAAATAAAATGTATTTTTCTAATTTCAAAGTATGCAATATTATGCACACATATGTAGACACACACACACACGCATATCCCATAAATATGTGCAAATACATAGGGTGATAATGACAGCCAATTAAGCTGTCACATTAAAAACAAAATCAGTGTATTCTTTGGAAGTAATTTTCAGATACTTGCAGACCTGTAAACTTGTGGGGCTTTTTGTACCTGTGGGACCCATACGAAGCTATTTGGCTATTTTCCCTTTCAAAACATGGAATCTTGAGACTATTGGGTGCGCGTCAGAATTTCAGATGTTGGGATCAGGGGGAGACTGACCGTTCGCACAATAGGGCCCCAAAGCATTCTCCCCTAGCCTCGGGTAGGTGATTAGGGGCCCATGAGCGCAGATCACTGCCAGTCCCTCCCCTGGCATGGCATAGACAATCTTCAGCATGATTTACCTAGCTAAAGCGCCCTGGATGAAAGCAGATGTTCATGGTGTGTGAGGGCTTTTAGCTGTTTTCCCAGATGTGACTTCAAGTTGAGGGCCTATATTTAAAAAAAAAGAGGAAATATAAAGGTTGTGTGACATGTCCAAACACAGTGGAAGGTTGGTTGTTTTTATTCATTCTATTTTGAAGCAAAAATGTATGTTACGTGTTACCCACTGATTGTGCATCTTCAGGTGTTATTTATATTGTCGTCTCTTTGTGCAATTTTTTTTGCACATGGGCAAAACTAAGTGTATGGTTAAAACAAGATTAATAGAACATTCCAGTTGCTTACATACACAAAAGATAGTGTGTATGTCCTAAACATGGTGCTCTAGTGGCACCATGTTTAGGACATAACCTTACCTTTCAGCAATTAAGGTTGACTATTATTGATCAAATTCTACCATCTAGGAGAGAGAGCGATAGCCAATATCTACTATTGCTCAGAGAGCAATGCTGTTTTTTGTTTTTTTTTGCTACATATAGTTCAACCAGATGCTTTGAATCTCGAACAAGAGTGTGAATCAGTCATATGATCTACTAAGCATTAGCAGATTCATTAAAAAAACCTGTAATTTTTATTTTGTACAGTTCGCCTATTTTATGAATTGCTTTCCTGCAGTCTTTGAAGATTGGTTGTACATTCGGACCTGTAGCTTTGATTTTGTTGATGTTAAGACATTTTTTTCAGATGGAACTGGGATTGGCATGATTGGGACTACATGACTCTGACATCATAACTGTGTTTAACATAAAAAAAAAGGTGTCTGACCTAGGATCTGCTAAGGAAACTGCCGCTGTGAGACATGATGCTGTAAGAATTTATGGAGAGTACTTTTGAGACAGTTTTTGCAAAAGTTACTTTGGTAGACAAGAAGAGTACCCCTGAGAAGGGGGAGGGGGCATGACGATAGCGCTAAATATGAACCATCTGTTAGGGGTATCAGGGATTGAAGCTGTGGTCCCTGCTACTCAAGGCCAGGGGGTCTTGCAGTAGAGCCACAGAGGGACTCTGGATTAGTAAGAGTCCCGCAGAAAAATATGAAGCCAAATAAAAGTTAGGGGTACTTGCCTACGGAAGCTCCTTATTTGACCAGCATTAGGTGTGTCCCAAATAGAGGGATGTATATAGGGAGCTCTTGACTGTCACACATTTGCTGGTCCAACAGTCCACATAGAGTTTTCTCTGTGATATTCTGTTGGTTGGCTGTGTTCCTGTGTTTCCTGCTTCCTACTCTGGTTCTGGTCCTCGGCCGCACTCCTGTTTCCTCCTCTGGCCCTGGTTTTTGGGTCCTTCCTGGGAAGTCCTGGCATCTGCCTGCACCCAAGGGCTCAACCCACGGGGAATGGCAGCTGCTTCTGGCAGAAGTCAGCGGCTCCAGACCACCCAGCCTCTCCAAGGTACGTCCCTGCCTGGACACCGTACCTACTCTCTGTCTCCTGCAGAGCAGGCTGTGAGATCATGTCTGGTTGAGAAAGGAGTTGTTTTCTAATTCGATGCTTTTCTAGTGAGCTAAGTTGCACCGTGGAGTCAAAAAGGATAAGTACTCTTATTTTTCTCTACGTTTTCAGATTTTGGCAAGACATTGCATGCTCTTATCATTTCCAGTGGCTTCGTTCTAGTTTAGTTGCTGGAGAAGAACTGAGGATTAAAACATTTTTGACGAACTTCTTGGCAAGGTGGGAAAAGAATGTTGAGTGGAGAAGCAATTTAGGAGAAGTAAATTTTCATCAAGAACACTTTTTGAAACGTGAGGCAAACAATGGCATGTTTTTCGACTTTGTACAACCAGTAGTGGTTGCACAGTGATTAGCACCATCTGTTGTGATGTTCAACGAAACAGACCGGCTTATAAAAATAAAATACAAAAAAACTCTTACAATAGTAGGTGATGAATTTAATATAAGTGACCACTAACTGACGGGAGCTAAAAATTGCTGCATGAGGGTCACCTCTCACACGAATGCCTCTCTCCTTCCCATCATTTGATGGTGTTTTATCACTGGTTAAACGATTCACAGATGTAATGATGTCAACATACAAACCTGAGTTTGCTATTAGTAGGAAAATGATTTTAGGGGCCATAAGCTCATTTAGATGCAAGGTTTTGCATGCATTTTAACAAGCTAGTTTAAAAGAGCCTGCCTGGAAAGTTTCAGTTTAAAATAAATGATGGTCAGGTTCGTGCAGTAAAAGCGCCTGCGTCACATGCACCCACTGTTGCCTCCCCCGGGGAACACTTCTTTCGTATCCCGGCTAAACGTGTGCACGGATTGGACGCTCTGAGAGTCCGCGTGGCTTTTAGGCAGGCAAGTTCCAGCCTTGGCCAGCTTAAGCCCAACCTGTTGGGTGCAGCTCCCAATCATCCTTTGCAGGAAAGGATACTGGAGCGGGAATCCTTGAGATGGTTATGAAGTCTGCAAATAACTTCTGTAGAAGCTGTCTCCAAGGTGCACCCTGCATAAATTCTTACAGGAACATTTCACATAGTGGCAGGTCCTTTGGCAGAGCCGAGCTATACCAGATGCAAGACTTCAATATAAGCGTGATGTTAAAACTGAACAATAGAAGAATCGTAATTTGACTTTTGTAATATACTGTATATGATTGTGTTGTTGCCAATATGATAATATGGGAGCATCATGAGGAAATGTAAAATGTGTTTCATGCTTTGTTTGCTTTAAATTTAACATTGCCACAGTAATGCAGAAGTACACACAAAGGTTGTGCCCCCTGCACACACTCGCCAGACTGACCACCTCAGGCTTTTTTTTTTTTTTCCATTAAAAGTATTTACTTTCCAGTGTTTTTATGCTGCTCTGTGCAAATGAAATGTATAAGTTATGAAATATGCTATTTTTTTGAGGGGGGGGGGGGGGTTGAAAGGTGACATTGGACTGTTTAGGGGGTTGCTCTAGCAGGAAGTAGTTGGAATTCTCCAGTTACATTTTCCTGGCAGGGGGCGAGTAGTATTACATAAGATGCATTGATACCACCATTGCTTTCTTTTCCGTAATAGTTCCTTCATGTTTACCTGTAAAGCGAGCTGCTTTCCCTCAATGAATGCTGAGAAACCGGGGACTGCCTCGGTCCCCAACCCGGTCCTCGCACACCTCCTAGCTAGTCTGATTTTCAGCATTTTATAATAAACATTTACATGCTCTGCCTCCATGGTTTTGCAAACGCATCTCATGAATATTCATTGTGAATATAAATCAGACCTGTTTGGCGCTCTTGAGGATCAGGTTGGTCACCCCTGAGCAGTCCCTGTATAACTTCTGACCTTGGGCATATTCTGCTGTAGTGTTGTATTCTCTAGGATCTGAAAGATATATGCTGACCATTGATGGATAAAAAAAAAAAAAAAAAAAAAGCTTCACTGAAATCTCTGGACAAGTCTTGCTGGTTGAAAAGCAAGGTTACATTTTTGCAAAAGCCTAAATAAAACCAAATATTTGCCTATTCTTCACCTGTAATAAATCAATCACAGATCTTTACAACACAAAATTCATGTAAGAATCTTGCAATTAGTTCCATCTTTTCTAAGCTAATAAAATCCTTCCAAAGTGATCCGCTGGGGTCCGTGTGCAGCAACAGTAAAAAAAAAAAAAACCAAAACACAAAAAACAAAAGCAAATAGAATGTTAAGAATGATTTGAAAAGGAATGGAGAATAAAACAAAAAAAATATCATATTGCCTCTGTACTGATGCATGGTCTGACCCGCACTCTGAATATTGTGTTGCCCCCGTCTCAGAAAAGATATAGCAGAGCTGGAAAAAGTATAGGGAAGGGCAACACAAATGATAAAGGGGATGAATTTGGCTGCCTTATGAAGGCTAAACAAGTGAGGGCTCTTCAGCTTGGAAAAGAGATGACTTAGAGAGGGACGTGATTGAGGTTTATAAATCATGAGTGACCTGGAACAGGTAGAGTGTAGTAAGTTACCCTTTCAAATAATACTAAGACTGTTGTGAGCTGGGTGTGAACAGCAGGGAATGGATTTCTCCATTAGGATCTGTTGGAGACTTCTTCCAAGTGACTCGGATTGGCCATTGTTGGAGAAAGGATGCTGGTGATATTGCACCCTTGATCTGCCACAGCATGACATTTCTTATGTTCTGTTGAACCAAAGCTTATAGTGGATATCAGTTGGACTGTTACCAAAATTTCTATTGTCCCCTTCTCTTGGGAAGCGATTTTGCCACCTTGATGGAGGATTAGGTGAATAATGGATAACTCTTCATGATTTACTTAGCGTAGGTAACCAGGGAACACGGCTCAACATCTTACCAAACTCCTAGGATGGCTGTGAGCTGTAAGGGTCTCACTTTTCTGGGTTTATTCCTCCTGGAGGGGAAAAATGGAGGGAAAGGGGAACAAAGGGAGATCTTCCCTGTGTCACATGGCTATTTCATAATCACCTTCTCTTACATGCCAAAAAACTCTAGCAAATTCTCAGCTGAGGGGGAGGAGCAAGGCGAGTGGGGGAAGGTCAAACTTTTAACCCTAGACCACACCAAAATTTCTTCTCAGTAGAGGGAAGTCCTGGGCTGGACCAAAACGCAATGAGACAAAGGGTTACACCAGCACTGAATCTTCCATGTCATCTCTATATTCAGATAGCAATCATGTGATCAGATTGAACAACCAGTGGCATTTTATAATTCATCTAAACTACTTTTCATTTTCTTTCAACTTTAAGATGTTTGATCTCAAAGATGAGGATGTACAGCCTTACAAAAGGAAATGCTTTACTTCATTATGCTGTCATCTGTAATACTACCTTTTTCTATTAACATTCCATTGTCTTCAAAACATTTTCTCTCAACTTTTCCCTATTGTATGTATTAATTGGTGGTAAGGAGTAAACCATAATTCTCTCAATCTGAGAAGATGCTGCAAGACTAGAAAATATGAGAACTAGAATTTGAAATTGAAAGGGCATCCATTTTAACATGCTATGCAATCCAAAATTAAACTTTCAGAAATTGTAGATGAAATGGTTTATATGAAATTGTTTAACTCCAAATGATACATATCACTGAAGCACCATTAAATATAGACTAGCTTATTGCAAAGGACTTGTAATTTTTTACAGACATGTATATAATATATGCAGTAGTTACACAACATACAAGAGTATAGCTTTGTACAGACATGACTAGGTTTCCGTGTTGATATATTTATCATGGTTAGAAATACATATGCTGTTTCTTGACAATTTTGCATATTAAAAAAAAAATCATTGTCTCAAAACTAGCCTTGAGAAATGTCACTGTCTTCCCTTAATTTTGTAGCTTGCTGAATGTGCTCTATTGGGTCGACTGTGAGTATGTATTGACTTTGTAATAACAAAAGGAGCTAAATCAACAGCACAAAACAGAAGAAGAGAAACCTTGAAAGATTCCTGAATGGAATTTGCTTGGTGTGTGTAAAGACTGTTCAGCAAGGGAATTCTTTCATTTGCTACTTCCACTATGTAGAAAAACCTTTGAATCCTAGTCCAGATAATCTGTTTACATATGCATTACCTGTGTAAAAGCTCTTCTAGGTGTGTAAACCGCCCTATGGTCCATGTATTGTTTCACTTGCAGTTTTCCTGACCTTCTGGAAGTGGACAAAACAGGAGCGTTAGAGGCAATATCCTCACCCAAAGAAACTGCTAGGATCCTAGTCTGTGTTTGTAACCTCTATCTCTAGTCCTCACTCAGAGGTGAGAGAAGTAATTAGTGGTGTGCCTCAGCGATCACTGTGAGTGATAGAGTGGAGATGTTAAAAGGAAAAGATTGCCTGTTTGCAGATGATATGAGAAGACACCTCTAGGGGAGCAGAGAGAATGAGACATGATCTAAGAAAGCTCAAGGCATGGTTGATGGCTTGGAAGTTAAAATTCAATGCAAGAGTGCAGCCTTGCATTTGGAAAACAGGTGTGAGGCTGATGGGTGCGGTTTGCAAGAGAAACCTTGAGGTAATAGTGTTTGATCTCAAGGTAGCAAAACAGTGTTGCAACGTGGTAGCCAGAGCGGTGCATGTAGAGAGTATATCCAGCTGAGCAAAGCAGGTGATAATGCCCCTGTACAGGTCCTTGGTCAGGCCTCACCTGGAGTACTGTGTTCAGGACTGGAGGCCTTAAGACAGAAAGGGTAGAGACTGAGAGAGGCTATCCAGAGGAAGGCAAGAAAAATGGTGTAGGGTCTGCACTAACAATCTCTTGAATGAGACTTGAAGACCTAAATATGTACATCCTGGAGAAAAGATGAGGAAGGGGAGACATGACAGACATTTAAATTACCTGCAAGGCATTAATAATATACAAAAAAAAGTTAACTCTCTTTTAATGGAAAAGAAGTTGTAGAACTAGGGGTTATCATGCTTGGAATTCTCTGGATTTCCCCATGAGACCAAGATAATTTGCATCAATTTGCTGGGTCTCCGTGGCAACGCTGAAAAGCTCTGGGTCTCTCTGTTTATTGCTGTAAGCACTCCCCTTCTGCAGGGAACACAGGAGGGAGAAGGCCTGGGGCTGCAGGCAGTAGGTGGGGGAAAAACTGGAGATGGGCGGCAAGAGGCAGCTCAGCCTGCAGCTGGGACTCCAGGATGTGGGACTCAGCTGAGAGGGTGCACAAGTCCAGGGAGCTGTGGCTTATAGGGGGGGTGTGGGGTGGGAGGGAACGAATGCGTGCATCATCCCTGGAGAGGGGTTAAAGCGGTGGTGATAGAGAGAGGAAATATGGATTCGCAGGGGAGGGAGTGGGACAAAGAAATTTGATGCTCATTATTTACTTCCCTTCCCCTCGCCACTGCTAATCCACAGCAATCTCATGGTGACCACAGCTCGAAAGTCTCCAGGGGTCATTCTGTGAGGTTCCTAGCCTTGGAAAACAACATCAGAAAACCCTTTTTTTTTTTTTTTTACAGATAGAGTGGTAGGTGTCTTGATTACCTTCGCAGAGGGAAGGGGGTGGAGATAAAAGCGGTAACAGAACTTTGAAAATTGTAGAATAAAACACCGAGGAGCCCTGCTGGCAAGATGATGGGAATGAATTGCAGCAGAAACCCGCACAGCACGACGGGCGTCGCCCCAAAAACAGCGTTGGCTTTCTAGAAGGCATTCAGATATCCTGGGCGGGGTGGTGAGTCCCATCCTAAACAGTACCGGGAGGTGGGGGGGGGGGGGGGGGGGGGGTGGAGATGACCTACATAGAAAGACCTCGGATACTTACAGTACCCGACTGCAATCCGCTTTGAAGTGCCTGGAAGGTGGAATATAAATAAATAAATGGATAGACCCAAGCTTTCATGAGATAAATGAAAGCAGAACAAAATAAAGCTATGGGGGGAAAATGTTTTATTATATGGTGTATGTGCATGGAAAAAAAATACTAAATCAGTTTTGCCAGTGCCTTGCACTGAATTATTGTATTTCCATCTAAAGTTATATGTAAACCGACGCGATATGATTTTTCATGAACATCGGTATATAAAACCTTTTAAATAAAATAAATAAATAAATTGCATGAGACCTTAGAGCAGTTAGATGTGTAAAAAAATAAACAATTAGACAGCAACTTTCAAACCGGCGTGTGGGGGCACTTGGGTGAGTGCGTGGGTTGGCGGGTACCCAGATAATGCACCATTTTATAACTTGCACGCACATGGGTGCCCAATTTTAAATGGGCATGCAAATCCCGATTCTACCGTATAAGTCAGGGCATTTTACAACGGGTGCGCGTGCAAGCCATGACCTGTTTCACCCACGTAAGCGTTAGGTCCTCCAAACCCCTCGGTTTGATAGCCTGCACTCCTCCCCCAGCTACCCCAGACCCTTTAAACCTTTCCAAAATGGCTTGGTTTGTTTGGTTTTTTTTACAACTTACACCTCCTCCATAGCAGAAGTAAACTTACGTAGCAGTGGGCCTGGGTGCATGGAGGGACACGTGACCATTTACTCGCATGTCTCTTGGCCACGCCCCTGAATTCCCATGCTCCGCCCAGACCATGCCCCCTGTATGGAATCGAGTGAGATGTGCACACAGTGGCAGGTACCTGCACATCTGGGCGGCTCTTAAAATTCTGTGGACGCGTGCAAGCCCGACTTGTGCATACGTCTGATTTTGGCACAGGCTGGGCTTTTAAAATTCATCCTTTAATGTCAGCGGGGGGGGCCTCCTCTCTAGCCATCTTTCTCATGTGCTGCAAATAGTTTGCAGCTCTGGGAACGTGAAGAACCTCCTCCTAACGGTCTGCCAGCGACAGGAATGTTACTCTTTGTCTACATCAAAACAGAAGTCAGACTAAATGGTGTGGAAATCACCTTTCCGTGCATTGAAAAGCAGAAGGCCTGCATTAAAAAAAAAAAAAAAAAAAAAAATCCATACAGGAGCTGCTGAATAAAGCCCAGCCAATTACAGGGAGAGAGAGAGAGAGAGATACCTGCTGAGCTATTCTTGAATTCATACTGCCATCTACTGTTCATGATCCTTCCTTGTACTGCATTTCCAAAAAACATTACACCTACTCATCCACCTTCCCAGACGACCACTCTGGAAGCTCTGAACTCAAGCCTTCCTTTTTTGGAGCAAATTAAAATTTCCGATCAGAGACGCCCCCCCCCCTGCACAGTACCTCACTTTAAACAACCCCTGCCCTCTACTCCATCTATCCCACTAGGCAGGGAAGGTTTCTCCTGGGGAGTTCTGCAAGCTATTTATCAATTCGGAAAAATTCTGCACATTTTTATATTTATCAAAATAGCACAATGTATGGCAATTCAGTGTCTGAGCAATTTATGGTTAAATCTTTTTTTTTTTTATTTGTTTCAAATAAAACCACATAGTACTGGATCACTGGTAAACTCTTTCCAGTATCCAGTTCAAGCAACAAGTAGCACAGTAATACTGTTACCCCCAACCATCTTCACCCCCCGCCCCCAGAGCAATTTAATTTAAAATATACAATAAAATGTAATTGCAGAATTTATGATCATTTCTATTGCAGAATTTTCCCGAGTATTCTTAAGACTACATAAAAACCCTCTCCCACTTCGCTTCCCTATTCCCCCTTGGCTGGTGGCTGGAACCTCCCTCCTCTCTTTCTCGCTCCCACTCCCTCCTCCCCACCCAGGCCCGATCCCGTCACACTTTCTCTTCCACCCCTCTCTTCCTTCACTCCTCCATATTCTCTCTCTCTCTGCAACACTTAGGATGGATCCTTCCCCGTGCCCAGTTTTACTGCTGCTGCAGATGTGTTGTTTACAGAGGGCAGCCACATTTTTTTTCGCTTGGCCATGGATGCCAAATTGCCTGGCCGAGGCTCTGAGAAGCAGGGGTGCTACAGCTGTGGTTTCGGTCTGCCTTATATTTTATTTATTTTAGATGTAGCGCACACCTTTCCGTTCATGAGGAGTTACATTCAGGTATTAAGTATTTCCCTGTCCTGAGAGGGCTTGCTGTCTGATAGGCCGATGAAACAATGTGCATTTGGCAGCGTGCACAGTTTAACCCTCAGCTGCGCGCGCTGCTTTTGTGTGCAAACTTTACTGCTGATGGAGCAAGGAGTTTTGCACACAAGGAAATGTGTGCACAGCAATGTGCATTTAAGTTAGCGCCCTTGCATGCAAATGCTATGCTAACGATGGCATTAGCTATTACCTCCCAATGCAGAGAGCTGCGCTGGCTTACCTCCTGTTTTCTTAGCACTGGAAACTTAACTCCTAGTTTGAGGTGGAATAAAGGTTCCGGGGTCCACAGGCAGAAAGTGGAGTTGCGGTGCTGAGACCTGTACTCAGTATTTTAGCTGCAGAAAACACAAAAAGCATGTTTTCCACATGTAAAATATGAGTTATGTGCACAGAATATGCTTTTTGTGCTGAAACATTTTTTGTGCACATAACTCATATTTTATGTACAGAAAACATGGTTTCTGTGCACAAAATCATGTTTTCCATGCATAAAATGTGTAGGGAGCCCTGGTGGGTTTCTACTAAAAGGAATGTACCAACTGTGTAGGGAGAGGAGAAGCATCTTTAGTTGCTCTGCAGCTCCCCCATGTGGGCTGCTGTGTTGGTTGCTCCTTACTGCTATAAAAAGGAGAAACAGCTAGAGGGGGGTGTGGTTTCTGAGCTGCCCTTTGAGGAAGCAGCTTGGGGGTTTTGCCTGCTCCTGTTCTGGCCCTTTCTGATCTGAAAGGAAGCACCCTTGGACCTTGAAGAGTAAGGTCTGGGTTGGAAAGAGGAAAGGGTGGCTCATCTTCTCTTTTGAGGAACTGTTTTGCCTCCTTTACCCACCTTTCCTTCACTTTTTGCTTGATCCAGCAACCAAATTCCCCAAAGGCCTAGGAGTTTTAAAGGAGTCTCTCAGGCAGAGAGAGAGATACAAGGCCCCATTAACCGGAGGAGTGGATTCTCATTCACTCAGGGGAGGAAGAGAGGAGGAGGAAAGGAGAACTGGGGCACCAGCACACATCATCAGGATATACTGCAGGAGCTTGGATGAGGAGGACTCATCTGAATCAAGGTATGACAAGTGGGCCCGTATTGTTTGCCATCTAAATTTAGTGAATAATCCTATGAGCTCCAAATCCCCCTCTGCAACTGGAAAGGGATGTGGACAGAAGAATAAAATTAAAACATCAGTAAAGAGTCACAGATATATTGGACTTTCTGCACACAAATCATACTTTGTATAGGTAAAACATAATTTGTGCACATAAACTATGTTTCCTGAGCATAAAATATGAGTGATGCACATAAGTCATGTTTTGCTGTGTGCTAAGCCATTTTTTTGGTTGGTGTGCATTTTATTTTTTTAACTCCTGATGCATTAGCATATTATTAGCTTACTGCATCAGGAGTTGGACAAAGAGCGGCTTGTGCATTAGGAAACTGTGCACTGAATTGCAGCGCTTGGTGTTAGTCCTCAGCTTTTGCATTGGTCCCTGAGTTTGTACCTCATGCTCACAAGGAGCAGCAGTGGGATTTGCATCCTGGCTTTCTTGGTTCACAGCCCCTGCTCTAACCGCTTATACTGCACTTGCTGTTTTTAAATGTTTGATAGGAGGGGGAGAAGGGCACTGAGAACTGTTAAGCTGGGTTCTGAACCAGGAATTTAGGGCATTCACTTGAGTGCTACGCCAGCTAACTGCTCATCGTACAGCCTAACACTGAGGCTTGCTAGGAATGTGTAGCAAGCTGTGTAACCAATGCCTCATAAATCTCCCCTGCGATACAAAAACAAGCAATACCTTCATGTGAACATGTCCTGGCTAGTTTCTGGTTCCATAAGGCACCTTGTGTTGCGTTGATATGCAGGACTGATAAACAGCCCGTTGTGTTTTCAGAGATCCCTCCTACAGCAGAGACACATTGGTGACCATTGTGTTCCTATCATCGTCTCAAGTGCTGGGTAAAAATACACAATTCTGTATTAAGGGCCAGATTTTAGGTAAAGCAGTGTGGCCGCCACATGCATGCCTTTTATGATTCACTTATACTTTCTGGTAATGTTGTCTTTTGCTAATTCTATTCTGACCCGCGACAGAAAGCATTAACTGTCAAAAGCAAGCCAAGAAATACTATTAAGTTAGTCCAATGCAAAGGACTTAGATTATATCACTTTTATTTGTTAACCTTTTTTTTTTCTGGCAAGATTTCACGTTGCTTGACTACGAAACCATGGCTTATTTCCTTTCATGCTTTTGAACAAGTAAAATCTCTATCTTAACTTAAAGAGCAAGTCTGTATGATGAAAATTCAACATGCTGCTGTCACCAAGGCTAATATCCTTCTACACTATAAACTAGAAGCAGCAAACTTCCTCGTCTTGGCTGCGCTGATTTTCAGTGCTAGCGGGATAAGTTTAGTTGCTCAGTTCTGAGCATACTGAATTCAGCTGGCCATAATTTGCTGCCAAGATTTAACTCATTTTTAGATAAAAATCTCCACTGCCTAGGTACAAGTGAATATGAGCGTAATTTAGCTAAATGTTAGGCACCCTGGCCTTATTTGAAATTTGACTCGAAAGTGATAAAAGGGAAGTCCATATCGTTGTGATGCATTTAGTAATGTACAGTAAAATTATTCTTCTGCAAGTTCTAGTAAAAACTGAGCTACCTGCATGGGTTATATTTGGCATATTTTTTTTTGTCCCTAACTATTAATGAGGGAGCACCCACTGCTATATTAGCAGTATTGGGGGGTGAACGACACCACCACAGTTACAATCCCATCATAAAGTGCAGAGACCGCGGACAGATTACTGCTATTTCTCGCTTCTGTAGCGCTGAACCAGATGCACTGCTGCATCTCCAGTAAGGGTCAGAAGCTTTGGCGCTGGTCTCTTTGTGGTTCGGTTCACCTTTTTGCTTTTTGCTTAGTCTGCTGGCAAGACTGCATTGCCGCTTTTGCTGGACAGAGCAGATTGGCCATATCGTCACAAGTTTCTATGTTTAGGACTAAAAAAAGCATTGAAATAAAGACACAGCACACTCTTTCGCCTCAGGATTGTTTTATTTTATGTCAGCAGACGGGACATTCGCATGTCACATGCAAATCAATTATAAGTTTGCAAATAGCATGAGAAAACTCTGCTAAACAGTAGACAGATTATATGCAAGTTTAGAATTAGTTTTGTCTGTTTTTTTTTTTTTTTTGCAGATGAAATGAAATAGGCCTCGACTTTGATAAATTGAGTAGAGTTAAAATGCTGACTATGGCATACTAACCGAATTCTGTGTAAAGAGAGCGTACATGCGCAGAGTAGTATAATATTGCATCGGATAAAGCATCAGATACAGATAAAGGCAGAAATCTCATCAAACAAGGAAGATTGTGATCTAGGGACACGGAGCCAGCCTGAGGGCTTCCTAGCATGGCAGAGTCATTTTCTTCAGATGTCGCACACTGGGCATATTTTGCATTTTTTCATCTTTTAGAGCCTTCAAAAACTTATCTAGAAAGAGAGAATGAAAAAGCAAGCATGTAAAGCAGGCATAACACTGCATGATGTTACCGAGTTAGGGTACCACAGAAGAAGAGAGTGAAGTCGCACATTTCCTTGGCATTTCCCGACTAGAAAACTTAAGCAGCCCTGCTAAGTAAGGCCGAGTCGGATCCCAGTGGCAGCACTGGATGGTTTTGGCTCTTTCCCAGTGATGGCATCGGAGAATGTGTCCCTCCTGTGCCGACTCTCTCCTGGTGACGGCAGTGGATAATATGCTCCTCCTATATTATCTCCTGGTTGTGGCAGCAGATATGCCCCCCTCCATTGCTAACGGTCTTCTGGTGATGGCATCGGATATTACTCTTTCCCCCCCCCCCCCCCCCCCCCCCCCCCCCCCCCCGTGACAGCAATGGATATTATACCCCTCCCTCGCAGTCTCTGTCCCAGTGATAACAGCGGTTAACGTGCCCCTCTCTCACGGACTCTCCTGGTGGCGGCAGTGGATGATATGGCCTTCCTTCAACGATTTAACTATCCTATCATGTCGATCGCTCTACTTTAACCCTCCTTCTCTGAATCTGCTCCAGACAGCCTCAGATAGTAAGCACATCCTTCTCTTACTGAACGTCTCCAAGTGATAGCCTCAGATAGTTTTTAGGGTGTGGAATTTGTTTTTAATGAAAGACAACATTGCAACGAATGAGGTCATTTTCAGTTTGTTCTAAATGGAACAAATTGAAAATAGCCTTCTATGAGAATACCTGAAAATGTTTTGGGTATTTTTGAATTCTTGGCGGTTGCGTTTTTTTTGGTTTTTTTTTTTAAAGGGGCCTTGTTCCAGGGCCCTCCCCATGCAAATTTGCCAGGACCTGGGAGCTCCCACTTGCCCTGTAAATGGGCAGGAGCAAGGCTCACTCCTGTCCAAGTCCTAGCACTTTGCCATCTGCTTGGAGGACAGCACCAAAGGGGGCATCACTTGGCTGCCTTCCACCGGCGTGCCTGGCGCCATTTTGAGGTACATTTCTATGGACGTATAGCACAGTGGCACTGGCCACATTGGAGGAAGACACTAAAGTGATGCCACTCTTTTCTGCAATGCACCGGGACCAAGGCAGGCGCAGCCGAACCTCGCTCCTGCCCCTCTTACAGCTGGATCCAGTAAGGGGGAGGCCAGGGAAGAGAGCTCAGGGCACCAGACCCAGCCTAAGCCTTGACACTGGGTGTTCATGCCATTGTTATTGGGCCGATCTCCTCTCCGTTTACAGCTGAATCTGGGAAGAGGGGAAGTGGGGGGCCAGTGTGAGATCTTCCCAGCACCGGCAGCTTGAAGGAGAGTGAGGGCCCCAGCTCTGGCCTAGGTCTTGGCAGCAGGCCCAGGAAGTTTGTTTTTTTTTTTAACCCGGGAGGTCTGCCAGGGCCACCAAAGGCCTGTTTTATTTTTATTGCTTTGTTTTTTTTGTTTGGGGATTTTTGTTTGTTTTTTTTTTTTTTCAGTTTGCCACATGAACTGAACCAAAAAAACACATTGAACAAACTGAATAAAAATGAAATCTCTTAAAATGAAAACATGAACTGAACGTTTTGGGACTGCATATCCCTGGATAGTATTTCCTTCTCTCCCTGAATCTCTCTTGCACGCCCTCATGGTCTGGGATTGTTTTTCCCCAGGAGATGGCACTTAAAGTGACTTGACAACAGTGCAGAATGTTGAGCAATAGACAACCTAGTGGAGATTAATAAGACAAGAACATATAAACACAGATGGGAATGAACAGTTTAGATACACCAGCCCTGGTCAACAATGTGGGTCATAAGGGTTTGCTTTCTGATTTCAGTTTTCAAAAGCTCTTGAGTTATTAATCTAGGCAGACTAATGCATGCTATGGGCTTGGTTTTCTGTATAATTATAGAGTAAACAGATGATATGAGACCCAAGGTCAGAAGAGTTTAAAACAGGCTACAATAAAAATGCTTTTCATTTTTGTAATGCTACTGGATGTATGCAAAGGCCTTACAATCTAAGTAGGTTCCTGAGACTACATGAGGTAAAATGAGTTGCCCTATGTCAGAATGAATATTTGTTTATTTAATATTTTACAGTTTCCAGCAGTGCTGCTCAGTGCAGATTACATTGCATTCATAAAAACCTAAAACAAACTTACACACATTAATAAAAAATGGAAAATCACAAACCTAAAAATAAAACTTCAAAGTGTTGGTGGGAGAAGTGGGATTTGAACCCTGGTTTGCAGCCTATTGCTCTGATCACGAGTCAACTCCTCCCTCCTGCCTTTTGTTTTATCTGAAACTAAAAACCTCCTGAGCAAAACAGAAGACCTATGAATAAGACTAAAGGAAAGAAGAAAAGAGCTGAGATCTAATCAAGTTGACAGAGAGTGCTGGGAAAAGCATAATTTACCCCATCCTAGATGACCTATGCACTCTTCAGGAAATGTCTCAATAGGGGGCAGCGAGGGGGGGGGGGAGGGATTTTGAAGGATCAGTAATCTTGATTGGAAAATCTGCTTCTGGTCCAGGTATTTGCCCATCACCAGTGTTTATTTATTGCTGATCATTTGAAGATAATACTCAAATAAGAGAAAAGGCAAAATTTACTGAATTTGTATGAAGAGCCCTGCTTGCTGGAAAAACCCATGCATCAGAAGCAGAGTTGTCAGAACCTCTTTTATTCTTTACGTCAAGCAATCGGGTTAGCGGAGACCTAAATGTTCAGATGACAGACTGTTGAGTGGAAAAGGAATATCTTTTTTTTACTCACATTGTTTTGAATCAAAGCCATCCCCGGTGATGGTAAGCAGCTCCAGCTCCTTTATTTTAATCTCCAGCTCGCACATTTCATCCAGGTGGCCGGCCTCGGGGGTAAAGTCTGCCCCCAGTGGTGTAGAGAAGAACTGCAGGGGCTCGTACAGGATCTCGGCTAAGCCGGGCGGCCAGGGCGAGCTCTCCACCGCCAGGCTCTGGGGCTGGTGATGGCCCTTTAAGGGTAGGAAGAGGTTCTTCCAGATGTTAAAATCATTCACTGGAGATGTGGAGACACTTCTGTCGTACAGGGAAGGGAAATAAATCGGAGTGCGCTTGTTCATACTGCAGGCTTTCCCTCTGTCCATGCGCCTTTCTAACAAATCACAGCAAGGATTACTCTGGTTGTAATTTAAAATCCTCCTTCCATGGAGATTTCAGAAGCGGAATGCTTAGATGGAATGTGCTTTTGTCACTTAGAATCCGGGGGAACAGCGCTGACCTCCGCGTCATCCAGCGACCGGGTCTCCGGCTCTTCTCGCCATGGCTCTTGCTGAAGTCTCTCTCAAGTTGTTTCAACAGAACGTCTGAATTATTATTATTATTATTTTTTTTAATTTCAACAGCAGATGCAGGAGGGCTGTAAGGAATTCAGTGTCCCTAGATGGAGGGGGGGGAAAAAAAGGGTTGAGGGAAATCAGAGTGAAACAAATATTTAGCAGCCGTCAATAAAGTAGAAGAGAGATTCAAGAGTTAAAGGGGTTTGCATTGGAAGGAGGCTCGGATGAAATCTGAGGAAACGCCGCTTTACTGAGGAGGTGTTGGATGATGGAAGTGACAAAATTCAAGTATGGCGGTAACATGGAAAAGCCCGCCTGCTTCTTTAGAGTCGGAAGTGTGTTTTTTTTTTTTGTTTTTTTTTTAAGGCATTCAAGAAAATATTAAAAGCCTATTTATTTGAGAAGGCTTTTATGTAAGTTCTACATGCTGCAGAGGCACATGTGGTGTTCTATGTGTTTGGTTTATGTATGACTGTATTGTTGTAAGTCACCGAGGATCTTAGCATGGCCTAAAAGTGATTAAAATAAGTAAAACATACTCAGGTCAGATACTGAGAGAGGTGGGTGAGGGGAGAGAGAGCAGATGCCGGGAAGAAAGGAGATTGGAGATCCCTGTTATGATTTAGGTATGGAAATACATATGCTAATACACCCAGCAGGCCTAAAGGGGATGATGACAAAGCCAATATGCAGAGCAGAGGTCTGGCCACATGAAGCTCCCAGGGACAGGTGGCAAGGTTAGGCAGCCAGGAGCAGCAGGAGGGCACAGGCTAGGTATGCTCTCATGTATAATTAGGTAAGGTAGCAGCATGAGCTGGGCTACATTCCCTAGCTAACTGTCAAAAGGATAAGGAGTATCCTCCGGCAAGTGGTAAAGCTTGTAAGACTGACAGCTGGGAGATCTCCTTTGGTCCAGAGAGGACAAGGAAGGGTAATGACCAAATTTGGAGTGTAGGCAGGGGCAACTGGGTGGGCCAAATGGTCCTCATTTGAGAGCCCTACTGTCAAGAATTTTGCTGTAGAATGGGATGAAACCAATTGGAAATGTTAACCCTTGTGCAGAAAAGTAAATGTGGCTTTTGATATTCACAATGAATAAGATTATCTAGAGTATTATAAAAGAGTTATAGCTATGCTTTCTACCCATTACTGAGAGATGATGCATTGAAGGGGCTATGATGGTCTGAAAAGTGCATTATGCGGTTTTTTGTTTTGCATGTTCTTATTGTGTTTATGATTTTATTTTTATACATTGTATGCTTTTATGTGTTTTTATATATGTAACTTTGTAATCTGTATTGAGCCATATGGAAATTGTGGAATATAAGCTGGATAAATAAGATAAGATGCTGGCGCCAACTTTTCAAAATGGGTGTGCTAAACAGCCCTAGAAATGGTGAAGGATTTTCTTCAGTATGGGGGGTGCTCAAGCACTCACTGCACCCATAGAGCTGGTGCCTGTGCTGCACATCTTGAAATGAAAAATGAAACCGGCCTTTTGTGGACAGCATTAAAATCCTTTATTGGTCTGTGAGCAAGTGGGCTTTGTGTGGTGGGTAGGTCAGCAGTGGCTGGAATAGGTGATAGTCCACTCCCCAGAGGTTATACGGAGTCTTCCAGTGCAAGGGTCAGCCTGAAGGCTCTCTCAAGTTTCAAGGCAGAGAAAAGGACTGAGAATTGGGAGACATCTGTCATGGCTTGGTACATCCCTTTCACCCTCACACTCATGTCAGTTTTCGTTAACGGGCTTGTGGCCTGGGCCTGCCCTGGGATTTGGAAATAACGCCAGCCCTTAAGCAATCTGTCCGAAGGCATCAGAAAGTGTCAAACGAAAACACAGCAGCCATATAAAATACGAACCAAAAGAGAGAAAATAGAAGTAGTAACAACAAAATAGTTCAGTACAATATTTTGATAGAGAAGCAATAGATCCTATCACATGAAAACTGTATGAATCTGGCAGCAAATCAGGAGCAAGAACGTGGAGGGAGCTACAGGTAAAAGAACCAAGGAAAAAACTACGGATCTTGTAGTTGTACCGTCGGTGCCTGAGAATCCCTTGCCTCCATCAATACCACCAGGAAAGCCCCACTATAAAGATGTATTCATGAACCTCTGGTGGGCCCATTGATGCACGTACGACTCCTCTGCAAGAACATTTTGATTCTCATCCTTCTCACTCTCAACAAAATATAATGAGGCCTTAATCCGGACCACTTTTGACTTATTTAGATAAACGCTAATATCTGAAAATCAGTGGCACTTATCTTTATCTGGCTAAAATGTGTTTGCTAGTGGCGTATTGAGGGTGTTCCTGGGTGGGGATGAGTTAGCTGGGAAACGTAGCTGGCTAGCTCCAGTATTTGGAGAGAGCCAAAAAAAACCATTTATTCAGCCAACTCTAGCCCCAGGAGCATGTTTTAAAGTTATCTGGAAATGTGTTCCTGGAACTTTAAGCTTATGTGTGACCATATTAAAAAAAATATACCCACGTTAAGTGCCAGAAGAGTTTAAGCCTCCCCCAAGTGGATTTCAAAATCCGACTTAGAGGCCTGTGCTCCTTACCCCCCTAATCTCCCAAAAAAGAGATTAAAAAGTGGCGGACCGAAAGACCCGAGGAGGCAGGCCAGCCCCCCTCTCAGTGATTCAAATGGTTTTTTTATCTCGTATAAGGGAGTCCCCTCCCTCCTTGGGCGGCACCTCCAAATGGTGAAGGCTGCTGGAGCCGCAGTAGAAGCGTCCTGTGTTGCCTTGTATCATGACCTTGAGGGTTGGGGCTAGGGGCTGCGCCACAGTCAGCATTGGAGTTGACTTGAGGGGGTGAAAGGAGAAGGGGGAACTTGTATAGTCCTGCAAGCTTTCCTCTCCAAGGATTGCTCACTTAGATCTTTCCTTATCCCTGGCAGACTGATCAAGGAGGAGTCTTTGCTGCCACCCGGTGGCCTGACCCAGAAGACTGAAGTTTTGGAGAAGAGTAGATTTTTGAAGAAGTTTGGCGTGAATATGTTTTTTTTTCCTATTTTTGACCCTGTGGTCCTCTGTTTCTAAAGGGCTGGGATCTTTGTGCCCAGTAAACAGTAAAGGGTGAGGATGTTAGGGGAATGTTTGATGAGGAGTTTACTCTACTCTAGCCCTGATCACTTCCCCCATCCACCCCCCTGGTCATCATTATTTCACCCACTCCACTGGTGCAACCATCTTCCTTCCTTCCCCTCCTACTTGGCATCATCATCATAATCATCTCTCCTCAACTCCACTGGTGCAGTCATCTCACCCCCATCCACTCCACGCAGCTTAAAACTCAAAACTAAAAAAACCCCAAGAATTTTAGAAATTAAGTAGATCAGGATCCTGCAGATTTCCTTTGGTACCTTATTCCAATTTGCAGGGGCAGCTTAGAAGAATACCTGCTTACATGTTTCCACTAGCCTAGATTCTTTAAATATTTTTTTATTCTTTCATTCTGAACAGTTCATGTTAGCTGAAGGGTAATATTTTTTTTTATTTATTGCTGGATATGTAGTGGCCTTGATGAAAATCACAAATCCATCTTTTGTTTGTCTCATGATGGTTGAACATTGCGGTTTCCATTATTTATTGACTCCTGACCCTGGGAGATGGGGAAAGCTCTTAGACCATATTGACAGTAAGTATATCATTGGCAGTAAATTGATTCTGGGTAGGTTCTGAAGTTTCCATCTCCCGCTGTCTGACCTCCATGGTCTCTACTGGAAGCTAACTTTTACTGACTGAATCCATGCTCCTGCATTATTAGGCAGTGCATATTCTCTGTGTATATTTATTAGCTTTTGTTTATTAAGAAAACATGATCCAGTGAAGTGGTTAATACTATCCTTGGAGGAGGGCACAGGCAAAGCAAAGATTCTTATAGTAATGGTAGTCCACAGAATGCAGACAAGTTTGAAAACTGGGTAATCTGATACCTGAAATTATTGAAATTGAACTGGTTGTTATGGTACTTTTTTGAGAAGCACATTGTTATGTAAGTGATTGTATCAATGCTTTTTTACTTTCTAGTGGATATAATCTCCGTTGTGAATGAGTACAACTAGAACCTGTTGGACTGGGGTGGCATGGCCTTGGAGACGTATTCTACACGTATAGAAAACTCCAAAAGCAGTGCCAATGTAATTTTTAGGAAAATATATGTATATTATCCACATAATATCTATGTGCAGTAATATAGGGTTGGGAAAACTAATTTTTTGAATAGAGGAACAAAAGATTTATAAGGGCACTTTTTAATAGCTGAGTAGATTCTTCATGTAAACTTTGGCATTCAAATGTAAGGCACAGTCAATTGCTTTGCTCGACACTTGATAGTATTCTTGCATTGATTGTAAGGTTTGTAGTGTGATTACATCATATCTGCAAATGGCAGGGAAGCAAGGTACTGCCATAGGGTAAGTAGTATGAACATAACTGAAAACAAGGCATCCGAAAAAATAAACCAGGTACAAAAATAAATATTTGATTCTTGCTGATTAGGTGTTTCCAATTATTCTTAGATATCACGTGTCTGTGGTTGAAGAGCTAGTTTACAATTACCTTTTAAAAAGGCTGTGTCTGTGGTGCAATTTAAGTGCTTTACCATCATCCTGCCAGCAGATGTCGCAGTTGAGTGCTGTTTTACTACCATACACCAGGCACATATATTGGAGGTTTTTCTCCCATTTTGTGTCTATGGAGAAAATGTACAATTCCTGGTTTGGTCTTGCCAACTTAACACGGTGACTTTCAGTTCATTTATTGCAATATTTTATTTTAAACATTTCAATACAACATGTACAGAGGCATGATCCTTTTCAATTCTGCACTGAATTTTATGACAATGTATACAGCAGATCAATGAAAAAAAAGATAATTAATGAAATTTCTTAGTGATCAAGGAAGACATAGACTTTAGGGCTGAATTTTCAAATGCATTTATGGGACAGGGAGACTAACTTTCAAGCATCTTCGCAGTACTGGATTTGCACTTGCAAGAGGACACGTGGAAATTTATCCTGGTATTTTATAAACTGTAGAGCGGATTGCTGCATGGTTGATAAAAATACAGCGTGGTTCTGCTGCAAAAGTACGCAGATGTTTCATTACACGTGGATATTTGTGATGCAACGATAGTGCATACTTTGTCTATTTTATAAAAGATATGCGCTTGTATATTATGCGCAAAAAATATATATAACCTGTACACTTAAAAACCCTGATTTCTACATGGAGGCAGGTATATTTTAAAGCATGCACATGCTGAGGTAGATCTTCAAAAGTTACGCGAGCTCGTACTTTTGTTCGCGCAGCAGGCGTGAACAAAAGTACGCTGGATTTTATAAGATACACGCGTAGCCGCGTGTATCTTACAAAATCCGGGGTCGGCGCGCGCAAGGCTGCGCAAAATCGGCAGCCTGCCTCCGTTCCCTCAGGCCGCTCCGATTTCGGAGTGGCCTCGGAGGGAACTTTCCTTCGCCCTCCCCCCACATTCCCCTACCTAACCCACCCCCTTACCTTTGCTGAAAGCAGGCGTAACTTTGCGTGCGCCGGCTGGCAGCCCCGCTCCGTCCTCCGGTCCCGGGGGCTGGTCTGGAGGCCTCGACCACGCCCCCGGGCCGGCGCCACGCCCCGGGCCCGCCCCCGAAACGCTGCGTCGTTTCGGGAACGCCCCCGGACACGCCCCTCCCGCCCCTTTTCGAAAGCCCCGGGACTTACGCGCGCCGGAGGCCTATGCAAAATAGGCGCGCGTAAATCCGGAAGGATTTACGCCCGCGGGCCTTTTAAAATCCGCCCCATAGTGTTTTGAAAATAGTTGCACGCGTTCTTGAAACTGCAGTTTCCCTAGGCACCCTGGTATTTCACCTTTAACCTCCACTAATTAATTAGCAGGTGTAAAGTTGTAGGAGTAAATCTGATAATTTATTCACACAAATCTCTTCAAAAATAACAATTTTCACATGTACCTGCCTTGGAGCACTGCATTTGCGCCAGTACATGTGCATGGAAAACCCCAAAATATGCATGCACTTTTGAGGTGCGCAGCTACGTTCTCGTTATGTGCGTGCATGCTGTTTTTTCCATGCATAACCCCTTTGAACATTTCTGATTTGAAAGTGAATTTCTGTGGATAAGTTCACGGAGAGAATTTCTGCATGCTTGCTCTGGCAAGAACACAGAAATTCGGAGGGGGTGAGCTGAGCAAGTTAACTTTACATGCATGTACTGTGCAAACTACAAATATAGGCACACTAGTCCCAGCTTTGCCCCCTGGAACGTCTGTCACCAGTGTGTGTGCAGCATTTGAGTTCTGTGCATTCTTTTACACGCACCGATCCCTGGGTCAGTTTATAACCGTTTTGGAAAGTCGCCCCTAAAAGGAACTATTCCCACCACAGTGAGCCCTGTACAAACGGGAATTCACCCTGGGTCGTCCCCTGCACCATCTGTTCAATCACGACTGACCCAGAACCCAGGGATTAACCTGCCCCTACTGGTTACTGTATATTTATAATTACACTTTATCAAAAAATGTTTACACATTCCTGCATTTCTTTTTTGTATCTCCCCTGCCCCTCTATTTAAAAAAAAAAAAAAAAGCTTATTTCAAAAATACTTGTCAATGTCATTTTGGGAGACTTCAGTAGCCTAATGAAGGCCAGCCCAGCAATGTGCTCTGTCAGAGACCCATATTTCTATCCTAAACCCGGTTTCAGCAACTTGGGTTAGGCAGGGATGGGAGCAGTGCTGAAACTTTGATGTTAATACACATTGCATAAATTACAATTCCAATGTTCACAGGATCTGGGGGAAGCTTCTAGAATTGTTCTGCTAGTTTTCTTTTGTTATCCTTCAAGGTCCCTTTCTGACTTTCCCAGGCACACTGGAATTCTTATGCTATTTTAACCCCTGTGACCTCTGCTAGAAATCTCTTCCATGTGCCCCATGGCCGTCTCACCAAAAATATTTTGTCACTTTTCCTTTTCAGCTTCAGATGGTGACCCCTTTTCCTACAGCTCTGAAAACCCTTCCTTCTGGTACTTTATTGAAACCTCCTAGATATTCAAATGTTGGCATCATATTTCCCCTTTTTCTTCTCTCTTGGTGGAGACTGGAGAGTACGTCATCTTTAGCTTCTTCAGTGTCTGTGTATGGCTTCAGAGCGGCTCATGCACCATTTCAGCGGCTCCTGGAATGGCCTCTACCTTGTCACATGACCTTTTGTAAATATGGTCTTCAGAACTGAACACAGAACCCAAGATGGGGCCTCATCAGAAATAATGTTAACTCTCTTTCTACAAGTGATACCTCCATGAACCTAGGTATACTACTAGCTTTACCAACTATTTTATCACACCGATGGGCTGCCTTGAGGTCATCAATGATGACTACCCCAACAGAACCACTGATATGGGCAGACAAGCTGGACACCTGCCCAGGGCATCAAAGCTAAGGGGGCAGGAGGGATGCAGTGGTTGGGGGTGAGATGAATCTCCTTTTGTATCCTTCCCCCCCCCCCTCCCCCGTTATGCCCATGCACTCTTTGAGCTGGCCAACAGGGGCTTGGCCAGCTCTAACATGATGGTGGGGCCACAGGAGCTGCATAGCCCGTCAGGGGAAGGAGTACCATGGTAGTGGGGAGGGGAAGGGATGCACAGACTGCAACTGTTGCCTGGAATCCTGTGTAACCTGATGACCTTCCTGTCTACAGATCTCTTTCCTGGTTGATAAGATGTTTGGCTCTTGGGTTTGTTGTAAATTTCTGGGATTTCAGCTTTGAATTCCTTTATTGGTTGTGCAGACAGTTGTCATAAGATTTGAGACTGTGCTGTGAAGCTGGGCAATATAGCTTAAGGTAGGGCATGTGATAATGTAGGCTAAAGAGGAAGCTAACATATATTCCAATAATATAGAGGGATTCTCTGCTGAGAATCCTACCTGCATTAATGCATTGTGGCTGAAAAGGCCCTGGATATGCAGTTAGAAAAGAAACGTCCCCATCTACAAACATAAGGAAAGTGAACCAAAGATGATGCATAGTTAGAGCATGCTAGCATACGCAAACATATATTCTTTGGTATCCAGGGTATTACCATACAGAGCAATGTTTAGTTGTTTACTTCTTAAAGTTGTATCACATAGGCAACACGTAAGCTTATGCATAGGTGTTAGTTACAGGAAGGTAATGAATATTTAAATGTAGTATTAAATTCTTCCAGCTGATTTGTTGATTGCTTATTATCATGATCTGTGCAGTATATATAAGAATTAAAACTACGCCACTGACTCAGGGCAAATTCCAAAGTTTGATAACTTTTTTATTTATTATTAGAGTGCAAGAATCTGATAATGAAATAAAGGAAGTAGGACTGCAACCTGTTTCTGGTTCTTATTTTTAAAAAGCATTTTTGTACGAATTCAGACCATGTAATACAGAGCTAAGAGTTTAGGCCTGACAAGGAATTTCACAAGGGCCAGTTTTTATATAGAAATTCCTCAGATTTCTTTTGGTAGCGCGAGTGTCAGGTTTCCTCCCAGCTCGGATCCATTATTCTCACTCTGTTGCTCGGTTTGCAGGAGGCATTCTTGCAAGTTCTGATGTGTTGTGCTCATGAGAACATAGAACGAACCTTTATCTGCTGGGGAAATGAGACCCCCAGGGTACAAATTGTCACCGAGCCTGCATGTTATTAGTGACTAGGCCCCATCAGAAATAAGCTAAACAGAGGGAATTACTGCACGCCACATCTTAGTAAACAGATCCCTAACATAAGAACGTGGTGCTGAGCATCCGTGATAAATGCTTAACTCTGCCCCTGTAGCCACCCACTTTCTAGGACCTTACATTTAGTTGCTCAACCCTAGTTAATTTTTAAAGGGACTGATTTAGGTGCTCAGCTGTCTTTTTTTTTTTTTTTTTTTTTGAAAATTGACCCCCTTGCTTTCTTATAAACAAAGATAATCACTTGACAACATGAGGTACAACATAATTTGTGTACGCAGACTGGATGATGGAGAAAGGAGCAGAGGAGGCTAATTAATAACCGGGTCAACTGAAAATGTTATTAGATAACTTAGCAAGCATAATCGTTTTCCTATATGACTAATATTAATTTCTTCTGCAATTTATTTTTACATGATCTTGAAGGATGTGCAAGGTGTGAGATAATCACATTCTTGGGAACCGAAAAGCCTCAGTTCTTTCTGTTCTCTGGGGACATTATTATCCCACGATAACCAGGCCCTATCTCATGCTTTATTATTTAATTAATCACTTGACATTAAAAAAAACAAAAAACCCCCCTTAGGAGCGCACAATAAATGCAAAATTCAGCCTGGCTTTTGTGAACAAAGTGCTTGCAACGGAAGCTCAGTATTAATGTTGCATGACATTGTGTTTGCATGAATATTGCATTAATAATACTAGCTGTCAGTCTTCTAATAAATTTATAATGGAATATTATGGAGGTGCTGTGCTGAACTAAGTTTTGGATCTTTGTTCATTTACCCGGCATAGAAGAGAACCAATGAGTAAAATTAACATTGACTTGGATAAGTAGTGAGGCTGCTTTGGCCGGCAGCTGGGATAAATCCTTGCAGTGTGGACAAGAATGACTGGGCAGTCTGGATGGACCAATTGATTATTTTTCTGGCATCATTTTCAAAGCATCCCTAGGTTGTCCAGTTAAGCCAATTTACCTCCTAGGTTGCAACTGAGCACAGGCATTTTGGTCTTCTAGATTTAAGTGTATCTTTGGCCAGCCATTAGCAGGCCAGTGCTGAAACGCCACACTATCCAGCTAACGTTTAGTCGCTACCCACCCCTGTGGCTGCCCATTTTCTTGACTGGCTAAATTTAGCCACCTGGTGAATTTAACTAGTAAGGGGAGAGGTAATCTCTTAAAAGCTACTGCCCAAAGATAGCTAGCCAAACCCTTCTGAAAATTCATCAGGGGCTTGTGTAAGAAATCTCACACTAAAAAGTGTTTAGCATGCAAAATGTAATGGGCACTCAAAAAGTCAGTGCCCTATGCACTGACTTTTTGAGTGCCCATTTTTTTGTTGTTGTAAATGACAGTTTTTATTGCATAGTAATAACATCATAACATGGTACAGAACGCCAAAACACATATTTACCTTTCATCCATTACAATACATGAATCCCTCATTTCTTTCCATCTACATGATCTGCAATGTTTATTTATTTATTTAAAGTCTTTTATATACCGAAGTATAGCAATCTGCCTTCACTCCGGTTTACATGATCTGCAATGTTGACGCTTGATCCCTGCTCACTGGAGTATAATGTTATATCCCCCTCCCCCTGTATACCCCCCTATTTGTTTACTACAAATACCAAATTGTACATTAAACCCAAGTGTTATCAATACACATAATATGGGAAGCTTAAAAAGTGCTGATTGACTGCCCTGCTACCAGCTAGCATTTGTGGGGTTATAGATATCGTCCCAATTATCCAGACTCTGGACCCTTAAGTTACTAGAGTATGACTCCCGACGCCGTTCTATTCATTTGCATCAGCATTTTAGATTTTAGCTACACCGGTGCACAGTAACTCCCCAAACAACTACCATGTATGCTGCTGCTGTTTGAAATCCCCACTGCTATCTGGCCCAAAGTGAACAAACTGGTAAGCCCTCATTTGCATATGATATTCATTGATTTGAATGGAAGGGCTTGCAAATTTTTGCCTCCTCGTATGGGCCTTCTGCTAGGACCACTTTAACATGCATGTTAAGCCCTCCCTCCATAGGGCACCCTCTCTAGCGTGCGTGCGAAAGTTTTATTACACAGGCTCCGTACTATCACAAATAAACAACTGTTCCTAACGTCTTTCACTGTTATTCGTACAGGATGTTCAAGTATCAGAAAATCATGGTAGAAGAATGCTTTTGTTTTTGCAAAAGAATGCTTTTGGTTACCCAAGGATCGGGCAAGTAATCGGAAGTGTAAAATTGTATTTATTTTTTATGTACGCATTTATCATCCGCCTATATCTTAAGTTATGCTAAGCGAAGTACAAAGGTAAAACAGTGGGTTAAAACAAAGTTTTTCATGATATAGTACATAACAATAAAATCAAAGACGACAAAATAATTAACACTAAAATCAATCATAGCTGCAGTACAAATACAATTATTGATTTAAAGCTTCCCTGTAAAAGATGGCTTTAAGCTAAACACAATAAAATCGTCAGTTTTGGTTAGGTAAAGCATTCCAGCACACCGGTCCATAGATTACAAATGCACGATTTCCAGTGCTGACAAAATGAGAAGCCTTCACAGTGGGAACTAACTGAAGATTTTTACTACTGGAGCGTGACGCTCTTTCTGGGTTGTTAGGGGAGAGGAGTCATTTAAGATATTCAGGCCCATTGTGCTTCAGGATTGTAAATATCATAACTATAACCTTGAATTTAATTCTTTCCTGTACTGGCAACCAATGCAGCTCTTTTTTAAAATTGGGGTAATGTGCTTATTCCGTGGCCTGCCCGAAACCAGGCGGGCAGTGGAGATCTGCAGAAGATCTGAAGAGCTTTTAAACTCGACTTAGATCGTCCATAAGAGAGTGAGCTACAATAATCTGCCTGCACTAGTAAAAGGTCTGAACATCAGGTGGATCCAGGATATATTTTACATGCCTCAGTAGGTGTAACTTGTAACATCCTACATTGGAGTTCAAATGACAGTCGCATCAAATAAAACCCCGAGATTCCTAACCATTTCTTTAAAAGGGATCAAAGGTATCCAAAAATGGAAAAACTGAAATACTATGATCAACCGGGAAAGACTTAGATCGAGTAAAAACAAATTGCCTCAGATTTAATAGGACTCCACAGCAGTCAGTTTTGACACATCCCGATGTTAATGGTTTTCAAGACTTCTTGTGCTCGTAACATAGTGGCTGAAATATTCCCCTTAATGGGGGAATAAAATATCTGAAGATCATCAGCGTACAACCGAAATTCTGTGCCTTAAAGAATTCTAAAAGAAACCATAGTGGCTGCATATATATACGTTAAAGGTGAACGTAGGGGTACTCCGAAAGGCATATTATACCATTCAGATAAAGAATCATTGAGACTGGCTGCATTCGAGAATCTAAAAAAAGAGGAAAATCGAGACAATATGTTCCCACCAATCCCTTCTTGTTGGAATCGGGTGAGGAGGACTTCGTGAGAGACAGTGTCGAACGCACGGGTTACCTCAAGAAAAATGGCCAATGCAGCAGATCCTGAATAAAGTTCTTGTCGTAAGGAATTCAGAACTGAAAGAAGAAAACTGTTTCTGTTCTACGTGGCTTATGAAATTCCCCCCTCCCCACTCCGGCAAGGGTGGGAAATAAGATGATCACTCAAAAATACATCTAACTGTTGTAATGTTGAGTAATTAAGTCCTTTCCTCATTTAGGGGGCAATATTCAAAAGTTTTTATGCAGAGAAATTCGTTTACCCACGTAAAAAAAAAAAAAAGTGATTTTGAAAAGCGGCACCCTGTGAGCGGGTAACATAGAAATGACGGCAGAAAAGGACCAAACGGTTCATTCATTCTGCCCAGCAGGCTGCTTATGGTAGTAACTGCTGCTCCGTGCAGGTTACCCCAATGATAACCCATAAAAATGTACTGCTAGCAGTCTTTCTACTGGGTGAG
The DNA here is from genome assembly GCF_901001135.1 of Rhinatrema bivittatum. Taxonomy (NCBI): domain Eukaryota; kingdom Metazoa; phylum Chordata; class Amphibia; order Gymnophiona; family Rhinatrematidae; genus Rhinatrema; species Rhinatrema bivittatum. The sequence continues at coordinate 16,514,919 of NC_042631.1, forward strand.
GAGCCTTCTTGAAAACTCAGTTGATGCTGCTTGATGTGCTTTACTTATGGACTTGGCCGTAGAAGGTAAAAGGGCGAGCTCCGGTTCCTGCATAGAAGGTAAAAGGGCGAGCTCCGTTACTTGCATGAAAACGAGGTGGCGTTAGAATGAGGCAGTGAAAGTGCACACAGACTTAATTTTAAAATTTCCATATGTTCTCTGCACCTGAAATTAATGTTTGCTGCTTTTTTTTCTTTTTTTTTTTCCTTCTCTCAGTACAACTGCCTGGAGTGGATGAATCTCAACTGAGCAGACAGGATGCGCCAATTTGGCCTTTATCATTTCTGCTCTACTATGTCACAATGTTTAACAATCTACTGGGAGCATGCACTGTAAAAGCCAATTAAGATCTGTGACATTTGGTAGAGCAGTAGTGCAAATACAGTAAGTGTTTCTACAGAAGAGGTACATCACTAGAAAGTGGATTTAGGGGGGGCTTTGTAAATCCTGAATTCTAACTGGCTGCTCAACAGGGCTTCATCACTCACTGTCTGGAACAGTGGCTACCAGATTTTCATCTCGTTCTACTGTGAGATCATTCAACAAGAAAAGCAAAAAAAAAACCAAAACCAAATATGAAAACAGTCTTTTGCTGGTGATTTATTTTTGTGTCCTGGCAGATTTCTCCTGCTTTTTCGGTCTTCTAGCTCAATCGGAGCCGAGGCCCAGACCCGGTTGGGTAATGCTCTGATTCCCCCTATAGTGTAACCCACACTTAGTTCATCCATTGCAGTGTCAGATGATTGGTTCCCTCTGCAACCCGGTATGCAGGTACCCCAAGTGTGACCAGCAGGTGTCACTGTAACACAACAGCTGACACAGCGTTCACAGATCCTAGGGGGAAAGTTGTATTCCCCCCCCCCCCCCCCCCCAACTCAAGGAACAGAGGATTGAGCCAGGGATCGAACCCCAAATCCTCTACATAGCAGAACGCAGCAGTAGTAGCGAACCATTCGGCTGGCCCCGAAGATTTCTATCTAGCATTAATAAGGTGTTATTCCTTGTCCCATAATATCTCAGTTTTGTCTGCTCCCTTTTTTTACTGCTTTCTCATAGAGGAATTGTTTGCAAGAAAATACTTGTTTTCATTGATTATAGCACCTTGGGGTCCTATACGAACTTCCAGTCTTGGAAAGAGTTTGCTTGTACATTTTAATCCGCTGTCTCTTGGGATGATGATGATCCCTAGTCACGCACTAATGCTCTAACCTTCTGGCTCATTATTTTGTGTTTAAAATTGCCTTCTAATGTTTGACACAGATGTTTTGTTTTCTCTCCCTGCTTGAGAAGTGGTGTTGTAAGGACTTTATTACTTTCAATATTACCAACAGGACTTAGGAGAGGGAGAAGATCTCCCTTCCTTCCCTCTCTTCTCTCAAATAACAAAACTAACTTTTTTAAAATTATCATTTCTTCGTGTACACTATCTATTCTAATTAAGAGATGAAGTCTCAAATTATTCTAAAAATAGATATCTTTGCAAAGAATTTCAAATAAACCTTGCCCCAAAACACCTTAAATTAATCCAACTGATTTTTTTTTTTTTAATAACTATGTTCTTGGAAGTTTATAGCTGTTAAAAATGTAAGCAAAACATAGAATATTATATTTTAAAAGATGCTTGAGGTCATATTCGTTAGGGTAGGTAGTGGAGAAGTTATCCAGCTAAAGTTAGCCTGATAACTTGTCCTGTATATTCAGCGGGATAAACGTGTCTAAATATAGCCGTTTAGATTTGTAGTTATCCGGCTTTGTGAGGCCAAATAACTGGCTACTTATCTGGATATCTTCAAAAGGTATCTGAAGCCGGTCTAAATGTATCTGGCTAACTCAGCCGAATTTCAGTTATATCCAGCTAACTTAGTTGAATAAGTGGCTGAATATACCTGATTTGCTGTTAATCTTTGAAACAACACTGATATTACTCTAATGTACTTTGAAATTCAGAATCAAGCCAGAGTCTCAAGTTAACTTTTACTGTGGATTTGCACGCCTGTCACTCCATGCAGAGACTAATAAAAGCCTGCTTAGAATTTAGTTCTAAGTTTTTGGGTAAAACCAGAGGTGGAAAAGCAAGAATTCTGCTAATCTATTTTCCTAGCACATTTCTGGAGCAGCATACATTTGCCCAAGGATTTAATTTCCCTTCTGAAAGGGGGGGAAAAAAATCCCCCACATAACAAATTGTGAAAAAGTAAAAATGTGTGCATGAAGCCCTGGGACTTTTGTTTTAAACGCGTGAAATTTAAGGTCTGATAAAAGTTTCTTAGTGATTCTGCTCGCGGTTTGGCTTGTGCACTTTATTCTGTGGATTTTCACGGTTTTGTTTTCCCCCTAAAACTGAAATCTGGCCCTTCTCTAGGTACCGAGGTGGTTAGGTTCAAAGCAGAGTCAGTGAGGTCCAAGCATGTTCTGACCGCCCAGTGGCTTCCCCTCCATATCCTCTGACCAATACGCATCTCAAATTCAAGATGTTAAAAGGATTTAAACAGGCGTGGTTAGAAATTCCGCGTGCACTTGTAGTTATTTTCTCTTACCCAGAGATCAGTTCTTTGTTTGTATATAAAGGTCACTCGCGTCTTAACTGCAGAAGAAAACAGGGTTTTAGAGCTTGAGTTTCTGGACTATGTTTTATTGTGCTGGCGGCAGAATTCAGCTCTTTCCTGAATTATTCTGTTTCGTAGCTCGTATGGGTAAATAATTTTTGTTTCTAGGATTCCTTCTGTAGATTTCCCTGCAGTTTTTATGGGCACTGGACACAGGTGCAGAGTCCAGGGCACATCATCCTGTGGGCCTTGCTCTGGTTTTCAAAGGAAAGCGCTTGTGCTTGACCCTTTGAAAATTGTCGAGGGATGAAATATCTGCAGGGATCGGACCTTGCTTCTCCTGCAGGTACTTTTTTCTGTGGAACCTTCTGTGTGCAAGTTTGAAAATATAAAACCATGTGTGGTGTTGCCTCCGAGCCTGCCTATCTCTTCCACACTTTGTTTATTCCCACACTTTTTTTTATTTTCCTGCGAGGAAAGTGTGGAAAATTTTCAGTCAATACAGGATCGGTCAAAAGATCTCGATCCCTAACTCAGGAATCTAGAAGTCCACATTCAACCACTGGTTGGCTAGGAAACCTAGCTGGATAAACTTTGAAAACTGGGGGTGAAGACTGCAGGTCATAAAGTGCCCACAGACTTTAGACTATGCGGGATACTTGAAAATGACGCTCCCGACTGGGGCTTTGAAAAATTGCCCCGTTTTTAAAGACCCGTAAAGCAGATTTCAAGGGAATGCAGTTCAAATGCAACACCCGTTAAGAATGGAAGAAAAATTCCCAAAGATCTCACTTGTAGGAACGTAGATACAAGGACCCACAGCCTTCCTTCCACAGGGCAGTCCAATGCATAGTGAGCAAGCCACAGATGTTCACCACGTAAGCAGCCACAAAACTGTTGTCGTGAGGGGTTAGGGACTGGGAGTTCACTTTCAGTCCAAACGCATTCCTCGCATGGGAGTTCTCTGCATCTGTCTTTTCTTTTTCTTTTTTTTTTCTGCTTATATATTTACTGCTGCTGCTTTCAGAGATAGGAAAGCAGCTGGGCGTCTGTGATTAAAACCAGACACGGCGGGAGGAAAGGTAGGGAGGAGCTGGGTACCAAGTCCAACGTGGAAAGCGGAGCTGGTTCACAGGTGTGGAAGGCTAACGGACCCTGAATTCACCGAAGACAGATCTTGTGCATGGGGAGCAGCCGGCCCTGCAGATCATATCCTCACGTTTCAGGTGGATCAGGGTTGCGTTTCTCGGATGCCCCGCTAACGATTTGGGGGTAGAGCTGGATGCTTCTTTCCGTTAGGAATCACAGGTTGGTAATTCCTTCCTAAAACCTGAGATTGGTTAGTGAGCTTCGCCCATATATTGACACGGGGGGGGGGGGGGGGGGGTGTGATCTCCAAACGCAGGGCAATTTATGCCGCGAATACGTGCCTAAGTTAAACCAATGCTCCAAGGGGGCTAATGCGCATCTCACCATATCTCCCACCCCCCCACACACAAGTTACGTCTCCTCTCTAGTGCGCACAAAACTTACCAGAAAATCTCCATGCATGTGCTCAAGGTTTACCAAGTAGGCAAGAAAATGCAAACCCCGTCCCATCTCTACTCTGTGAGGAATATGAGAGTATTCTGTATCCCCTGGGGTACAGCCCGCCTTCAGCCCCCTCCCTCTCTCTCTCTCTGGGGAGTGGCCGTGTTACTGAAAATTATCACTTTTTTTTTTTACCTTGCATGCGATCTGTTTATCTCGGAATCAGACATTTATTTTCAGACCTACTGCTCAGAATAATAATTCATGCCACTTGGACCTCTTGGGTAAAAAAAACTCATTACTAACACAGCATGCACTCATAATGATTAAAGCTTAGCTTATTATAGGTGACTCGGAGCAATGCACGTCAGGTTAACCTTAATTGCTTAGGATATTATTAATAAACTTACAGCAGCTAAATAGCCCCATAACTTTAGGAGATTACCATCAGTCTTACTGGAGATAACTGGGCTGCTGAGCTGTGGGAAAAACTGCAGGTCTCAGAGGCTGTTTCTTGGCTCTGGTCCTGCTGGGCGAAAAGGACAGGTTTGACTTGGAGTGCGCAACAGGCAGGAGACCCTCTTACATGCAGTGTCCTCCCGAAGGCTGAAGTTTGTCCACTGGGCTGTAGGGAGGGGCAGAGAGCAATGACTCGTGTGGTGTTGATGGGTCGTTTTCATTGCCCGAGCCCCTCTGTCATGCTGTTTTTAAAAGCCGGGATATGCAAGAACTCATACATAGTAAAACAGGAGCACGAAATGGGGTCGTCTCTTCATTTTGGACTGCTGGAGCCCCCTCTGGCACATGACTGCTGCAGTTCCTGGAAAAACACACACACATACACACGTGTTTACGGAGTGAACTGTATTCCTCAGAGAGGCCTAGTTAAACAGGCAGGTCAGATAATTCAGTCATGTGCCAAAGTTAATCATTTCTATATTTCTGTGACGTCAGAATTCATGTTTATCTTCCTAGAAGTGATGTCTGGCATCTCCCTACAGCCCCAAGGAATGGCTCCCCTCAATCCAGACACATTTACTTATGAACATGACACATGTGCATACGTTTACCCACTTATTGGGTGGGCAATTTTATAAAAGGTCACTTCTGTGTGTAGAACAGTTTTACACACACACAAGTCTCTTCTGAAATGACTCCCTTAAATCTTTTAAGATGGTGACTGCAGCTAGGTAGAGTGTGCATCAAGCTAGACAGAGAGAACATTGTGCAAATCTACCTTTCTTTTACCGATCATCACTCCAAATCACATAAAATCTTCACTGGTGGCAACTGTGCTGTTCGTACCTATGATTGGGCATGTAAAACAGCCCCCCAAAACCTACCTCACCCTGAGTTCATAATGTCCCCTCTTACAGTGGTATGAAAAGTTGACTTAGATGTGAGCCTCCACAGAGGCTCAGGTTCTCTCTCTCTCTCTCTCTGCCCTCCCAAACTAGCATTTGTGATAAAAACCGTTTCGGCTGCTAATGCAGTCATGTATGCACAGAAAAAAGGTGTAGTTATTACCTGCATTGCACACCATGTTAACCGACCCTCATTTCCATTTACTTAGCCCAAACTCCTCCTATTCGAATACTAATTTTAAATGTGCATATGCATTTTGCGATGCAGTGTTGTGGGTGGATCCTTGGGCCGGTGGCAGATGACCACGCCCCCGGGGGAAGATCCCAAGAGGGACCACCGGTCAGGCTCAGAGTTAGGAGACAGACACACATTAGTTCTTTTATTAAACAGTATTTTGAACCACCAGAGGTGGCAGTAATGAGCTGGAAGTGCCCGGCAGGGCTGTAGTCCCTCAGGTACTGGAACAGTGATCCTGGGTAACTGAGCTGTAGAGAAACTGAAAATATAGTGAGTAGGCAGGTGATGCAGAGTTCAGGAACAGAGCCTTGATGGTAACACTCACACAATAGTCTCTAGAAGTAGTCCAGGTGTTGGAATAGGTTAGGCCCTCGAGGAGCGAGTACCTGGTTCCAGGGAAAGCTCTGAGAGAGAGAGAATGTAACTCACTGGTGTAGTAGGCAGCAATGATTTCCAGACAGAAAGGGTATTCAGCAACCAATCCGGGAACAAGGGCCCTTGAGGAGCGAGTGCTGGTTCCTGACTATGACCTGAAAAACAAAGAGAGAGCGAGGCCCCCGAGGAGCGGGTACCCCTGGTAAGTCCGAGGAGGCAGAGTAGCTTAGAACGAATCCTTTTCCTTTCCTTGCTAACTCGATTAGTTAACGATTTCTAAGACCTTATATATCCGGTACTGATGACGTCATCTCAGGGGGACGCCCCTGAGGTTCGCGCCACTGCTGGTACATCAGTCGGGGTCGCGCCACGCGCACACCCTTAGGCCCTTGTGAATCATGGCGGATCGCAGCGTCGAGCCACTCTGGGGATGCCGGAGGAAGACGGTAGAGAGATGCCACAGCGGCCAACCTTCCACTTGAGCAAGAGGGAGTCACCAAAGAGGTGAGGAGGGCGGAGTGGAGACGTTGAGCAGCAACGGTCGCAACAGGTATTTATCGTGCATGTTGCAGCGTAATCGCGGGCGTTAGGGTCCCAATGCCTACAATAAGTCCCTAATGCAATTTGATAAATGACCTCCTTAATTTGATATTTTGAGTTGTTGATAGGTGGGTGCCAATGTATTTTGGTTGCCAGCTGACTTTTTGGTAAAGTTTCTTATTTTATGTTTGACTGTAATCTTGTAATTCTTTTATGTTTATTGAATGTATTATATTTTCTTGTAACTATTGTACACTGCTTTCGATGATCCCCATGGCTGGGAATGCAGCCTATTGATTTATTTATTTATTTTTTTTTAAATAAACACTGGGCCAGATTCCTGATGGGCAAAGCTTTGGGTATAATTTTAAAAGTTAAACAATTCCAAATATGTAGATTTGGCCTTTCTTCTCGAGTTTTGGAAGTAAAAATAATATGACCTCAAATAGAGAAATAGTTTTATTAGTCAAATACTTCATTTATTGATTTTATATTTAACATTTTTTTTAAAATTTATATATTTCCAGATGAAGGCTAGCTAAAACTCTTCAGACAGGTATATTTGTGAAGATGGAAAAGAAACCATTAGTATTTCTGGTTGCTTTTCAAAGCTGCATAGATTTAGTTCAAATTCTCCCTTCTTGGCTTGTCTTGCTGTACAGCCGTGATTCAGATGGGGGCCCCTGAGGCAGATATTCTGCAATCAGACATTCCTAATAACTTGATCTCCTAATGCTGTGATTCTGAAATACAGCCCTTGGGGCCTCCAAATAGGTCAGTTCTGATGCTCAAGGAACCAAAATATGAAATCTGACCCGATTCTTATACCTTGTGTATTCAAACACTGTCCGTACAATTTTATAGTCGTAAGATATAACTTGAAAATGAGACCTCCTGTTATATTGTTAGATACTAAAAGCTCTCTCAGTCCCAGTGGATTTTATTTAATTACTCAGCTTTTCAAATCTGAGCTCAAGGAGAGTTATAAATCGGGTACAGTAGGGGTTCCCCTGCCCCAAAGGGGTCACTTACTAAGCCATGATAGTGCCTTGCAGTGCGGTAAACAGAATTTGCTGTATGGTAAATGCATTATTTTATAGATAACGTGCAGCATTTTGAATCCTGCATGGTAGATGTAGCTGCACAAACCCGGCGCAATGCAGGCATATTAATGAGCTTTGCATGCAAATACATGCAAATCAGCTCATTAATATTGAAATAGTATGTCTGTCAAATAGCGTGATTTGCCTTAGTTATTTGCTGAAAGAGGTGTAGCCATCTTTTGCTTGGGACATCCCAATGCTTCCAGGGCCTTTCCATTAAGGAGCAGAGTGGACCCCAGACCTTTCCTGGCTCGAGTACTCAAATCTATGAGGGTCTAATGAGAATTTCTTCTCCCACTTTCCCACCACACCCTGAGGTGGCAAAAGTAGTGTATAAAAGGGCGACACAGTCAAATTTAATAAAGTAAAACTATACAAAATGCAAATACATTTGTGCTGCTGCCACTCTCCTCCCTTGGTGTCCAAAAAGTGTCCCCTGGATCTACTCTTCCCCCCCCCCCCCCCCCCCCCCCAGCAGTACCTGGTGGTCTAGCAGTGTTGCTGGACACGCTCTAAGGCTCCAGCTCTGGCAGATTTATTTCTAAAATGCCACCTGCTGGCCTCCGATGCAATGGAAGTGACTTACTCAAGGTCATAAGGAACATCAGTGGGAGGTCTAGAGATTCAAACCCTGGCTAGGCTTCCCCTCCTACTGCTCGCTGATGCCTGCTCAGTTTTCACCTTGCAACGTGCAGTACACGTGGTAGTATTTATTTATTTAATATCTTTTATATACCGACGAACGTTGGGAACAAGTATGTAAAGGATAGGAGCACGAGCCTGTGACTTAGTCCATTGACGGCTGAGAGATCTGACTGAAGCACTAATCATGTTGTTCTTGTGGTTGGCGGACAACGCTTATGTTAATTAACTTTTGGGCACCAGAGTGGAGTAGCCGCCTAGTGGTCAGAGCAGCAGATTGAGTGCCTGGGAAGCTTCAAATCCTGCTGGAGCTCCATGTAACCTTAGGCAGGTCACTTCACCTTCCACTGCCTCAAGTAAAAATTTAGGGGCCTATTCACTCCTGAATGCAAAAAAAACCCAAAAAACTGCAGGATTCACAAAAGTGCAGTAATTGCTACCATAGCTTTGCACATCCCATAGTATTTTTCCTGGTGGTAAGATATTGCCGGGGGAAAGCACCGTGTCGTGCTGTACAGTATGTGATGGCCGCCATGGTCTTAAAGGGCCCGACCATCCCAAGCAGTAACCCTCTCCCTGGGGGGTCTCGAGAACCCACGGCCCCTTGAGGTGGCCCAAAGTGCAAATAAAACTTTCCATATTGGCTGGACTTGGGCACGGACCCTTCCCTCTCCCCTCCCCCCCCCCCCCCCCCCCCGAAGATCTCTACAAGATGAACCTAAAAAACCAGAATAATCTGGATAAAAATCCCTGTTGTCCAGATCAATAGAGAGGCATCTGGATATTATAAAGCAGAAAGGTTCCAATTCATCAATTTTTAAGTGCATTAAAAAAAGAGCCAAGTCTTACAATTTTTTTTTTTCCTGAAGGCAAGATAATCATTTGCCAACGCAAGTTGCCTTGGAGCGGCATTCCATAAAACAGGACCATAAAAAGAAAAAGCTTTCTGGCTGGTTTCTACATATTTTGCAGCTGAGGCGGAAGGATTGCAACAGCCTAAAATCTCTTATTGACCTCAATTCCCTATTTGGAATATAAAGGGTAAGAAAATCTACGGAACGACAAAACGTGATGCTGGTTAAACTGGAAGCCAATGAAGGCTTTCCAAACCCCGAGTATTTTGTTTATTTTGATGTAGATGTCGCCTTTCGGGCGCTTCAAAGCGGATTGCGTTCAGGTAAACTGAGCCTTCGTTTTGAGGTTCAGTAAAATTTGGGCAGCTGCGTTCTCCACTTATGTTTATCCTGTGGCTCCGTTATGACCGCAGATTAAAGAATGGTGGCCGGGTCCTCCATCCATAAATAGGTAGAAAAAAAGAAGCCTTGCCCATGCCCTTAATAATAATTCAAAATTAAGCCCAAATCATTTACTTCTGATTTTCAGGTAATGCATAGCTCCTAAACCACGTTACTGGTGTAGAAAACTTCATCGAGGGTTTTCATTGCCATAAGTGGATTCAAGAAAAGTATATATATTTTTTTTAGCCATCCAATCTGTGATGAAATTTGAAATTCTTAGGGAAAAGTCTGTGAGTCTATCCTGCAGAATAATCCTCCTCCATTTGCTCAGCTTCTCTTGCTGCTTTCCTCAGATTTGCAGTGTCTGAGTACTTAGGCTTCTGTTTTTCACTTGAAGACCCTGAGACCGACTGATTTATGGAAGCAACCAAGTGTGAGGAAAAATCCAAGCTCTGCACCATCTGTGACCAGTGCACTTCAAATGTCGTCGTCGTGTCAACTATGGCAGGGCTTCCTAAACCTGTCGTGGGGACTCCCCAGCCAGTCAGGTTTTCAGGATATCCACAATGAATATGCATGAGATAAATTTGCATTCCATGGAGACTCAGCATATGCAAATTTTATCTCATGCGTATTAATTGTGGCTATTCTGAAATCCTGACTGGCTGTGGGATCCCCATGACAGGTTTGGGAAGCTCTGTGGTAGAAAGTATAGCTCTTTCAAAACATCAGCACAAGGTTTAAAGTTAAAACTGATCAGCAAATAAGGATGTGCAGCCCCCCCCAATTTTTTTTTATTTTTTTTTATGTTTCAGGATTTGTTTTTTGTTTGGATTTCCATTCAGCTCATTCGCCAAACTGAAAAATAAAAACATCAAACTGGACAAAAGCCCCTGTAACAAAAAAAAAAAAAGGCATCTGGCTGGGTTGGCCCAGGCCTGATCCTGAGGCCTGATCTTGACACCAAGGCCAAGATCTGGTGCCAGGATCTGGCCCTGAAGCCATTTCCTGGCACTGAGGTCTGGGCCCGGCTCAGCTCAGCTGTGAGGCTCGATCGATGTCACCACCTTTTGAGGTACTACCTTCATGGGAAAGCATGTAACAAATAATACAAATAAAATTAAAAAGAGATAATCACCTTCTCCGTGAAAAGAGGGAACTGGGCAATGGAAGATTAGGTCAACAATATGACCTGACCAATTGTGAAAAAGCAGAAACAGATATAGCTTGATAGAAAGCGATAACAGAGCAGGATGGTAAGCATGGAAATTGAATCACCCCAAATTAATAATTCAAGTGTGTCCCCTAATAAGCTCACATATAGCTCTAATATATCTATGCGGTTGACACCAGGCATTCCTGGGGGACAATACATAAGGTACAGTCTCTAGTTTTTAGCATAATGCAGAAAATTGAGCTGGACATGGATTAAAGGCCAGAGTACTTTTAAAAATAGCAAGCACCACACCCCCTTTCTTTTCTACGCTTGATTGATGCTCATAAATAAAATTCCATGGACAAAGTTGGTTGAAAATCAGTTTCCAGCACCCAGAACTCCATAATACGCAAAATATCTAATGCATCGTGGGCAAGAAAATCAAGCTCTTGTTTTCTAACTGACCTAGCATTAATGAAGCCTCCCGTCAGATCTTTTTGAACAGGCTCAGTCGGGCTAAGTTGAAAAAGCCAGCTCAACATCCATCTAAGATGGGAGACTGAGACCCATGACTTAGGTTCTATTTTAGTAAATCTATCTTTCTTTTCATGTCTTCCATTCTCCAAGGTCACAGAGAGAGAGGAATTCTGTTTGGATAAACAGTGAAATGCCATTTAAAATAGAAGAGGCAAGCATAAACAGGAAATCAGCAAACTAGAAAAATTATCAGATTACAAAACAACCCTTTGTTTCTGTCCACGGCCAGGCTTTCAGTCAGAAAGGAAGCTCACAAAGGGAGCTCGTAAAGGGGCGTTCTCAAGGTGAGTTACAATTCAGGTATAGCTGGTAGGTTTCTCCCCAGAAAAAGCTTGCAGTATAAATTTGTCCCAAGCATCAATTGCCTAGGATATACCGCAAATGTTTTATCTGTTTTCCCAATGGTAAACTTCTCACTGTTAGTGGTAAGTATGACATGGCTACCACTATCAAAAGTTGTTTGTTTTCCCCCGTATATTCCATATCATCCAAAGGGGGGCTGTAGGATATTCTACATGGAGTTTGATAATATGGTCCATTAACCTTTGCAATGTTACCAGCACACCAGTAGCATTTTCTAAGATCTAAATGCAAACAGAGTGGACTAACACAGTCACCACGCTACGCTGTCCAAGATGGAAGATTTCTCATACACCTGTACGAGAGCACAAATGAGCAAAATTGCTGACTAACAAGATAACCACATTACTTTACTTTGTAAAATCCAAAGTGGTGATCAACCTTGCATACCCTCCTCTATTCTAAAATTCATCCACTTGAGACATAGGACAGTTTTGAGATGACATTCACTTGCCTAGACACACTCCTGATGGTTCTTGAAAGGACAATTTGCAAAAGTTTTATTTAGCTTGGTAAATTTCCCTGCGCAGTCTGACAAAGCTGTGCAGACTTCCGCAGCATGCATACTTCAGACAGAATGAGGGGGAGACGCTCCTGGAAGTGAGGGGGTGGCTTGCGAAGAAATCGCCACCAAATCTGCGTTCTCCAGCCAATGTTTGCAGGTGCAAAGTGCGTGTCATGCACTGCAGATGCTTTTTTACTTTGTATGGAAACTATTTACGACCCACCCGTGTACCATTTTAGGTGGCTTGCAGCAGATGCTCTGAGGGACTCATGAGGAATATGTTTTGAGAGCTTTTTTTGAGGAACTTTGGCACTGAGATTGTTCTTATCTCCAAGGGAAGGGGAGGTCCATAATACGGACCAGCAGAAGAGAAAGCGTGCTCTCTGGTTTCCTCCAGGTGGACCATTTTTGGGAAGGGAACGTCCAGTAATCCGCGGTTAGAGGATCACAGAGCTCTAGTAGGGGATGTAAACTTTTTATTGTAGCTGCAATCCAAGGCGATGGAATGTTGTTGTTCAGAAGGGAATGGATGGTGACACAAGTTTATATTGAATCCGGTATGTAATTGGCAACCAGTGAAGTGTTTGTAAAATGGGAGTAATATGTTCATGTACAGAAGTACCTGTCAACAGACGGTCTGAGGAGTTTTGTATGATTTTGTAATGGGCGGATTATATAGGCAGGAAGACCAGTGAAAATGGAATTGCAGTAGTCGAGACTAGAGAACAGAAGAGGTTAGAGGGCTGTTTAAAAGTCAGGGAGATCCTGTAGTGGTTTCAAGTGCCTTAGGAGGAGTAGTTTGAAAAAGGACTACTGTGTTAAAGACATATTGTTTGTGATCATGCATAGAGAGTGAGGAATTTAATGAGAGCGCCAAGATTATGGACTGCTTTAGATGTGGAGATATGGAGGTCTTTTCCCTGACCTCGGCACTATTCCCCCAACCCAACCACTCTCTTTCCCTCCCTTCCCCAGCACGCTCCTCTTTCCCTACCTTCCAACCCAGGATGCTTCTATAAAGTGTGTCTTTCTTGCAGAAAAGCAACCCTTGCTTCTTCACGTTAACTGAAATTAAGTGGTGGTATGCAGAATGACCACTGGAAGGAGTTTGTCCTTCAATATAAAAGGAGGGAGTTGGGATTTTGTCAGGGAGTTGGAGAAGAAAACCCATCCAAGGAGTGGGTTCAACTTGGGGTGACCTTTTTCTTGAGAGGGCCCGCACTAAAAGGAAGTGGCCCAAAGCATGAGGTGTGGTGTTTCCTCAAGGAGAGACAAACAGGGGACCCGATCTGACCCCCAGAGATGGAGTGGAGAGAAGCGAGAGAAGAATTTTTAGTGGAGAATGTCAGAAGATTGAGAGAGTCCCTGACTATTGCTTGGATAGGAACTAGGAGAACAGAGTTTCCTGATCCTGTGAAACAATGTAATGAATACTGGAAAAGTGTTGTAACAAATATGTGAAGTGGGGATTTTGATATCCATGGTCTCTGAGACAGAGGGGAGAACAGAGGAGTATAGAAGTGCTAATTGTATTTAGTTACAGATAATACTTGCAACTGTTGGATAAAGGAGTGGGTGGCAAGGGCCTAACTAAGGGGAAGAGGTATTCCTAGTTTCTGAAACACTTATACCACTGCTGTTTAATACTTTTCAGAGCTTTGGTCAATGAAGCACAGGATATTCTTTGCCCTGGGCGCATCACCACTAATCTATTTTTTTTTATATATAGTTTTGTTGCAACATAACCTAAGAATTGTCATATTGGGTCAGAATGAGGATCCATTAAGCCCAGTATCTTGTTTCCAACAGTGGCCAATCAGGTCACAAGTACATGACAGATCCCATGCTGCCAATGCTCAGGGATAAGTAGTAACTTTTCCCAAATCTACCTGGCTAATAACCGTTTATAGACCTGCTCCTCCAAGAACTTGTCAAACCTTTTTTTTTTTTTTTTTTAACACAGCTAGGCTGTGTAAGCCTATGTACCCTGACCTAATCAATGACTTCTACCCTGTTGCGTTTTCTGACTACTGATTTTACCAGAAAATAAAAGGTTTTCTGGTGCTTAAGAACATAAGAACATGCCATACTGGGTCAGACCAAGGGTCCATCAAGCCCAGCATCCTGTTTCCAACAGTGGCCAATCCAGGCCATAAGAACCTGGCAAATACCCAAAAACTAAGTCTGTTCCATGTTACCGTTGCTAGTAATAGCAGTGGCTATTTTCTAAGTCAACTTAATTAATAGCTTGGGAGTTTGTAGCAAAGAGGGAGGGTGTGTGTCTGTGTGCATGTGTCACAGACACATGCACACAGACACACACCCTCTTGGTGAAGGACAGCCTTTTCTAGCTTAGCACACTCTTTTGGCTTCTGAGTCCACTACACCATCTGCATGACCTATATTCCTTCTGAACCCTTTCCAAGAGATTGGCACTCTGATTCCACAGGTGTCAGACCCTCTCACATTTTGCGTGACCCCTGCTACGTGTCACTAGGAGGATATGTTAGATTATAGATAAGCTTGAACTCTTACTACTTGTTCCTTAAGAATTAGGTAGGTTTGTCCTATGTTTAGATTTCAGTGATGGAACAAACTGCCAATATTATGAGGGCTGTTGCATATATGTCGATACAGTCAAAGCTGGAAATTAGCCTTGCAGAAAGGTTTTTGTAATTTTATAGTTTTTATGTATAATATAAAACTCATACAACTCCTTACATGAAATTGTTCGAATTTGTTCTTATGCTTGTCATTTGTTGCATAATCACCTGGAGCTCATGGGTTTAAGCAATGAATAAATTTGACTAAATAAATGATCATGTGTTGAAAAGCCAAATGTTTGAGAGCTTTAGTAAAGATCTGAATTTTCTGTTCAGATCAACGATTGGAAATAGGATGGCCCAAGTGGTTTAGGGACAGGCTGAGTCCCTCCTCCTATAATTTTTAATTGTGTTGCACTGACTGTATGAACGAGAAATTCTACTTCTCTTGATAAAAATCTCGACATGCAATAGGACAGGTGATAAAGAAAAATAGGACTGGTTCTAACAGTTTCTATTGACTTGGAGCCATGTGATAGCCCTAAATTAGAAATGAATAGCTGCCTGCACAAACTCATTATCAAAAACACTCAGGCAGTGCAAATAAAACTCTCTGGTCTTGCACACTTTCTACAGCATAAATCAGCATTTTATAGTAGGAAAGAATTACGGTACTACATAATTACTCAATAAAACAAATTCCTGTTATCAGCATGACTTTTTTTTTTGTTTAAGAGTTTTACCTGAGCAAGACTGTTGATGAGAGATCCACATTCGAGGTTCCTTACAAAATACGAAGGCAGGATAATATAAATACAGAAATAACTTTTTTTCAATGCTTAATGTAGCCATTAAGGAAATAGAAGAAAAGACCCCAATAATTCAAGATTTAATTCTGCAGATGTCTTCTGCTGGCTTTGCTAAATAAAGGAATTGATGACAGTGTAGGCAAACGTAAAAGTTTTTGCATGGAGAACCAAGAAAAGTTGCTTCAGTCCAAGGCAATGCTGTATTTCGACCCACAGGGTATCATGGTCCTTGGCATAAAGCAATACCAGAAGCTTGGAACTAAACGTTAGCTGACACAAGATCTGCCTTTTTGATTAATCTCAAATGCTACTGTGATGGTGGAGTCAGACACTGGAGCAGCTACGGTAATCCTGGGTACCGTCGATGGACTCTGACCAGTCTTTCACCTCAGAGATGCTCGAGATATTGCATCCCTGAAGCTGGATAGGATTTCCCTGCATGGACACTGGTAGAAGGAAGAGCTCTGAAGGAATGAGAGGATAATTCTAGTGACTGCTCCAGGTTGGAGCTTGACATACAAGAAATTCAGGACTTTTGTAGGGTTCAAGGAAAGTTACTTTATATTTGCTGTGGTCGGTAGTTATAGATATAAAGAAATCACTCATTGTTTCCTTAGGTCTAAAATAATCCTGGTAAAGTTAGCTGGATAACTTTATTCAGAGATACTCAATGGGTCGTTTGTCCCACTGAATGTCCGGGATAAGTTATCCAGCTAACTTTAGTTGGATAACTTGTCAGCTCAGCGGTGTACTGAATATTGGGCCCACAGTTCTGGAGATACCAGCAAAAGGATATAAACTGGATGGGGTCGATCCAGAAGGTGGCTACTAAAATGATCAGTGGTCTTCATTGTAAAGTGTAAGGGGACAAACTTAAAGATCTAAACATGTATACCCTAGAGGAAAGGTGGGATAAGGGAGACATTTAAATACCTCCAAGATATCAACGCACAGGAAGTGAGCTTCTTTCAACCGAAAAGAGACTCTGGGTCATGGAATAAGGGTGAAAGGGAGTAGACTCAAATAATCTAAGAAATATTTCTTTACAGAGAAAGGTGGTGGTGACACGGACTGTATTGGAATTCATGGAAGAAGCACAGGGGATCTTAGAGAGAGAGAGAGGAAGGGACTATAAAGCTGAACAGAAGATGTGGATGGGGCCATATGGACTTTCACATTCTGTTTCTCTTTATCTCTTTTTTTTTTTTTTGTGCTATATCTAAGCTTTTAGAAGATGATATCTACATAGAACTTTGGTTTTATTTTTCCAATTAATGGTCTTACATTTGTATTTCCAAATTTTCCCAGGAAACTATAGCTCACTCTTCCAGGTTTTGCCAGACTTTATCACCTAGTTTTAAACATTGGATTTACTGCATTACCACTTTGACCTCATGAGACAATATGGCATACTTCAGGGATCTATTTCAGGGCTGGATTTTTTTCAGTATCTATGAGCGATATTGCACAAGGGTTAGAAGGAAGCATTTGCCATTTTGTAAATAGCCCTAAGATATGCAACAGAGTGGATATCCCTGAGGTAGCAGACTGAATGAGGAGTGATCTAAGACAGTTGAAGGAGTGGCAGTTTTTTCCCCAGAGTGATCTAACAGCAGCCGGTAATATGCTTCAATTTAATGGGATCTTTATATAAATGGATTCCTAGATATTTAAAGGAGTCGCCTGCCCAATGAATCGGAAAGTCAGGGCCACATAAGTCTAAAACAGCATCTTGTATAGGTAAAGCTTTGGACTTGCCTAAATTTATTTTCAAACCTGCCAAGGCAACATAATCAGAAAACTCTTGAAGCAAGGGAAGAGAAGACATTGGCTCACTAAGGCGTAAAAGTAGCCAACTTAATCGATAGACCCTGGTTATCAGGGAATGGGATCCGTATAATAGCCGAATTTTCTCTAATCTTTTGGAGTGATTCCAAAGAAATAAGAAAAAGGAGGGCGACAAGGGGCAACCCTGTCGCATGCATCTGGTTAAAGGCAATCGCTCAGACTGAATGCCGTTAACCAAAACTGAAGCAATAAGATTATTATATAGCAGCTCAAAAAATTGCAAAAAATATCCCCCAAATCATATTTTTTTTTTGTTTTTAATACTTCAAACATGAAAGTCCAATTGAACCGGTCAAAGGCCTTTTCTGCATCAAGACTCAAAAGCAGCGATGGACTACACTTCCATTTACTGATTTCCATAGAGGCCACCACCTCCAGTACATTATATACTGAGTGTCTACCTTTTGTCAAACCCAACCTGGTCTTGCCCTATTAGCCTCGGGAGAACTGTCGCCAACTGATCCAAAAAACTTTTTGCCAGGAGTTTGGTATCAAAATTTAAAAGAGAAATAGGTCTTATAGGCACTAGGAAGTGAAGGATCCCTTCCCGCCTTTGGTAGAACCATGGTAAGGGCTTCATTAGGAGATAGAGGAAAGCCCTGGGCCGCAATTAAAACTTCACAAGCCATGAGCAAAGGATGGAGCAATTTATCACTTACTTTGTAAAGTTCAGCAGTTTACCCATCTGGGCCTGGGGCTTTTAATAATTTAGATCGAAAGATGCCCTGTTGGATTTCTTGAATACGTACTGGAGAATTTTAAAATTTCTACTTGGCGTTCAGTTAACTGGGGCAAATCTACAGTGGCCAAATATTGCTGAATGTCAGTCCTACCTACTTCCTCTGCTTCATATAAGGAAGAATAGAAAGTTAAGAAAATTCTCTTACCATGTTTAAATCCCATCTAAAGACCCATCTTTGAAATCTTATGCCTGATTGTCTGTCTGCTTTTAGCCTTGATTAACTTTCTTTTTTTTTTTTTTAACCAAGTGCCTTATCCTGTATGTTTGTCTTATTAGATTGTGATCTCTATTGAGCAGGGACTGTCTTTTTGTAGGTTTGTACAGCACTGTGTATGTCATGTAGCACTATAGAGAAATGTTAAGTAGTATTAAGAAAATGCTCTACAGCAAAAAGTCACAGTATGAGGCTCCGAGCAGGTGGGCTCAGGAAAACCTCCCTTTAGACACAGGGTGGTTGATGCATGGAACGGCATCCAGGGATAAGTGGTGAAGCCAATAACACCATGCAAGGACAGAGAATCTCTAGTTGCAAAGAAGCGATGGGGAAGCCAGAGCTCAACTGGGCTCTATGGCCCATGTGTCAAAAACAACCTTGGTCAGGTTGGAGAGGCTTATGGTCCTTACCTGTCATCCTATTCTATGCTTCTGTGTGGCTGCACCCAACCCTCTTCATTTTTTTTTCTCTAAATTGTGTGGTTTGTTTCCTGCTGCAGAGAGTCCAGAAACAAGTTCTTCATGACCTATAAGTATTGCAGATGTTATCTTCGCCTAGTATCCTGTTTGAGGAAAGGAGGTGGGCTTCCCCTATGTAGACAGCTTTTCACCGGTTCAAAGAAACAAGTTTAACAAGAAACCAGCCAAGACAAGCATCTTGCTCTTTCTTTCATAGCTTTCAGTACTGTTAAAAGGCCATCATGCATGTAAGGAAATAATTAAACTAGGAATCTATGATTTGGCTTTCTGACTGGGAGGCATGGAATTGAGGAAAGCTTCAAAGGAGGATCTGACTTAAGTCATAAGGGACGACTTACCATGTTATGTAAACAGAAATATAAAATCTCTCTCTTCCAAGACCTTTGGTGGAATGTTTCTTTTGAAAATTGTGAAACTTCAGCAAACAAGAATTGCTACAAGAATTGACTGAAGGATATTATTTGCCTCGGTAATGACTCATTACCGTGACCAGGGGACGACTAATAAGGGACTGAGTAAACACTTGCCCTGGGAGGCGGGATCATGCAGTCTCTGTGTGAACTGTTAATTCTAGAGGTCAGAGGCTTAAATTTTTCAGCTCTGTTGCCCTTTCAACTTTTCAATGGCAAAATGGCTCATTTAACCTCCAAAACAAACACTGTGTATAAACTGCTGTTAAGACAGGCTCATGGCAGGTTGGAAGCCACCAAGGAATAGCTTCCAACCTGTACAAACCATACAGGGAATAGTGTCTCAGTGTGATTTATTAATAGATAAGATGAGAACATAAACATTCATGATATGGGGGCCTAATATTAAAAGATAGCTGGATAATTTAGAAGGGATATTCTGGATAAGTTCTAGTTAGCTGGATACCTTTTAGACATGCTATTGAGCAGATCTAACTTTTATTCAGGTAGCTTAACTGGATAAGGCTGAATATAGGCACTTGTCTGGTTAAGATAATCGGAAAACTTGCCCCACCCTGATCCTCCCGTTGCCCACCCCCAAGATATCTGGCTATCCACTTAAACAGATAAGTATTTATCTGGGTAAGTGGTGGCTGCTGAACATACCTGGATATTCAGTGGCTGCCACGTAGCCGGATAAGTCCCTATTTATCCGGCTAAATATCGGCGTCAATGTAATGCAGGTATAAATCAAAAGGTAACTCTAATCAAGGTTACAACCACTCAGCGAAATCCAGTCCAGGTTAATTTCCACAGTAATTCCTTTACATGGACACACAGTATACACTTATGACACAATTACAGAGCTTCAGTACTTTCATGAAAGTTTGGTTTATATTTTGAGAAGGCTGACATTTTTTATTGGGGGCTGTATTAAAATTTTACTGTTATATATGGTGTCATTTTACTGTCTTTGTTGTTTTTTGTGTATTGCTTTTTTCTTTATATTTTTAATTACGTGCATCACTTTGATCAGACTATTCTGATTTAGCAGTTTCAAAGAACTGAGACATAAATATCAGGATAAAGAGCTCATGGTTCTTCTGCCAGGTTCCCTTCCCACACCGTCACCACCTCTGATCCTTTTAAATGCCGGAAACATCTTCCTGGCATCCCAGCAATCCTTTTGAATCCCTGAGCACCAGCCTGGATCCTTGGCTATTAGTAATCCGGGCTGATTTCTGAGAGGCATTCACTATAGTTCTACACACAGGCCAGCTGCAACATTTTTTGCTCTAAAACTTCACCTCCTGAACTTAACTATGTGGTATAAAAAATAATTTTAAATAAATTGAATAAAACAATCTAATCTTATGGAAAAGATAATTTTGAAAAATGCATGTAAACAGTCATAGGGCGAGGCTGTGCTTTTTCCAGTCACAAAGCTACGTGGTCTGCATGTTTTGATGACATTTGACCTCCAGCTGACATTGAAGCTTCCAGCTCTCAGACACTGACAAGCTATTGTGGGTTAACACACCCTAACAAGGCTATGCTTGATATGAGTTTGTAGAAAACTCCTGCTGTACTTAATATATGTGTATTGCAATTAGAAGCTCAGCTAAAGTTGTAAAACGCCGTATGAAGATATCAATACAACTAAAAATGCAAACAATTCACTTACCATACCAGGGATGATCTGACTGTCTTCCTTTTGCACTTCTCCATGAAACATAAGATTTGTATGGCATCTTATTAGTTAAGAGGATATAACAAGGTCACGTGATTATTCATGTAGGAGTAAATAGTTGAAACAATGACCTCATTTTATGTTTTATTATTGTGAATGCTATTATGTTTCCCATCGGGAGCAAGTACTTTTGGACCAGCAGGCTAAAAATATTCATAAATAAATAATCCAGATGTAATCAGTCTCTAGAGGGTGGATGCTTCTTCAACAGCTGGAGCCCATCTCTGTTCAGAAGTCCTTGGGACATTTATCCCATGGCACAGGAAGCCAAAATGTTTCTGTTGACACCATCTATGAAGCTATTTATTCATCTCCAGGATGCAAGCTTTCCTCTAGTTAAGGATAAAGGGCCAATCTGTTCTACCTTCTTTTCCCAAGCCATGATGTCATTTTCAGTAAGATCGGTGTGGTTAGTAGCAGTATCATTTGGACCAACCTGGATGAGCAGCATCACATAGTAGGATTCATGATTCTTGACAGTCTCTGTCTCAGATCTTGGCACCCAGCAGAGAGCACACCTCCCAGGACAATATGGCTGGTTGGCACAAGGATGCCTGTGCCCTTAGAAGCGAGCCACCAACCACCTGCTTTCTAGGTGCAGTGATTGTTCAGCTGCAGCTCTGAGGTTTACAAGGTTTTGTTCTTCCTTTCTTGGGTTGGTTTCTCCTTTTCTGGTTCTAGGGCTGCATACTAGGTTTTTTTTTAGCTTGAGGGAAACTGGAGTGTGCCATAGTAATCTGAATCCAGCTGTCATCTTGTGGTCCACTTTCACCTTTCCTTTTGTTGAGTTTTCTATCTTTGATACCTCAATAAAACATTTCATCAGTTTAGTTCTCATTCTCCCGGACACTTTTCAGCCTTGCTACCTCCTCTGTTTTCTGGGAATCAACCTGCAGATGTCTTTCACATTGAACAACTTCTTCACCATAGATCAGGATATCTGTCTGGATAGCAGCAGAAGTAATAACAGTAGGGATGGCTCTGGCAATGTGATGTTTTCCTGTCATCCTTCTGCAGACTGGAGGTTTTGGTACCCGTTGAAAGAAATGAGAAAGACCTACCAGACTAAGTTCCTAGCTTTTCTTCTGCTGCCCTGCAATTAAGATAGATTTCATAGTATAGCCAATCTTCTACCTCCACACTAGAATTCCTGTTTTTCCAGTCCTATCTACTTGCTCACTTATTGCTTTGAAGTATGGAGTCATTTATATTATCCTTTCAGAGTGCAATAAATATTTACTTATACATTTGAGGCATTGTAGTTTAGTGTGGTTCTCTTTGTAGAATCTTATTGCTTAGGGTATAAAAGTAAACCAGACCAAACAGAAATAATTACCACATAGATCTAGTAAGATGCTCCCAATCAAACTCTCCCTGTTTACAGAAAACCAAAAAATGTGATCTAAATCACTCACTCTCCTCTTCCTGTTATAAAGCAGTAATTTCTCTAAATGACAAGTGATTCTTCTTAATCTATTTAACTATGATCTCTAATGGACCTACTATTTCTTTTAAGCATGACTAAGTTTGCCCTAATGTTTGATGTATATTTTATTTCCCAACTCCCTAAATGGGCAGTTGCCTATATAGCAGCTTTGAGGATTTTTAATTCTATTCACAACCTGCTTGGCAGTTTCAAATCATTTTTCTCTGTATTATATTTCTCTGAAGGGACCCTTGTTACTTTTTCAAGTGATTTGGGGTGCTTTGCCAAGTAGTTTGTAAATGGTTCTAATATATGGGGCATTTTTTTCAAATGATTTATAAGTGGTTCCAACTTACATAGGTTTCGATTCCATTTGTGGGACACATTATGTACGATGTCACACATTCATGACTTGGCTTTTGCAAAAAAAAAAAAAAAGTTGTGTTTAGTTTGCTAATAGAGATTTGATAATACAAATTCATTAACTTTTTGAAGTCTGTTTTTGAAGAGTGTTTTTTTTTCATTGGCATGTAATGATGAACTAAAAGACACTGAATATTTTAAGTACTACCTCTCTGCTGAGTGCAGCGTTTACTTTGAACATACCAATTTTTTCACCTTTTTTTTGGGTATACTATTTACATTTTTGTAAATTACTTATATGGTCATGCCACATTTTTGCTTCCTTTATACCCATAAACCCAGTAACATATTCTTCTAATCCCTAGGCCCACTAGTAACATACCCCACTGACTACCTCAATCCAGGAACATATCCGACTCACTCCAAACCCCTAATATACTTCACTGACCCTTTAAATCCAGTAATGCACCTCATTGTGCCCCAATCCACTAACTATCCTCACTTTGCCTTCCAAAACCCTCACATACCTTAAAGTACCTGAACCCACAAGTAACCCCTCCCCCCTGTACTCACCAACCCACTGTGCATCCCGAAGCCCTTAACCCACCAGCTCAACAGCACCACACTGTTCCCCCAATTCACTAGCAGTCTGCTCTGTGACCCCACCCCACAACTAGACATTTTCTGAAAACCTTTCAAAAATTCAAACTTCCATACCAGCTGTGTTTAGTCTACCCAGAGACAAGAATAAACACACACGATGACCTAATTGATCAATTCCCACTGCTGGGATTTCTGATCAGTCTAGACAAACCACAATTACTACATAGGGAATATATCAATTAGTTCGTGATTGAAAATTAGCTTTATTTAATCCTGCTGTGCTAAAGTACGCACAATTACTCTTTAACTAATTGATCTAATTTGATGTATTTCCCAAGTAGCAATTGTGATTTGTCTAGACTGACTACAAATCCCAGCAATAGGAGCTGATTAAGTCACAAGCTGTGTTTATTCTTGACTCTGGTTAGGATAAAAACAGGAGGTATAAGATTTTTTTTTTATTTTTACAGGTGGCAGGGAATTGTTGGGTGCAGTAGAGACTGACAGTAGATTAGAGAGCATATTGAGGTGTTAGGATTTTCAGGGCACAGTGGGATATTAGAGGGTCAGTTAGCGGGTGGGGGAAGGGTAGAATATCTTAGAATAGATCACCCAATCATCGTTTTTGGGGGGTTTTTTTGTATTTTTATATCTGGCCCACTGGGACCCCTTCCCCTTTCCAAAATGGCTTTCCGCCCTCCAGGCTATCTAAACATCCCTCCTCAGGCAGGCGGGGGGCATCTTTACAACCTCTCAGCTCCATGCGAGTGGGGTGGAGGAGTTCTACAGCTGAGGGTAGTAGGGCTAGTCTGTTACTACTTATTAATTTATTCCCTGTATTGTCAGACGTGTACTTTCATCCTGCCAGATAGATCCAGCTGTTAATTGTTTTATCTCGTAATTTCTGTACGAAATCATATCAAGAAAAGCCAAAAAAACCCCATCTTTCCACTTCTGTTTTTTTGGCTTTTCTAAAATCATATCAATGCGCACAAACCTATTCATTATGTATGTGCACATAAAAATGCATTTTGTGTGTTAAACAAAATTAAAAAAAAAATGCAACAAGGAATAAAACAAGAGAGACCATTTTTCCTGTGAAGCCCTCTATTTTCTTTAAAGTACGTGGCTTATTCCGGTGCCTTAATAAAAAACTGAGAGTTCGGCTTGACCGTTCAG
The DNA here is from genome assembly GCF_901001135.1 of Rhinatrema bivittatum. Lineage (NCBI taxonomy): Eukaryota > Metazoa > Chordata > Amphibia > Gymnophiona > Rhinatrematidae > Rhinatrema > Rhinatrema bivittatum. The sequence continues at coordinate 16,539,458 of NC_042631.1, forward strand.
CCTTTCTTTTTTAGAATTCCTCTTGCACATTTCCTCCCCAGAGGTTTTTGCAAGTTGTTTGATCTTACAGTCCTCTAAGTACTTTCTGTTCAGTGCTACTGAATAGAAAGTACTTTTTATTAGGATCCTACTGCTCAGCCTTCTTTTTCTTGCAGCTGTTTGGTTCGCATACACACACAAGCCTGCAAGCACATTTAAAGGAACGGTCCCCACAGAGTTTCCCTGTGAAAAGTTGTGGGCCAGCTGGCACCAGGAGTACTTCCTTCCATACTCGTGGACTTTGCAGCTGCTTCCCAGCAGGTGTAAAGCTGGTGCCATCGGGCATGCGCGGGCACAGCAAGATGAAATTCCCACGTGTTTCTTGCTAGCCCGACCCCCTTTGCAGCACAGACAAAAGTGCCAAAGGGAAATTCTTAGCAGCTGATTTTTACCCAGGCGACTGCTTATAGTTTCTTGGGTGAAATCATTTGAAAATGTTTTAGAGTAACCATGAGATAATGTCGTTTTAGAGGCAATTTTCTAACATTCAAGTAAAAATTAAACACACTTTTGCAGTGGGTCCACATTCTGGTCTGACCCAGTTACCTGCACTAGGGAGGTACATTTGTTTCAAATGAACATTTTGTATGTAACAAAAAAGTACATTTTTTCCATTTGTTATGACTAGAACGAACCAAAAATCGACTTACTCCAAAAAGTTTGCGTATAAATAAAAGGGGCCTCTCTGCCAATAAGCCATGGCTGAGGCATCCCCAGATCCCGCTTACTTCTCTGGGGTCTCCAGTGTAGAAAGAGGCAGGAGCAATCCCTAGTTGCTTCAACTCCCTCCCCCAGGGGCATAGCCAGAACTTAATTTTTTTTTTTTTTGGGGAGGGGGGGGGGGGGCAATGTGACCATGGATAGGCACCGAGGCCATCCCCCTACCTCATCCCTTATCCCATTCTATATGGCCGGTCATAGCAGTGGCTACAAAAGTGACCACTCTATCTCCTGTCTCTTCACTCTCTCCCTGGCCTGCCTCTGCTCTTTCTCCCTCTCCCTCTGTGATTGAGGCAGCTACTGCTGAAGAGCTTTCCACCCAGCCAATCTTGTACTTTGAAGGGGCTAGGGGGGGTGGGGGAATGGCAAATAATTAGGTTATGGCCTCAGACTTTTTACATGTCTGGACCAAGGGCAGCGATGTTTTCCATACAAGTTATCCCTCTTAAAGGCACAGAGGATCATGTACTGGGAGTGATTGCAATGCCTCCAGACCCTTTAACTGATGCACCTTTAAGGAGCTGACTCAGAGATGGGTCATGACCCTGCTTCTAGGGTTGGGGGCCAGAGTGAGGGGCACAGGCTCCTGAATTCCACCCATGGTTAACACCTCTGCCTCCTCCACCAGTACATCTTTCTTTCCCTCTTTCCCCCCCCCCCCCCCAATACACACACACTGGTGTCTCTCCCCTCCACACTCTCCATGCTTTTTATTTTATTTATATCCCCTCCCACTCTGGTGCTTCTCTCTGCCCCCTCCCCAACTTGTGATCCTACCCCTTTCCATCCATGGGGAACAGAAGAGCAGCCAGCACGTCTCACCTGCTGCCGCTGCTTCCTTTACTGACTGCATTCAGACATCAGAGAGCAGCAGGTAAGAGTGATGCTCTTACTCCTCCTGCTGGCGGAAGGGAGGACTGCACCATAAGTTCTGCCGCTGGTTGCAGGGGGCAAGGCTTCCATGGGGGCGTTTCCTTAAGGATCTTCCTGACCGGGCATAGGGATAGCGATGCCAATACAAGGTACCGGCCTGAACTGCTGGGGAAAAAAGGCTTGCTAGCAGCTAAATTTGAAAAGGATCATGTCCGAGCAGTTTTTCTTTGAAATTTATGTGTGTACATGCACCTTCAATTCAAAAATTCCACCCCCACCCCCCATGTCAATGAGAAAAATCTTAATGCACAGGACTCTTTTCTAGCATGTAACAGTCTCTACAGGGAATCTTTCATACTATAATATTCAGTACTTCCATGCTACAGCAACCCCCAAAATGCTCTTCGTACAGTTTTTCCCACTGAAACACAGATTAGTTTATTCAGTTAAATTATAGTGTTTTATAAGTAAAAGCCCAATTACTTAAAGTTGAGGGATAGTACACTGTGTTGCTTTGTTATTCCTTGGCAGGGAATTGACTGATCATCTAATTCATTGTGGGCTGAAACTAGTTGAGCAATAACCATGTTATGCCATGGAAAATCTACACAGGCTCCTCCCACGTAGAGCAGGGTGATGTACAGAGAGTCTCTGCAAACCAAGAAGTCAACGAAGCTTGAAACGAGCTTTTGTGTCCTCCCCTAAGGGCAGCTTTCATTTTTCCACCTCTTCGTAGAAGCTATAAAATAGATGGATACTGCACTCCCATAAACATACAGATCCTCCCACTGGTAGCTTTTATTTGCTAGGACACTGGGGTACATTCAGTTCGGAACTGGTTGCATGCTTGCTGCCTATTAGCATAGAATTTGCTCACACACTTAGTGGGTTTATCATTACTATTAAACAGACATGAGAGCAGATAAGAGTGCAGTGCAATAATACAAAGCACTGTTAAATTTGAATATTCAATTATAACAGCATAGCATGCATGCAAGCACTATACAATATACTCCAAAAATTTTTTAAATTGTTTTTTCAAACGAAAATGTCTGAAGTAAAAAAATATATTGGCCCTATTCACATTATTTGTTTAATGATTCTGCATATATTAGAGTTATAAATTATTTCCAACCTACGTATGAACTCTGCACATGGTTTTCTATTTTCATAACTGGCTCCACAACTCTGTGCCGATGTAGTCTCCATTCTGGTCGGCTCTTGGGTAGGGGGGGGGGGTGTCACACAGTGAGGGTTACTTATCAGGCACAGCCACGTGACCTTCTGGGATTCCCACCAAGAGAGGGGGGGAAAAGATCTAGTTTTCAAGGCCCTGAGGGTTTTCTTCACGCTAGGGCTCTTCTGCTCTCCGCACAGTCACTTCAAAAACCACCAAGCAGACACTCTCAATTGTTGTTCAAAAATAGAGGTCAATATTCAAAGTCATTTAGACAAATACAAGTTTTTCATCTAGATGACTAGTTCTGAAAATTTCCCTTGCTTATCTAGCTAAAAGTTAGCCGGATAAGTCACTATCTGGTTAAGATTGAGCCGAATAAGCATGGGGCTGTTGGGGGCATTCTAGGGTGGGGTCGAGCAAGCCAAATAAGATATCCGGCTAATTCCAGTATTTGGAGTTAACTTAATTTATCCAGCTAACTCTAGACGTGTCTGAGAGTAGGCCTGAACATAAGAACATGCCATACTGGGTCAGACCAAGGGGTCCATCAAGCCCAGCATCCTGTTTCCAACAGTGGCCAATGCAGGCCATAAGATCCTAGCAAGTACCCAAACACTAAGAAGATCCCAAGCTACTACTCCCTATTGATAGCAGTTTAATAGTCTGAAGCTATCCAAGAACCTGTTTCAGGATAACTTTAGACTTAACAGGCTGTATTCAAAAGAATGTAGCCAGCTAAGTGAGGAATTGCTAGCCCCCTCCTCCCTCCTCCCTCCCACCTGACCTCCAAAGAGCCAACTTTAATTCCCCCCCCCCCCCCAACCCCTTCCAGTGTAGTTGCCTAGTGATGGCAGAAACGCCAGGCCTGGATCGTGTTAGGCCGCTACTGCGATCCGGGCTGAAGTTTCAGTTAAAATTAAGGCACAGGGAGAGTGGGGAGGTAAGGTGTGTGGGGGTGGGGGGAGGGTGAGAGGGTCCTGGAGAGTTAAACATTTAAGAAACTGAATCGGACCAGGGAGTGGGAGGTAGGTAGAGAGGCCAAGACCAGCACTGGTCCCGACATTTTTCTTCAAAAAGCGAGAGAAGGGGGTTTAGGAGGAAATTGCAGGCTTGGCCAAGATAAAGGTGGGAGGGAAGGAGAAGCATTGTATTTGGGCCAGTTACCCCTCCCTGCTCAAAGGTTTGCCACTTAACTGGATAATATTATTTTGAATATAGCTGGTTAAGTCTAAAGTTATCCGGCTCATTGTAGCTGAATAATTTTATACCTAACCGGCAATATTCAAAAGAAGATCCAGTTATATTTAAAGCTATCCAGTTACAGTTAGGGGGGTAACTGAAATCGTGGATGTTCAGTGGGACATTATCCAGCTAACTGTAGCTCGATAACTTGTCTGCTCACTGGCTTAATGAATATTATCCCCATGGTCTCTACTGGTGGAAATGAGCAGGTAACAAAGTCCATTAACAGCACATAAAATAACGTCCATGTCCTGTCCACAAAAATCCAGCTCAGCCCAAACATCAGCTCACAAGTATAGGGACTTTTTTTTTTTTTTTTCCCCCTGTTTGGTAAGACAGATATTTTTTTTTCCTTCAAGTAAATCTCTCCTCTTAGATGAATTCCTATATGGAAATTCCTCTTCGAGTCACTGTCTCAAGCTTTTTTTCCTTCAATACTCTGGCTTCAGCCTCCAGTACCTTCTCTAGTCCAGACTGTCACCCTTCTCCAGAAATCTCCTGGCACAATGTCCTCGCCTCAGGCCTTCCCTGCAGAGGGAAGCATCCGGACTTCAAGGTCTGGAATCCTCCAAGTTCTTCTCTTAAGTCCTCCTGCTCCAATGACCCCTCCCAGTGGGAAGCATCACTCCTCCCTAGACAAGGGCAGGATCTGATTGAGACCCCTGGTATGACCAGCTAAGGCCACTGCCGCCTTTTTATTTTTTCAGCCGTTTAGCAAAGGGCTGAATTAGGACCCCCTTTACATCTATAGAAACGTCCATACTGATTCAAATACACTTTTATTGACATCTGTACTGCAGCTAGGCACCTACTTCCTGCTCTCTTCATTCACTGTTTGAGCATTAAGAGTAGAATGCAACCAAGCTTTATGAAATCTCTGAATAAAACCTGAGTCGCATTGATTTTTATGAGTGAATTATAGCAGACACTGTAAGCAATTTAAGTGGCACTAAATAGGCCTCACATAAGGTAACTCTCATCGTACAAGAGCAGGGAAACAGGGGACATGGTAGATAAAGGCTATTTGGCCTGGAATTTTGATTTCTGATTGTGAAGTACAAAAGCAGGACTTGTAAACATCGATTATTCTTGACTGGATGCGTTCCCTTTGTGTAACCTTTCCCGGCTTTTATGAGGAAGGACTGCATTGCTAAAGGGACTGCTGTCACTGCAGAGCCAGCGAGAGAAGAAAACGCTGCCTGGGACCGGAGCAGAGCCTAAAAAGCAATGACCTATGGATAGGTTTCTGCTTGCATTTATGTTCCTACCCGGGGCGAAGCTTGTGATTCCAAATCCCCCATCTTCGTTTATAGCAGCCTGAATAAAATAGTCTAGCTGCCATGCTAGATAATGGAAATAAAAGGTCAAACTCACTGTGGGTGGTGATCCAGTCAAAACCTAACAGTACACTTGTGACTGTCTTCAATCAGGTCAGTGCGGAATGAGTCAAGGATGTTGTGGCCTTGGAAGTACAGGTAAACAGGAAGGTGGATGGCACAGCAGGGCTAACGTAGGGGGAGATACCTCCTATAATAATCTGCAGTGATTCCAACAAGCAGCCCCCCCTCCCCCTTCATCACCATCAAAATAAAAACATTAATCTCCCCTCCCTCCCCCGGGCTTTCACCTATATCTTCACCCCTTCAAAGCATCTTACTCCATCCACGGGGGTTCCAGTAGTCCAATTGGGCAGCGGCAATCTGTCCTCATCTGCTTCTGCTCCAGTGTGTCCCAGTTTGAAATGGCGCCGGCCCCCTTCTTTCTTTGCTTCTCTGTCTGTGATGCTGTGAAAATGTACAAACCAGCAGTACTACGGACAGCGAACAAGCAATCCTGAAATAAAGGCTCTCAAAATAGTGTACAGTCTTCAGCAGATGCCCTAAGAAATTAGATATCAGCTCCCCCATCTCTCTCTTTCTCTCTCTCTCGGAGAGCTGAGAGGGGGGAGATATGATTGAGATATTAAAAACTTGAAAGGTATAAATAATGCACAAGAATCAGACTTTTTTTTTTTCAGAGGAAAAGTATTGTAGAACAAAAGGTCATGGTAAGAAGTTCCCAGGGTGTAGAGTCAGGAGTAACAAACATTTCTTCACAGAAAGGGTGGTGCATTAATAAAATAGTCCTCCCAGAAGAAACGTTTGAACCAAAGTGGTAACAGAATCTGGAAAACCCTGGGAGAAACACAGAGAATAATTAGATGCCAGGACGTGAGGGTAAAGTCTCTGAGATGGGAAGACTCTGCCATGTTTCATGTCTAGATGGCTGAACCTTGTTTTGGTCCTTAGTTTCTGTGAGTTACACTCTGAACCCTCGCTCACATGGGTATATGCAATCCTGCTTCTTTCATGATCCTATGCTGATTTTTGCGCTAGAAATTTAATTTTAAGCACAGTCATCTTTCAAGTTCATTATTGCAGCTACGAAAGTAAACGAGGCATTGTGCTGTCGTCTTTTCTGATTGCTAGCACAAAAACAAGACACAGAAGATCTGGGCCTAAGGGATATACACACGCATTGTAGAAAGAAATGTGCCAGCAGATACGGTAGCATTGTTTATATCACCTGCAGGTCATATACAACTTCTACTTCATGAGAAGAATGTCAAAGGAACAGAAGCGTTAATTCCCAAGAACTCTTTGACCCATTATCTTCCAGAGGCAGTACATTTCTGTATTTATAGGTATGAGAATACAAGAAGAATGGTCTACATTAAAATAGAGCGGAGTACAGCTATCGTTTCTGGAATTTTCTCAGGCATCTGTACATAGTTGGTTTTTTTTTTTTTTTTTACAATATCCTTTCCTCAAACTAAAGTTCTGTGTAGGAGGAAGGTTGGTGGAATAGCTAGAATATCAGCTTCAGAATTAGGATGCTTACACCAACTCTTTGACCTTGGAGAATTAAATATGCATGGGCTTCTCACCTCCTTTTCCACTAAATATAGTTGTGAAGTGTCCAAGTACCACAACTGTGGAATTATGTTAAAAAAAAAAATGTATAGATGTTTTGATTTTCATAGCTTTAAGGCAATGGGCAAAATGTTTATAATACATTAAGGGGTCCATATTCAATGGAATTAAGCTGGATAACGTGTGAGTTATCTGGCTAAATGGTGACTTTTGAATATTTTGGGCATTTAACTCATTATCTGGCTACATTTTAACTGGATAACATAGGTACGTTCCAAGGTTGCTTTGGAGTGCAGTTAAGTTAGCTGGATCTTAGTTATCTGCCTAACGTTGGTCATGCCATAGAATAGTTCTAAAGTTAGCTGGATAAAGTTATCTGGTTGACTTTAAGCCTGCCACTGCTGGATCAGTTTCTGGCTAACTTTGCAAAGTCCCAGTGGCTGAATATTTTTTGTTTTATTTATTTTTAATTTTTATAGACTATTTTCCTAGTACTAGACTGACTTAGCATATCTGTAGCAGGAAGGAGGCTGCTAAGTGAGAAATTCAGATCATATATTATTAGGCATTTAAACTAAAAAATGGGGGGTGGCAGGAAATGGCCAATAAAATTGACGTGCAATACAGAAAGTGGGAGAAGAAAAATAACAAAACCTATCAACTCAAAAAAGCAGAAAATGTGACTAGGAAATGCAACAAATCAAGAGAGAGAAATTGGAAAGCGATGACCACAAATGCTCATAGTTTGGGCAATAAAATCCCAGACCCGCAGGCCCTAATGGTGGAGGCGGACCTGGACATTGTTGCGGTCACAGAGACATGAGTGGGATACGGCCATACCAAACTATAAGTAGATAAGGAAGGACAGAGAGGTCAGAAAAGGGGGAGGGGTTGCTCTTTATGTCAAAAATAATATCCAGGCAACTGAACTGCAAGGAATGTGGGGAAGAGAAGAAGCATAATGGGCTGTCCTAAAAAACGATGATGGTGCATCCATTTTTACTGGAGTGGTTTACAGGCCTCTGACTCAAACGGAAGAGCTCGACAGAGATCTGGTCAAAGACATCCAGAAGCTGGGAAAGAAGGGAGAAGTGTTGATTGTGGGAGATTTTAATCTGCAGAATCCCTTCTGTGGAATCTACCAGAAACAGAGAGAGAGTGGATGCCCCGCAAGGGCTCTCTTCAAACAAATGGTGATGGAACCCATGAGGGAAGATGCAATATTTGACTTGGTGCTCACTAATGGGAATAATGTCTCTAATGTCTGGGTGGGAGGCCATCTCAGCACTAGTGATCATAAAACGCTATGGTTTGATATCACAAATAGGAAGCAGAGAAGTCACACAAAGACCTGGATTTTGAATTTCAAACTAAAAGGAGCAACACATCTATATGTTAGATGAGTAAACAAAAGTAAGAGAAATAAGAAACCAATCTGGTTCTCAAAGCAAAAAGAACAGGATTCCAAAATGAGGAACACAGGGAAGAATATCTGGTGAAACTGAGGGAGATAAAGAAGAAAATCAAGAAACCTAAAAGTCAGGCGGAAGAAAGGATTGCCAAAGAGGTGACAAATTATTTTTCAGATACATAAGAGAAAGGACCGAAGTGGTATTATGAAACTGAAGGGTGACAATGATCAGTGTATGGAGAGAGATGAAGAAATGGTGGAAATATTAAACAAATACTTCAGTTTGATGTTCACTAAAGAAGACCCTGGAGAAGGACCTTTGCTGGTTGACAAGACCGTAGGTGGAAATGGGGTAGATGAAAATCTGTTTACAGAAGAGAATATATGGGAAGGAAAACTGAAATTGCACAAGGCCATGGGGCTGGATGAAATTCAGCCCAGGATACTGAGGGAGCTCAGAGATGTGCTGATGGGTCCATTGCATGACCTGTTCAATAGATCCCCGGAAACGGGAGTGGTGCCGAATGATTGGAGAAGAGCGGTGGTAGTCCTGCTCCACAAGAGTGCTAGCAGAGAGGAGGTTGAAAACTACAGGCTGGTTAGCCTCACCTCGGTGGTGGGAAAATTAGAGACTCTCCTGAAGGAAAGGATAGTTCACTATCTAGAGTCAGGTGGGTTGCTGGACCTGAGGCAGCATGGATTCACCAGGGGAAGTTCCTGTCAGACAAATGTGATTTTTTTTTTTTTATTGGGTGACTAAAGAATTGGATCGAGGAAGAGCGCTCAATGTGATCTACTTGGATTTCAGCAAAGCTTTTGATTCGGTCCCACACAGGAGGCTTGTAAATAAAATGAGAAGCTTCAGAGTGAGTGCCAAGGTGGTGGCGCGGATTACAAACTGGTTGACAGACAGAAGACAGCTTGTGATGGTAAATGGAACCTACTCTGAAGAGAGAGCAGTGTTAAGCGGAGTGCTACAGGGATCGGTGTTGGGACCAGTTCAACATCTTTGTGAGCGACCTTGCGGAAGGGATAGAAGGTAAAGTTTGTCTATTTGCAGATGATATTAAGATCTGCAACAAAGTGGACATGCTGGAAGGAGAATGAGATGTGATTTAAGGAAGCTTGAACAGTGCTTGTTATGGCATTTGGGATTCAATGCCAAGAAGTACAGTCATGCATCTGGGGTGTGGTAAGTCCAAAAGAGCTGTATGTGATGGGGGTGAAGGGCTGTTGTACATGGAGCAAGAGAGGGACCCTTGGGGTGATCATGTCTAGCAGTCTGAAGATGGTGAAGCAATGTGACAAGGCAATAGCTAAAGCCAGAAAAGTGCTAGGCTGCATAGAGAGAGGAATAACCAGTAAGAAAAGGGTGATAATCCCCTTGTACAGGACCTTGGGGAGGCCTCACCTGAAATACTGAGTTTAGTTCTGGAGACCATATCTCAAAAGGGACATTAACAGGATGGAGGTGGACCAGAGAAGGGTGACCAAATTGGTGGGTGGTCTCCATCACATGACTTATGAGGAAAGGTTGAAGGACCTCAATATGTATACCCTGGAGAAGGGCTGTCCCTGAATGGATACTCCCCTAATTATTTCCCTAACTGTATTAGGCTGCTACAGGACTTATTAGTAATCCAAGAAGTGGTCTGGGTTACATATGTAACTATAATTTAATTTAGGTGGTATATTCTGCTTTTCCTTGGGTTGAAAGCCCATTTAATGTAGACTACAGTCAGAATTATAGACATCTTTAAATTTCTTCAGACTAGAAGTAATGAAAAATTGGTCTGCTAACAGGAATCTCATCAGATATATATATATTTTTTTGTCATTCAATGAAATATAAACATTTTAAATCAACTTTATCTACTATATCCTGGAGAACAGGAAGATGTGGGGCTCTATCAACAGAAAGGAGGCTCTGGAACAAGGGGTCATAGGATGAGGGTGGAAAGAGGCCACCTCTGGAAGAGCCTAAGGAAATATTTCTTTACATGTGAAATAGCCTCCCTGTGGGGGTGGTGGAGATGAGGACCGAGGATGGGATTAGAATTCAAGAGAGCATGGGACGAGTGCAGAGGGAGAGGAAGGGACTAGGAAAGCCAAAAAGGAGAGGTAGATGGGCAAACTGGCTGAGCCGTCTGATCTTTATCTGCTGTCATGTTTTATGACTGGACCGGAACGCATGTCCCTTGCTATCTAATTCGCGTAAGATGTTATTTGCTAGCCACATACAACACCCGTATCTCAAATCTATTATTTATTTATTTTTCTATACCGACATTCGATTTGCCATATCACATCGGTTTACATATAACGAGTGGTCTAAGGCAAGCCTTGTGATGACCCGATACAGTGTAACAGCTTTATTGGATAACAAGCTAGGTACAAGTAATAGTTAAATAAGATAGTATTATAGATATAATATGCTTAACAACATGACATTTTACAGAATGAATTCGAATTTAAATTAACTATGTACAGTAGCGGGGGGGGGGGGCTGGTAGGGGTGGGGGGTAGGTGGGTGGGGAATGTAATTGTGGGGAAGGGGGTTGAGGGGGGGGGGGGGAGGTTATTTACTGGTGTGAATGCTTTCCGGAAGAGCCAGGTTTTGAGGTTCTTACTGGATCATGCAACTTGACTGTGTTACTGTAGGAGAGAATGGCCAGGGCCAGATTTAAATTTCATGCAAAAGTAGGAAAATGTGGGGGGAAACCTGCCCAGTTTGGAAACAGTCCACCTTCTCTTCAGTCAATTTATGTCCTGTAATTTCTCAAAGGTAAAAAGACATTGCACAAAAAAACCACTGAGAATATTTTACCCAGTTCTTAAATTTCGTACTTTTGGGCAAAACCATCAAAGCTTTCGTTTTTCAATCTGATATTAAAATCTAGAGGATTTCATCTCCGACTTAGAGTGACATTTTTTGCCTTTCCCGTCAGTGTGGTGTGACTGCATCTTAGGATTCTGGTCAGACACGACAGCTGCTGCCCTGAAACATACCCGAGAAGCAATTCTCAGAAGCCATGTCGTCTTCCTCATTTCATGTTTTCTTTCAATTTAAAAGGCAATGTTTGGCATTAATATATATATATAAAAATAGAAAAGTGCAAGAGGAGCTAGCTGTTTCATTGATTTACAATAAAAGAAATTGTCACAATTGTTGTACTATGTATAAACTAACAACTTTTTTGCATATGGTTTATTTTTAGTGTACCGCTGAAGTTTTAAACGGGGCATTTATCAGTTCAAGGGACTTTAGTAAGTTAATTTGCTCTCAATCAGTTCACTAAAATATTACATCTAAGCAGTAATTGATATTTCTGTAGAGACATTGATGTTTGCTGTTTTCTGTTGCCCTGGGAGGATTGTAAATGCCCCCTGATTCATGTCCTTCCCCCATATCTTGAAGATCAGTGCAAGAATAGACAGCTTTGATTCAGCTTCTTTAAAATCTCTTGGGACTGCAGTACATAGTTTGATGCCAGACGTGCTTGAAGCCCTTAACCTCCTAAATGTGCTCTTCCCATGCTAAAAATGGTGGGAGGCGGGAGATGCAAGGAAACTCTGGATGCATGCTTCCCATTGGTTAGGTTTGGAAAAGGATAGCCTTGCCATCTCAGCTAGCCAATAGTAGCTTTGCATGCTGTCTCACGGGGGAATGCCGTTTATTGTTTTACAACCCGTCTCCAGTGTTTAAGGAAAAGTGTTCAGGTAAAAATGTACTAAATTAACTAGGATATATCGGAACACAATGTAAACGGGCGAAATATCAAAGCAAATACATTTCTGTGTGAAAGTGTGTCAGCAAGCCGGGTGAAGGTGTAAAGACCTGGACCTCTCAGCATTCCACCCCTGGCTGTGAAAAGACCATATTGTTAAACGTAATGAGAGAATCTATTTTTTAAGCACTTTTTTTTTTTTCTAATTGAAAGTACAAACGCCTATAAGCAAAGCTTAGCGAAAAATCTGCAAGATATAAGAGCCGCAAACCCCCTAAATTAGCTAGAAAAGAAAGTGAGGGATTATATCTAGTCAAGCGTGAGGATTTATATGCAGGCCAATGCAATGTCAATATGCTAACAGAAAATGGTTCTAGCATGTAACTATCTCCAGCACAAGACAGCAAAAAGGATATATCTAATTATCTACCAGCACCACACAGATAGCAACAAATGTTTTTAGCACCGTATGACAGCGAAATATTATTGCATAAAAACATATCTCTCTCAAACTGAACCTAGAGCAGTCAGACATTCATTTATCCATTTTATCCCAATACTTCCAGTAGCTGCCCCACATCTTATTGTGATTAAGCATGTGAGTCAGAGCTGTATCATGTGCTTATTTGAGCCACAGTTCTAGGGTAGGGGTCGACTTCCACAGAATTGCAATGACAAACCTGCCCGTCTGAATCAAGTACCGCGCTAGGATTCTCTCAGATGTCCTCAGGCGCTGAGTGCCCCATCACCCAAGGAGGCGAAGTTCCACCCGAAAAACTATTCCCACCTCCACAATAGCTTTTGAAGGAAGCTTTTTATTGCACATAATTTTATCTCAATGTATCGACTGCTTCTCTTCCTCCGGACAAGTTTAATGTAAAGACTATGGCACTTTTAGCTTCTTGAAGACCAGTTAATGGAAAGTACCGGTATATGGCATCTTAGCTTGGGAAACAGCCAGCATTCACATCGCACAATGTTGCCCGGGAAAAGGGCAGTGTCGTACTGGCGGGAAGGGCAGCCCAACACTGCCAGTCAGTGTTTCAGCTCTCAACATATCTGCTTCAAAGGCTTACAGATTTTAAACTGTAGAGAAGGATTTTAAACTGTAGAGAAGGATAGTTATAAAGACATCGGCATGGTACAGACTCAGAATCTAACTGCTGTCAAACTCTTTCTTTTCCACTGGTTTCTTTTCATCATTACCTTGCGGGTTCCAGCCTCAATTTCTTCTGCTTCAAACTTTCATGCAGAGCCAAACCCCAAATATATGTCCTGCTTAGATCAATCAAAAATCCAGTCTGACTCATTAGGGCACCCTATCCAATATGCAAATTGCAGGTCAGGCCAGCCAATCAGGAGCATGTCTTGTAAGATTTGTCTTTTATCTGAAGTGGTGTTTTCTCTCGGATTCCAGTTCAGGAAACTTTCTTGGCAACGATTTGTGTGTTATAACTAAATGAGGTAAACAATATGAAAATAAAAGCATTTTTCTAGTGATAACAAAATATATTCCCAAGTTCTGGTTCTGGTCGTGCTCCATACTGTTTCTGGTCAGATTACATTTCTGATCTGGTTTTGCTGCTGTCTTAGTTCTTTCCTCTCGCTTCTTACCTCTCTCTCTTGCTCATTACTATTAAAAGTTATGACTTACTTTGCTATAAAAGCAATCAAAGTAAGGTACTACATGTAATTAATACAAAGCAAAGAAAAACAGTATTGCAAATCTAACAGCCAAGGTCACAGAAGTTAGTCTAATATATAGCCCCCAGATACTAATTAACCCAAAGTCAGGAATTTCCCATCTAACAGGGGGTAAAAACCATTGAAATCATAATCTCAATTCACAAGAATATCTAGAGAGCACAGCAGCTATTAATGAGCTTATAGCAACAATAAATACTCGTTAAATCTAATAATGAAACCTAAAAAATCAGCTTCTCCACGTATAGGGACCATAATCCTGCGTAATGCAGGACGGAATAGCAGCAGAAATCTGTAAACCTGTGGACAGAGCAAAGTGGTTTTCAGGTCTCACTTCAGCTGAAGTCCACTCAAAGCACAGATCAGACTTTTTTTTTTTTTAATTTTTATAATTCTGTTTGGTGCATATTTACAATTCTATGGAAGTAGCATGAGTAAACATTAAACACAAAGATGCATGCTATAACGCCCTTGATGTTGTCATTAGCAAACAAAATAACTTTCCTCATGTCACTCTGATGTAGAATGCTAACAATTGAGCATACTTGTAATTTGATTACAGCTGTGGGTAATGCATGGGCACAATTATAACCAAAGCCCTGCTTCGATTCATTTGGTAATAAAAATATTACATAGAACAGTTTGATGTGGGTTAGCTGCACTCTGTCTGCTCACGCATAATGGAGAGCACCTGATGTGCCAAAAATGACAAAGGAAGAGGAATATCATTTTGTTTTTCATTAAAAATACAGCATTTTGTACTTTTGTAATAAATCATTGTCTTCTTGTTAATCTAGGTTACTATTATGTTTCATGGAAGGGTTTACAGAATTTTGTTGTCATAGTAACTGAACTATGCCAAGGCAATTCTGCATGGATCCTACCACATTAAGGCAGCTGCAATAACAACGAAGGAATTCAGGGAATTAATGATGCCAAGTGGAGCAGCAGGAAAATAAAGCTTAAAAACATGTCCAATTCTACTGTCCCGTAAGTAGTTTACCTTGAAGTTTCAGGCCATCAACCTCTGCTATTTCAGATTTCATGAGCTATGAAGTAGTCGCTCAACTCCAAAATGGAACGGTTTTTAGCTGAATGGATTTAAATGTTTTCAGTGGAGGGATGATTACAGCAACAGCATTAAAACTCTGAACTGTTTTGGAGGTGAGCAGCTACTCCGTGAGATGTCCTACATTATTGAAGTGCCATGACCGTGGATATTTTAAATAAAGTGCGTTATCTGTCGGGAATTTCACCTCTGAAGCATAATTGAGTCAACAGCCCGTGTCTTCTGTCCTTTTGGGTGATCTTTTTTTTTTTTTCCTTTTTTTTGCTTTTAAACAATAAGGCTCATATATTAATGTGAACATATTTGTGTGTGCGTTTTTCATGTGCTATTTTTCTATACATGCAAACGAGCTATGCTTAATTGTGCAAAAACATTTGCCATACTTCTGATAAACAGATCTTTTTCTAGCAAAATTTGTCCAGCAAAGCAAATTTTGCATGTAACGTACCTTAGCAGCTCATTGATAATTAGAGTGCATTTTTGCGCATATGGAAAACTGCATGCAATTTTATTACTTTGTAAAGGTGAAAAAGATTACAAACTCAGGGTCTCGTTTTTTCCCATAGACCCAGAATGGGAGAAAAGCCGTAGTAAATCAGGCCCTCAGCTTTTCGAGCTAAAATGGGAAAGCGTGTGTATTAGTTCCCATTTTGGCATACAAAACCAAGTTTGCAACATTTTTCTTAGTTTAGTGCATCAATATCAATGTTTACATATTTTTTTAACAATTTTTCTCTTAATGCAATTTCAGGGGGGTAAATAATTACATGCAGTCGGGCTGATGCTAGCTAGGCTAAGAGTTATGATCCCTGCATCTTTTTGAGAGAAAAATCGTGGTTTAAACTTTCAGTATTGTTTCACTGCACTTGTGAGTTTTAATGATTGTGGAGAGATGTCTAACCCCTCATTTGCTGTGTGGATATTTTTCTTAGCTTCTTATCTGGCTCTTTGGAAAAGCATTGTTCACCTGTTGGGTCTAGAAACTGGCTGGGTTTTGAACTGGGAATTGTTTGGGGAGGGGGAGCATTCCCAGTGCTCTGGGCTTAAACCTTCAGCAGAGGGAAAGCTGAGGAGCTGAAGGGAATGAGTCTGATACTGGGTCCAAAAAAACCATTTCCCTGTGAAATCTGATTGGGTTTTTGGCCTTGAAAAGTGATAGCTGGGAACCAGGAAGCTGTTCTTGGCAATTTGAAGGTTACCTGGCTCTATGCTTGGAACCCAGGCCTTGCCTCTGCACAGAGGTGGCTTATTCTGAAATGGGACGGCGACCACTAGCTTGATTTTGGACTAGGACCTTTTACTAGTAAACTCAACAGCTACTCCTTAATAGTGCTAGACCAGCCCTGGGCTAGTTCCGGATGGTGAGAGGTCTAGAACTATCTTTGGCCCACACTACCATGGGGAGGCCTTCTTGACGGGAACCTGACATTAGCATAAGTAGGCTCTAGTATGTATTAAAGGTTTGCTATCAGATAAATAACTGCTTCTAAATGGAACTCTATGGGGCTAATGTTATGACAGGCACCAATTTTCAAAGCCAACTGAAGTGTAACCCCCCCTCTGAGGTAGTTTAAATTTCCCAGTGCCAAAGGGATGTTGGCTACCACATACATTTATGCAGGTTTGCTTGCCTTGAAAGGGAAAGTCGGGGTCCCAGAAGCTCAATACCATACCCTGATCTCCCCACAGCTTTCTCCTAGGCAGTAATATTTCCCCTCCCATTCCACGGATTTAGGTACAGGGACACTCTCTGGGCAAGAGACTGCAAACGTTTACTAGTAAATATTCAAATATTACAGCTGGGGAGAATGAATTCTTACAACGTGAAACAGCTTGTAACATAAAATGTAATAGCGAGGCGCAAACTCGCTGACTCTGCCAAAGCTGCTGGCTCAGCAATGGTTCATTCACTTAGAAGCTGATCAACATTTATAACAGTAGCCATTTGCCCGAATAAGGCAAGATTTGGTACCCAAAAGGAAAAATAAAGGCATCAAATATTGTCTGATGCGCACAGAAGCACAATTTGGGGACCGATGCTGGAGAGGCTGGGGGCAAGCTGGGATTTTATTTCTCCTCCTCTTTAATGCGCACTCCTCGCCCAGCTCACCTGTCTCCGGCTGCTGGTTCTGTTCCCAACTTGTTCACAGCTCCTTAATGCACTTCTTTCGGCAGCACAAACCTGCCTTAGGAAATGCAGTGGAGTCAGAATTTCGGGGGAACCCTGGTAGGGTTAGTAGGGATTATGCCTCCTCTCTTCCAGACCTATCCCTCTACTCACACAGACAGGGAAGGGCACAAGACTTCCCTGTCACATGTACCCTCTCCGAAGAAATCTCTGATTACTTAGCTGTTGTGTTTTTTTTCCCTTTGACAGGCTTTCCGAATGTGTGGGTAAATGCAGCCACTCCCTCCAGCCTTTGGGATCCTGGAACAGCTGTGAGCAGCTCCTTCAGTGCCCACTACAGCAGGGAAACGCTCCCCTGCTCTCCCCCCAGCAGGACTTGGCCCTCCCTCTGCCTCTCTGCTCTCAGCTGCCCCTGAGAGCGGCATTTTTCTTTTTCTCCCTGTGGCTCAAGCAGGTTCCTCTCCCTTCCAGTTTAACCAGTTGTCACACAGCACATATTGTATTTCTGACTTGTACATCTTTACACAACTATTTACGACCCAATTCCAAAAAGGCCCTCCCACTCAAAAACATACCTAACCCACCCTGCCCAATCACACATCCAGTGGCAGTATCAATATCGCTTCAAAAATCCAATGGAGCAGCTAAATCTAGCCGCCAACTTTCCCACTGAAAATGAACCCAAGTGCTTTTCTACTTATGTACTTTGCATCTGCATTGAAATATGTGGCCCACTTTTACCTGTAATTAAGGGCAGTATTTTACCCACATAAACTTTTGAATATTGCCTCCTGAATTACATTCCTTGTTCTGCAGAAGAAGCTGTTATCTAACTTGGCTTCTAGGTTGCTAATTCATTTCATCGTCATCATTATTTATTTATATCACACTTTTCCAACCCGAACTTTCAAAGCGTGTTAGCACAGGTTAGGGTTACAACAGGTACAGAGGAAAACTAATTGCAGTGAGTACGTTGTAGATCAGTTTTATTATAATTTTTTAATTTTACTTGATTGTTTTAATGTGAATGATGTTTTTATTATAAATCGGTTTGGTGACATGTTGAAAATTGATATAACAAAAATAAATTAGAATTACCATTTTGATATTATATACATTGGGTGCAGGTGCAGCAGCAGGGTGTAGCGACTCTTAGGCTGAATGAGAATAATCAATGAAAGCATACAAGATTTAGATTTTGCATTAATATATACAAAAGTACTTCTCACAGTTTCTAGTGTGAGTCATATAATCTTGGAAAATCAGAAACATACGTGCTGGAGATCAGGAACAGTTAATCAGTCTCTTCATTAATCACTGTAATATCCAGCAAGCTTTTCTTGTGATCTGTTCTTTCTCTGATCTAACAAGTCTGTCTAGACTTTGGTCTTTTATGCTAGTTTTATTTACCTATGTCCCAGTTTCTTCTCTGGGCTACTCCCATATGTTCTTGTCATTTGGTGAGACCCCCCACTATCTGTTCTGAGCACATCAGCAACCGTACATGTAGTCAGGTTACTGGTGTCCTGTTTTCCATGATATCGGCACAGTTAGCCTCATGTGTAACTGTTCATTAATATATCTGATCTCATCATTGTTTCTTGTTACAAGCAAGCTAAGAAAACTGGCATATTTATTCTCAGAACTTACAGGGCTTATGTGAAGCAAGTACACTAGCTATATTGGTGATTATCTTTGTTCCACTAATTTCTATTGCTTATAAAGTTCTTCACATTAGCTAAATAGCTCCTTAAATAATTTTTCCACATAGGGTACCCAGTACAGTTAAATACTAATGAATTAGGAGGAGCCCAGAGAGTTTTGAACATCTGAGAGGTGCAGTGTAAACCTTTAGGGCAATGATAAAGATTAAGAATAGGGTAGTATCACAGATAGCATCTTGAACAAATAGATAAATGGAATTTGAGCCATGTATATGCTGCTACAGCATATTCTTTACAAGTAAAACAAATTATTTACAGATATAGCCAAGTCATCTTAGAAGGGAATTAAGCTAAGGATAAGGATGGGCATGTTTCAAAATATAGACCTTCTCCATGTATGAGAATATAGACCCCTAGATTTATCAAAATGCTATAAATATATAGGACCCCCAATAACAAAAAGGGGCATGGTTAGGCTAATTACCCTGCTCCCAATTCACATAAGCAATTCATTGCACCTGCGAGACAGAGAGAGAACGCCTCTGTATGGAAATCAGTCACTCTCTATTTATTTATACCATTGTAAGAGGGGTTACTTTTAAGTTGATCTGGGGTTTGGGGAAGTGGTTTTACATACACAGTCAGAGGTACAAACAGCAATGTTGACATTACTGAAGATTTACTGTCATTTGAATTGATGAAAGGTACAAGAGGAGTTGATTTGTACAATGTGCTCTCTACCTAGCTTGACACACTCTCTACCTAGCTTGTTTGAAGTTAGAGTGCATTTAATAATCAACTCCTCTTGTATGTTTCATTGATTCAAACGACAGAAAATCTTCAGTGATGTCAACTTTGCTGTTCATACCTCTGACTGTATATGAAAAACCACCGTCCCCAACGTACCCCCTCTTACATTGATATAAATAGAAAGTGACATTCATTTCTATACAGAGTCTCTCTCTCTCTCCAGAGTGTTGAAAACTTAATTTTTTCTGTTGACCCCCTAGTTATAAGTAAATAATTTGCTTATATTGCTGACTGCTATTTAGTGTTAAATAAAATTTTTATAAAATTTATATTTAATATAGCTGTGGGGCCTGGCCTGGAAGAACACTGAATTTAATCTCTTATTTCACCTTCAGCACTTATTGAGTCTTTAATGTCTGGTCAGGTAAACAATGGAAGGGCTGAGGGGGCACCGTTGTTGGGCTGTGCTTAGGGCATCAGTTGGCCTTAATCTGGCCTGTGAATATGTTTTCACATGAGTGTGCATATGAGATTATGAGTCTGCATAGGTATCTTCTTCACAGCACATCTGAAGAGGTGACATGGTTTCAAAATCTCATGCATAATATCTTTACCAGATTCTTTTGTTGAACCAATAAAAGCTCTGACAACCTGAACTGAATACATGAGTGTGTGTGTGTGTGCATGTTTGCATTTATATGAGTATGTGTGTGAGTGAATATATATGTGTATCTTTCTATTTGTATATATCCAGATGTCTGGTTATGTATATGTAAGATAAAATAGGTTGTGAGATATTGAACCCTATTTATTCTATCCCATCCTGTTTATTCTATTTTATCCCACTTTTTAAAGAAGTTTATTTTGTAACATGCCTAATGGCTGTATCTAACAGATCTGTCACTTCTTATAATCTACAAGTAGTTTCCTGCTGTGTATATTTTTTATATAACATCACTATTTTTAATTTCCATCTAAACTCTGTTAAAAAGACGAAGTGAGCAGCAATTTTAAATATGGGGGTGTTGGAACAAGAGGCAAATACAGCTTTATTTATGATCAAAATAAAAGATTTGTATTTCATCTTTCTTGCTAAAGTAAAATATTTTTGGTAGATTTCTGTTCCTAGTGCCATGCATTAAGTGAAAACAAAAATGTTAACTTCTGGAAGCACTTAAAACCCAAGATGTGCTGTACAGAAAAATGCAGAGCTGATATAGAACAAATCATTTCTGGTCAGGCCCACTGTACATCCGGTCCTGGCATTGCACTACCCTGGATTTATGTAGCTATAAATATGTTAAATTATGTCTGCTATTCCAGTGAGCTCAGGTTTTAGCCAGTGTTTTCCTGGGAAAATTAATTCTGTCCTTTACAGTGGTTTCTTCTGTGGATAACTCAGCAAACTTTTCATTTACATTATTTACTTTCCCTATCTCCTCATGAGAACGCCCCATTAAGTCTTTGACAGAATGTGTGAGGGTTGTATTCTGTTTCTTACTATTGTGCATGAATCCATGTTCTTCTAAGTGTTACTAATGCCTCTTTCTTTCTTTCCTAAAGAACTGGATTTGATTGATGATAGTGTTGGCACATTGATGAATTTTCTTTTCTTTCTTTCTTTTTTTTTTTTATATATTTTCAAACTACAAAACTCAAGGAAAATATTCAGAGCAGAAACTACAAATTAAATAGGGAAAAAAAAAATTGATGTGCAATGCTCAAACTACACGACCACAATTACAGGGAAGTCAAATACAAAATCCACAGGGATAAAAGAATAAAGGGGGAAAAAAAGCACACATGCAACATATCCATGGAGCATTAGCACAATTGAAAGCAAGGCATAGATTACATATGAAAAGAAGCAGAGAGAGAGAGATATAGGGCCAATTTTAAACAGACTTATCACTTAAAAAGAAATAAAGCTGATTCCGTTTGGGGAAAAAAATAGGAATTACCTTGATACTTTATAAAAGCATTTACATAGAAATTTCAGGAAAAAAGTCCATCTAGTTGCAAAAATCTAGATCTCATACAAAAACTGCTTGCACTTTTTCTGCGTCTGTTTTGAGACATCTGGATATACAGTGATCCTGTGCTGCAAGTAGAGTTCACTGCGATGAATAAACCAAAGCCGCAAGAGCCAATCTCTATCTGCCTCGAGCCAGATATTAAAGTCGAGGGCTGAGCCAACCCATTGTTTGAGGTTTCCAGTAAAGTAGTAATGTCCAGAAATAGGGAGCAGATCTGTTCTCCTTCAACTACCTCTTCTTCCTCAATAGGATGAAGACATTATACCTTTGACAGAGGAGGAAAAGACTGATCAGGAACTTTGAGAATTTCCAATAGAAACTGCTTAAACATCTCTTTAGCTGCTATTTTTGGCAGCTTAGGAAAATTAATAAATCGAATGATCCTCCTCCTAATATATTCTTTAGAGTCTATTAGACAAATAGATAGTATCTTTGACCAACGATTTTTGTACATCCTTAAATAGCCCACACTATCTTGTAAATCAGTAACAAGACAGAATCTCAGATATAAAGTTCTCCAAAGACTGCATACGATTCTCCAAAGCAAAAGTACTCTCCACTAAAGGGATAATTTGAGACATCACAGCCATTGCCCAGCCCCATTGCATCTCAAATGGCCTTTAAAGTAAAACCTGATGGCCTAACCAAGGTGAAAATCTTCTTACCAGCTTGGGTCAAAGTAGGCAATTGCTCAGAGGATTAGACTTCAAGAATCCTTCATCTGTCTCTTTTCATGCCGCCAGCTTGGCAGTAACATCAGCCATCCCAGAAACAAGCACCATCAAACCAACGCTACTTTCTTCAAGCCCCCTCCCTCCCCCATAGGAACATCATCCAGATGCACTGTGGGTGTTCTCGGTGCTGGACTCAGTGAAGCTGAAGATCCTGAGGGGATGGGGCAGACCTTCTCTACCTGAACCACCTTTTAGTGATGCAAAGCTTCAGGTAATGTGAGCGTCCATTGGATTCAGCCATGGCAAACCCGACAAGTTCTAGAGGAAGGTCCGAGGGAAAAGTCACTGGGGAGGATAGAAATGCTCATAGAACGCGATCTGCCGCCATCTTGACTTCCTGCAAAATCTGTCTTTGATGAATTTTCTGAGTACTTCTTATCTCTATGATGGTTTCCATCATGTCAAATTCTCTTCTTGGCAGTGTTTAAGGGATCTCTCAGAGGATTAGACTATATAAGGGGCAATTTTTAAAACTGTGCAGGCAGGTGCAAAGTTCATGGGAACCTTTACCTGTGGAGTTTGCTCCAATTCTCAAAGGAAAAGTACAAGCATCCTTTCTCTTTGAAAACGAGTACCCTGGAAAGATTTGAATTTTGCTTTTTTCTGAAGGTACTTCTAGCCAAAACAATGCAGGGAAATTTGTTAATGCAAAACTATGAATGTCGTTGCCTAACAGGAATGCCTTCAGGAAAATGCAAATATGAGTAGACGCATTGTAGAACAACTTTAACTGCATACAGGGAGGGCAATTTTCAAAAAGGTCCTTTTACCTGGGTAAATGGCTTTTGAAAATTGCCCTCAAAAGGTGTGAGGAATGGTTAAAATAGTTATCTTAATTCTGTTCTCTTTTAACTAAAAACTCTTCCTGAAGGCTACCAAGCTCTGCTAGCAGCAGCAGTAGCTGAAAAGACAGACAGAGACCTTTACTATACCTCGTCCCCTCACCATCACAAAGCTGAGGATATAGTTTTAATTTTGGTTTAGTAAATGAATGTTCTGTAAACAGAAGTTTTATTCTTTTTATATTTCTAATGGGTGGGTGGTGCCTGTTCCAATATGAACTCTTGTTTTGTGATTATCTATGCACTGGAATTTCTGAGTGACCTTTCCATGGTTAAGGTTAGGGCTTTACAACACAGTAACAGTAAAGGAAAAAGACCACAATGGCCAACCCAGTCTGTCAAGTTGAGATTGGTCCACTTTGGGTAGGAAGCATGGAAAACTTCCCACAATGCAACCCTACACCAAGATCTCCTCCCCTATGATTTTTACATGACCTCTCGCCATCACCCCATCACTGCCCTCCACTTCCATCCCAAGCGCGCCTCACTGAAGCTTCATATCATGACCCCCAGTCCTACAGCTTCCTGGCCTATGCACAAAGTTTGCTTCTAGTGCATGATTGAAACCTTTCAGGTTAGTTTTAAGTGTTTTATTTAATTATTTTGTAAAATGATTTGCTTGTAGCAATTGTTGAACTATTTTATGTTAATTGTCTTCTATATTTGCTTTGTATGTGTTTTTTCATTTTATAATTCTCCTAGTATGGTTTTACTAAGGCAGAATATTAAGATGGTAACTTTTAAACAGACGTTCAGGTGCACAGGTGCACGTATATGAGCGCATGTTATAAAACAGCTTGGATACACGTACATGTGTGCATGTGCAAGCAAATTCCACTTCTATCACGTAGGTGGGGAAATTTTTACAAGGGATGTACGCCAATGCCATTGCTAGTTTTCCCAGTTCATGTCAAGTTCACCCAGTTAAGGGATAGGATTTCCAAAGCCCTCTAGTTCAAGAGCCTCCCCTCCCCCCTGTTAGCATTGACCCTTAAAAACCTGCTGACTTGTCTCTATTTCTTTGTTTTAAAATGTACACGTTATCCATAGCAGAAATAAAGTCACGCGGCAGGGGAACCTGGAGCGTGCCAGTGCGCGTAAGTATGTACACGTGCATTTAGTGGTAAAACTCCAGAATGCCCATGGCCCGCCCAGACCACTCCCACTCCCCTCCCCTTTTTGGAAACGCTTTTTTTTTTTCCCTTGTGCGCGTAGCAACATGTAATGCACGTATCCCGGCAGATTTTAAAATCCGCTTGTCACACGCCAGCCCGACTTGTGCGCATACCTCGCAGTTTTGGCGCGCGCTGGGCTTTAAGAATTCATCTTCTAGTCTATTAAGTAAATAGATTATTATTTAGAGGTCTCTCTCTAATTTTTCCCCGTCTCTTCTAGCCTCTAGGATATACCTGTTTAGGTCCTCAATTCTCTGGGTTGAATCACTTGCTGAGATACCGTGGAATATAAATTATATACAATACACATATATGTTTAATACACTTTTTTTTTCAAATTACTGCACTCCTGCATAAAACAGGGACTTATATGTGTAAGCCGTGTTGAAAATCAAGTCCTTAATATGGCAGCGGCTGTTGCTGGAGAATTGTCTCGTGTCTCACTGATTTATGCAAGGGCCATGTAGGGACTTCCTCCTCTGCAGGTGAGGATGGTTACTCACGCTCCCTAAATGACTCCTCCCCATAGTGGTCATTGTCTGGTGTATGAGACCTTTATCCTCTGCTTCAGCTTACAACGCCCCAGTGACAAATCACAGGGGCCGGGAAGCAGCTCTCATCCACAACAATATCCTACAACCAAAGAACTGGTGCTGTAATGTCTAGTGACGTACAGCTAGCGTCTTTCCAAGCCATCCACTAATCTCCTGCTGCCTGGTCTAACTGGGATACTCACTGGGTAAATCCCTGCAGGGGCAGCAGGCCAAAATGGCAGAGCCATGGGCAGCACTTCTGCTGTCCCCTCCCTCTCTCTCCAGCTGCTCTCCAAAAAATCTGGGCACCTGTGAAATTAGTTCTTTCGGCTTTCTCATTGGCTCAATCCTCCCTGCACTCCACTGGTTCTTAGTCAGGTGACCCAATGAGCTGAGCTTGCTTTTATTGTATTTATATTGTTGTTGGACTGTCTACTGATTTATAATTTTATGTTGCTTTTTTTCCTGTACACCACTCTGAGCAGATGACTGGTGGACACATTATAAATATAAATCAATCAATAGAACAGTCCCCCAAGAAAATGACAGGCTGAGAAGAGCTGCAGATGTCCCAGAAGCAGGGCGAAGAAAGACCCTCCCCAGCACCTTAAGGTGGCCTGGGCCACCTTAAGGTGCAACCCAGAAGGATTTTTTTTCCCCCCATACAAAAAAGTTACCACAGGTTGCCCCCAGTGCTTCAGTTCTATCCTCTTGCCACTTGTGTTTTATCTCGCGCTCTTTTGAATTCTCTCACCTTCATATTGGGTGGGTAATTTTGTAAAAGGTGATTTCTCAGATAAGTAAAACACTGTTTTACCAACTGAAATGCCTTTGAAAACTACCTCCTCCTAGGTTGTGCTTCCAGTAACTTGTACGATGGCCCCATAAGTAGCAGTAAAGGCTGTGAGCAGAAATTAATTCATAGAGAGCCATAAAAGTGTGATTCTAGCAAACAAATGTGTCACTCAAGAAAACATCCATTTCTCATATTTGAAGACAGTTTGACACATCTTAATCTATTTTTATAAAGTACAGGAAAGCATTTTCCAGACTTGTCGGAAAGGGGTAAGTAATAACATTTAGATGCTGTCCTTTTAATTTATATTTGTATCAAGTCAGCAGAACGCCTGCAAGTGCTGGGGTTTGATTTGCTAAGGCTTTCTTCTGTTATGTATGTATTGGAAAAAAACGCTTAGTAAAGCAGGCACGAAGCCAGAAGAGTTTTATATCAGGCCTGGGTATATAATACTAAGGTCTGTATAATAAAGTCAATCTGATCCACCTACAAACTGTTCATCTATTGCTATTAAAATTTCCCACGGTAACTATTTAAGAGTTTTTTGGGGGGTTTTGGGGGTTTTTTTTAGAAATTTTTCATTATGCCATCATTTAGAAATTATGCAAAAAAATTTAAATATTGTGAGTAAAAGAACTTAACCTGAAAGGACCATCAAATGGTTCCAAAATTCAAATTGTTGAAAGCAGCCCCCCATGGCATAATGAAAATTTCTAAACCCCCCCCCCCCCCAAAAAAAAAACCTCTTAATACTCTAATGATCAATGATTATATTTCCAAGATGAGGTCTGCATAAGACCACCCAGCTGGTTTTCTACAAATCAGTAAAGATCACCGTCTTATATATGATGGTCATTCATACATTTTTTATTATAAGATTTATTTTAGTGTGGATTTTGTATTCTATTTTCTTTTTATGTGCCAGGCAATGATGAAATAGAGAGAGGAGAAATTAACACCCCCCCCCCCCCCCACAGATTTGTCTAGCTGACTGCCAGAATTAGCCAGACAATTTTTTGAACATTGACCTCTTTGCAATTAAGTTCTGTGTATAAAATGTGGTGTTTTGGTTGTATAGTAAGGACATCTAAGCAGTTACAAGGAGTTCTGGATATCTAAGAAGCTACCAATGTATAAGAAGGAGCTTTGTGTGCATAATGAGGATTTCTGGGTGTGTAATGACCTGTTCTGGCAGGTGCCTTCTCAAAAGGTCACATATAGGGTATTATATCTCTACACAAGAAATAGAGAAAAAATGACACACACACCCCCCCCCCCCACACACACACAAACAGCAGAAGAAGGTGGTATGGCGGATTATGTGACATTTTCAATAGATGCAGCTCCTGAATGCAGTTATTTCTATTTTCCAAACTCAGCAAATATCTTTCTGCTGGAAATGTTTCTAAGTCCCAAGTTCTCAGGAAGTCGTTCGTGCTTTGTTGACTTGACCGAAAATGTACTGCAGACAACATAAACAGAATAAATGCGACCATTTGTAGCTATTTGCTCAGGTGCTGTGCATTAAGGGGCGGATTTTAAAAGGGTTGCGCGCGTAACCCTTAAAAAAAAAACAAAAAAACCCCAAAAAACCCCTGCATAGGCTCTGAGCCGCGCGCATGTCCTGGGGCTTGCAAAAAAGGGGCGGGGCGTGGGTTGTCCAGGGCGTGGCCTGAGCCTCCAAGCACAGTGGCCATTTGCCGCTGTGCCCGGGATCACGGGCCGGTCGTCGGCCGGCGTGCGTAAGTTACGCCCGCCGGGAGGCACGCGTAACTTCTTCAACAAAGGTAAGGGGGGGTTAGGTAGGGGAAGGTGCGGGGGGGGGGGGGCGCGGAAGGAAAGTTTCCTCCGAGGCCGCTCCGAAATTGGAGCGGCCTCGGAGGGAATGGAGGCAGGCTGCGTGGCTCGGCGCGCGCAAGTTGCACAATTGTGCACCCCCTTGCGTGCGCCGACCCTGGATTTTATAACACGCGCGCGCGGCTTATAAAATCGTGCGTAGATTTGTTCGCTCCGGGTTGCGTGAACAAATCTGCAGCCACGCGCAGGTTTTAAAATCTGCCCCTAAATAGCAAAAGCAGCGTATCACAAAATTATTTGCAATTAAGGACACATCCTTTGTGGGTACAACAGTGCTGCTAATGTGCTGGGATGAATATTTCGATACTGCAGGAAGTAATAACATCTCTTTTTTTTTTTTTTTTTTATGAGCCATCTAATTCTCATTTGTAAAAGAAACCTTATTAATGTGAGCCCAGGCAACACATGAAAACTAACCAGATTAGGACAGAAAAAGTATTAACAAGTAATTGGTTGGAGGCTGATAACACTGTGAGAGAATTAGCAGCGCTGAGATATGGTCCCTGCTAACCTTTCCACTTGGAATGGACGTGCGCTGAGCAGCAGGGTCATGTTTCAAAGTATCTCTCAGGCTCTATTGAATTTTGGTTTCATAGTTGCACTCGGAGCAGCAGAAAACATAACATGGGATATAAGAAGTTTGCATTTAAAGTTTCAATAAGGCTTGCAAAGGAAAAAATTAAATTCATGCTATGACATTCCTCAGTGTTTGTTTTTTTCCCCTTGCTATGTTACACTTTGTCCATCTCTAGTACTGTTACTAAGGCCGGGATTTTCCATTCTCGCAGAGAATGGTGAATCCTGGTGGTAACGTGGGGGGGTGAAGGGGAGGCAGGCCTGCGAAAGCCGGCAGCCATCGCACCACCACGGTGTTTATCGCTGCCGGCTTTCGCACCCACCATGAAAGGTGGCGCTATTGGGGGTGCTACTGGCGGCGATAACGTGTCTTACCTTTATCGCCGCCAACGAAGATAGCGCCGCGTCCACCTCCTCGCCGCCCCAACTCCGCCCCCGGCAAGCTATCGCACGCGAAAAGTCCCTTTTCGCGTGCGATAGCCTTAGAAAATAATCCCTTAAGTGATTTAACTAGAGATGGACAAGTATTTCAGTTAAAATTCAGACTCTCAATGAACTGGATACAAGTAGGTGAGACCTTGAATTTGGACATGTGCATCTGAGCCATTCACTGCTTGATTCAAATAAAAACAGGACCATTCTCATCAACTCATATCGTCCAGTTTACCTGGCAAATAATTACATATTCATGTTTATACTCCAAGCTCTGAAGATTCAGAGAGTTTGGATATTTCAAATGTGCAAGCATTCACATAAATCCAGATTTAAAAAAAAAAAATCTAATTTGATCTAGGTCAAAGTTGACTCTGATTAGCCAAGTAAATTTAAATCAAAGGTGCAAATCCAAACTTGAATTGTGAGTAGAGACCCAACTATCTCAGTGCTGCAGCATCACAGTTCTCAGGAGTATGTCTTAGTTGTGGTGTGATTTACAATGGCTTAGCATTGACTACCTATTGCTTTGCTTGGCTTTACAACTCTTCTCGGTATTTTACCATACTAAATCTTGGATTTTAGCATGATATGGTATAGCCAGAGCTAGTTCAAGAGTATTTGGCACCCTAGGCAATCCTCCATCTTGTACCCTACTCCTCCAAATCTATTGGCGGCAGCTCCAGCGCACTGCTCCCTTCTACTGGTGGTAGTGGCTCCAGCGCAGTGCTCCCTTCTACTGCTGGTAGTGGCTCCAGCGCAGTGCTCCCTCCTTTGGAGGGATTGGCTTTGGGATATCTACTTATCTGGACCTCACACTGGTGGGATTTTGCCACCCTCAAAAGTTTTTGTGCTCTAGGTGATTAGTTTGCCTAATGGAAGCACCAGCCCTAGATATGACAGCCAATTAATTAGACAATTCAAAATTAATGAATTATCTGTAAATTATATAGCTCAAGACGGAACACAATGCAAAAACACAGACTAACAGACACCTCAAAATCCCACAATTATCGCACACAAGAAATCAAACGGTAACATCCTCACCCAACATAAACCTCACTCTGACCATAAATTGATCAAAGTAATGTCTGTCTTAAAATAGGAGATAGTATTCTACCCACTCCTGATAGAAAATCTCAGCCCCTACCTCAGTAAATTTCCCAGATAATTGCAGCCACTAAAACATTTGTTTATTTTATTTATTTTTTTATAAGGGTTTTCTTACCTGCCCCAGTCCAAAAAGGTTTGGACTGGGGCCTGAAAACCATCAGATCTTTATTAATCCATCCAAGTTCCTATGGAAGTTTATTCCACACCTGGGGAACGCTTGCTTTCGACTATGAAATATCTTCTTTAAAAATTGCAAAGTTATGTTCAGTAGGTTCACGTTCTCATATCACAGGCTGTGAACTGGGTCATACATAGTATGTCAGATCTACATGGGCAAGGGCCGGTGTTGTTCTAAAAGCTAAGACCAAGATTTTAAAATGCATTCGGGCTGAGATCAGTAGCAAATATGCAATGGTACCAAACCCAATATGGGTCCCAAGTTATGGACCACATCCTTGGTCACCAGAGGCACTCCATCTAGGAAAGTCATTGGATGTGAGAATTTGTCCTTCTTTCCTAACCAAACCACCTCTGTTTTAATGGATTTAACCTCTGTTCCCATGTTGCCTTGGTGCTACTCCTGAAAAAAACTCATTCAGCTGACCTAGAAACAGAACAAGATTTTGCCCTATTTCTACAATTATATGTCATCTGTAGACAGGTGATTACAAATTCAGGATTTCCTGAGACAATAGTCATAGGTAAAAGGTAGAGATTAAATAAAAGTGGCGACAACTGGAAACTCTGAGGGACCCCATTTCACACCATCCAAGAAATGTATTTATTTATTTAAAAACTTGTGTACAGCAGACTTCCAAATTGGAACTAGGGAGGATAGCTGTGCATGCGTCCATATATGCGTGTATATGGGTGCACGAAAACCTACACAGGTTATAAAGTACCTTGCAACATGCATGACATATAAATAAAACTGTGCAAATACATATTGCAGTTATCTGGATAAATTCTGATTTATGTGGCTAAGTAGTGGCAATTATCCAGAGAAGTCTTAAAAGCGCTACTTATCTGGATATGATGCTTTTATTTGAGGCATTCATCTATCTTATCCAGCCAAATAGTGGCTTTGCTGCTATTTAGCTGGATGTCGGAACTTATCCAGATGAGTGCCACTACATAGCTGGATAAATCAAAATTTATCCAGATAAGTGCTCCTTTCAAGATTTATCTGGCTAATTAGCAGCAAAGCCCTTACTTAGCCAGATAAATCAGAATTTATCCGGATAAGTAGTGCGCAACTACTATACTCTTGTATTTTTACATCTAACTTAAAAATATATGCATGGAGATTTTACCTGCATAATTTACATGCATTTACCACCCCTATAAGTCGGCTTTTACGTTTGTAAGTCAGGACGTTTTCTAACATGTGCACAGCAATGGAATTACCAGTTTTACCAGTTAGACTGCAGGTCATCGAGACCCTCGTGACTCTTCAGTCTCCCCATTTCATGCATACCCCTCACCCAGTTTATATGTCATGTTTAAGATGTTTATTTAGTGCAAGTGTAAATATATGCCAGTAAACTGCCACATCTTCATGCGTAAATTGCTATAAAATAGCAAATTACACATGGAAATGTTTGCCCCACATTTGCATGCATAAACTTATTCAGGGACCCTTACTTACACACACATATTTTCAGGTTTGTAAAATAGCATATATGCGAGTATACACTATTTACGCATGCATGTGAAACATAGAAACATAGAAACATAGAAATGACGGCAGAAGAAGACCTAAACGGCCCATCCAGTCTGCCCAGCAAGCTTCACATTTTTTTCTCATACTTATCTGTTTCTCTTAGCTCTTTGGTTCTATTTCTCTTCCACCCCCACCATGAATGTAGAGAGCAGTGATGGAGCTGCAACCAAGTGAAATATCAAGCTTGATTAGTTAGGGGTAGTAGGGATAGTAACCGCCGCAATAAGCAAGCTAAAACCCATGTTTATTTGTTTTACCCAGACTGTGTTATTCAGCCCTTATTGGTTGTTTTTCTTCTCCCCTGCCGTTGAAGCAGGGAGCTATGCTGGATATGCGTGTAGTATCAGTTTTTCTTCTCCCCTGCCGTTGAAGCAGAGAGCTATGCTGGATATGCGTGAAGTATCAGTTTTTCTTCTCCCCTGCGGTTGAAGCAGGATATGCATTGAAAGTGAAGTATCAGGCTTATTTGGTTTGGGGTAGTAACCGCCGTA
Source organism: Rhinatrema bivittatum (assembly GCF_901001135.1). Taxonomy (NCBI): domain Eukaryota; kingdom Metazoa; phylum Chordata; class Amphibia; order Gymnophiona; family Rhinatrematidae; genus Rhinatrema; species Rhinatrema bivittatum. The sequence continues at coordinate 16,571,186 of NC_042631.1, forward strand.
ACAAGCCAGCTACTCCCCGCTTTGTGAGTGCGAATCCTTTTTTCTTCTCCCCTGCCGTTGAAGCAGAGAGCTATGCTGGATATGCGTGAAGTATCAGTTTTTCTTCTCCCCTGCCGTTGAAGCAGAGAGCTATGCTGGATATGCGTGAAGTATCAGTTTTTCTTCTCCCCTGCCGTTGAAGCAGAGAGCTATGCGTGAAGTATCAGTGCTGATTTTCACGTGCACACGCTTTGAAAATTCACCTTTCATTGTTGAAACTCTTCTGCATAGAAAAGATTCCATCCATTTAAGGCTTGTTCCATAACACCAGTTATCGATAAGCAATGTTACAGTACGTTTTGATAGCATTAGCTGTACTTAAATCAAGCAGCAGCGCACTAGAACCATTTCCCCTATGTAGGTCCACTTGAAGGTCATCAGTGGTAGTCAGCAATATTGATTTTGTGGTTATGTTATTTCCAGAATCCAGTTTGTCTCGCATTCAAAATATCTAATGAATCAACAAATGCTTGATCCTACTGTAAGGACATGGAGAACATGCGGAACCAGCAATTTACTGGGAGCAATCTGAATAAACTTCCAATAGTCTGGAAAATTGAATTCTACATTGGCCTTATCTGTTGAGTTGTGCTTTGCTTTAGATGTCATCACCAATGGCATAAAGAGAGATCTTACGGAAACCATAAACCTAGGTCTGTATCAGCTATACTCCAATTCAATACATTGTTAAAAGCAGTGTTTCTAGCTAGAGAATTTAGCATACTGTGCTGAGACAGCATGGACTCTCCCACCTTTTTTGCTAAGTGGGTGGCAATAGTCTTGATATCAAAGCCCCTGTCAAGGATGTGTCCTGTACCACCAGGCTATCTGCACCTCTTTAGTTATGGTCCTGGTTAAAAGCCTTCTACAAGGAAAATTATATATTTTTTTTTAGTTCCACTAATAAACATTAAATCCTGTCTACATGAAAAATGTTGATGTTATCGATAGAGTTCAAGAACTTGCAAAAAACATGCAGTCATCCATTATGCTTGCTATAAATTATGCTGCATATTAATTAGTTTTGGGGTAAAATTTTCAGAGGTGTTTGAATTTGCTAGTCACGTTTCAGTATTACCACTGAATCACAGCTTCTGGATCTTTCCTGACAGCTAAGATAATTCTAAAATGATTCATAATGACCATAATTTTATACTGAGTTTAACTATGGTTTTAAAATACAAATTATTTTAAACCTAGCACACATCCTCTTCCTCTGCCAGCATAAATGTATACCAGATCTGAGTGAGTGTATATTTTGGGTAATTTTCAAAAGCATTATTGCAGTTTTATTTCACTTCAAAGCAGATTACATTCAGGTACTGTAGGTATTTCCCTGTCTTCAGAAAGCTCAAAGTTCAAGTTTGAAACCAAGGCAATGGAGGGTGAAGTGAATTGCCCAAGGTCACAAGGAGTAGTAGTGGGATTTGAACCCTGGTCTCCTAGATTTGCAGTTTAGTGCTCCAGACACTAGGCGGCTGCTCCACAATGGTGTAGATGGTCTTTTTGAAAATGACCCTAGGGTCATGCATGTAAAAGTACTGGAAGCAATTTCATGTGCTTAAGAGATGTTCCCCTGGTAGAGTTGGGGCAGGGAAACCGTTTTCATGCCTACGTTTTGATTTTTGAAAGGATATGCATAAAGGTACACATTTATACCTGCTTCCAAATATATGCCGTGCAGGGTTCTGCATACATCTGCTAATTTTCTGGGTAGATTTGAAAAAGTAGGGCTGAGCTTCACATGTACTTACTATATGCAGACTTTAGCCCTACACAGGCTGTTATTAAATTATCTTCCCTATACTAATATACTAAGGATTGGGGTGAATCTATCTTGTGTCTATTAGGGGTGTACACATTGATTATTTTGTAAATTTTCTTTATTGATTTTTCAATATCAGAAACAGGACATGTGACATAAACAGAGACATTGGTACTTCTGTATCCAGAAAGTACTAAAATAGAAACATAGAAATGACGGCAGAAGAAGACCAAACAGCCCATCCAGTCTCCCCAGCAAGTTCACACTTCTTTTTTCTCATACTTATCTGTTACTCTTGGCTCTTAGTAACCTTTTGGTTCTATTTCCCTTCCACCCCCACCATTAATGTAGAGAGTAGTGATGGAGCTGCATCTAAGTGAAATATCTAGCTTAATTAGTTAGGGGTAGTAACCGCCACAATAAGCAAGCTACACCCATGCTTATTTGTTTACCCAGACTATATAATTCAGTCCTTGTTGGTTGTTCTTCATTCCCCCTGCCGTTGAAGCAGAGAGTTATGCTGGATATGCATTGAAAGTGAAGTATCAGACTTTCTCCACTGTCGTTGAAGCAGACAGCTATGCTGGATATGCGTGAAGTATCAGTCTTTCTCCCCTGCCTTTGAAGCAGAGAGCTATGCTGAATATGCATTGAAAGTGAAGTATCGGGCTTATTTGGTTTGGGGTAGTAACCGCCGTAACAAGCAAGCTACTACCCACTTTTTTGTGAATGCAAATCCTTTTTTCCACATTTCCTCTTGCCATTGAAGCTTAGAGCAATGTTGGAAGAATGTTGGAAGAAGAAGCAATAATCAGTAATGGTAGCGTTACGACATCACTAATCGATAAATAAAAAGCTCTTGTCACATCATAAAGGATTATTTTATTTATTTACTTATTTATTTAGACATTTTATATACTGTCGTTCCAAATGAAGATCACAACGGTTTACAAAAGTTGCATTCTTACTAAAGATCAACACAATACACCAAACCAAGAACTAATTCCTGGGTCCCACCCACCCTTCCCCCATTTCACCTAATCGGGAGTGACTGCCACACTTCCCATGATATCCATAAAAAAAATCAAAAACAGCAACCAAGAGTACTTAGGTATGGGATTTAACCAATCCTATCTCTCATATCTGCAGGTAGCAGAAAAAAGAATATCTCCCATATACTACGAAAAGCATGAAGACATTCAGGACTTAAAGGGTCCACAAATTTATAATCTAGCAAAAGAAGGCCCAGCATAGTCCATTTCCACACACCCAGCAGTGGGCTTTGTTGGTTGAGCTGTACCTTCACAATACACTGTTTTGCCATCAGACAGCTTTTGGCCAGCAGTAATTTCCAGTTTTTTCTCAGGGCATCAGATTTACCAGTATGTCCCAAAATACACAACTGACATGTCCACCTAATATTAGGTGTGGATAAAGAGGTCAGAAAATCTCCATCTGTCCAGAAAGCTTGAATTTGAGGGCCACTCCATAAGCAGCGAAGAAAAGTAGCATCCATTTCACCACATTTTAAACAAGTACTGGATGTCGAAATTCTGGCTTTATGCACCTTAAGCGGCCAGAAATACAACCGGTGCAGAATTTTATATTGCATTTCTCTCAAGGACATACCTGAGGCGTGCAAGAAGAGAATCTTCTGTGATTTCAGGCTCCAGGTCCCTACTCCACACATCAGCAAGGGAAATCAGTATATTGTAGACTGTGACGGAATGTAAATGCTTCTATAAGAATGACAAAGATAGTTTCCGTTTCTGACATAAATGACTGAAACGTTGAAATGGCCCAGAGGTAGATAGTCCTTTATGCTTTGCAAAATTTTTATCTATGTAACTCTTTAATTGAAAATAATGAAAAATGTCCATGCTTTGCATCAAAGACTGTGAAACCAAATGAGAAAAAGGATACACCTTGTGAGCTCAATGATCAATAAAATTCTTTACCACCGCTTTGCCTTGGTCTCGCAGTTTTATAAAGAAGGAATACATATTACCTGGGGGATAATCCAAATTCCCAACCAAAGGGGTATAAAGAGAGAATTCCCAGGATGGATGTAATAAACATCAAATATGTTTCCAGAGACTCTGACCGAGGTTAGCAAAGGTGAATGCACTACATAATCCAGGAAATGCTGCCCTTGTTGGTAACTGATTCAAATTTCCTGCCCTCCCCTGTCATTGATGCAGAGTAATGAAACCTTGACTAGTACAGGGTTTGCCACTCCTTTCAGCCAGAAGAGGTTTCTACGCTCTGCTATCCAGGATCCCTGTGTGCACAAATCAAAGGGCTCATCTGGGAGCTGAACCCAGGACCTCTCGCACCCATAGCGAGAATCATACCCCTAGACCAATGAGCCACTGAATGAGTCAGGAGTGCCTACTAATCCCAAATTGCTCCTCCGGGAACTGTTTTCTAAATCTTCCAGCTTTGACTTGTGGCTCCAGTGTTTGTATCTTGCATTGTGCAGCCAGGGATTCCTACTCCACAATACTCAGCCAGTTCTCATAATGCTCCAGGTGCGGCCCGAACTCGGCGATCGAGGTTTGCACATCAAGAATCTGTGCTGAGGCAGTCAGCGCCGCCATTTGTGCAGAGCTCAGCTCTGGTTGGGGGAAATTTTTCCTTGCCGGCCACTATCTTAGATGCTGTGAGACGCGGTGAAAGTTTCTCCTTCCTCGCCACTCTCGTACTCGTAACACCACACTCGCACAAAGTACAATGCACTGTCCGGTTTCCGTGCAGTGTTTAAGCTCAATTCCCACCGATACTAGCTGCTCGCTAGGCAAGATTTGGGGATGGCACCTGGAGCCTGAGATTATGCTGCCATCCAGGCTCACCACGTCACGTGCCTCTCTCATATATTGATTATTTTATTTTCATTTTCTGGGTTGGTCTGGGTTTTTTCATTTTGTTTGTCATTTCATTTTTGTGTGCATAAAATGCAAAATGTGCTTGCAAAGTGCAAACAGCATGCACAAAATTCATTTTGCATGCACTGTTTCAGGGGTAACCAACTCCAGTCCTCAAGAGCCATGAACAGATTTATTTATTTATTTATTTTTAGATTTTTATATACCGGTGTTCCTATATGAAATAAAGATCACATCGGTTTACATTGAAACAGAACATGAAAATTGCCAAAAGGCATTACATAGAACAAGGTTATGAAACTTGGAACAGTGTACATAAGTTCAAAATTTAACAATAACGTTGTAACATTGATGACCAAAAGATAAAGGAGAAAAAAAAAAAAAAAGACTTAAACAATTAAGTTGACAGGTCTTATTGAGCATAAAAATTATAACGTATAAGATCTAGTTTTCAGTATATCCATCCAAATGCATGAGAGATTATATATATATATATATATATATATATATATATATATATATATATATATATATAATGGAGTCAGTACATGCAAATCTATCTTGTGTGTATTCATTTGGATATTCTGAAAAACAGACCTTTTGTGTCTCTTGAGGTCTTGCGTTGGCCAGCTCTGCATGTGTTGCTTTTTCATGAGCAATTTGCAAACTGTTTGGAGAAAATGGAAAATGAAACACACAAAATCCCATTTCATCAGTATTTTTTTCATTTTGTTTTGAAATGACACAACATTAAACAGCCAGTTTCATTGCATTTTTCATATCATTTCCAAACAAATCCACATCCCTTGTGCCTCCAGTCCAGGCGTGAAAGCTCATGGCTACATATAAATTCATTACTGCCCAGTCTGTATGAAGATGTATAACTGAATTTTCAGCTGAGAATTTCTTAAAGAAACATTTCATAATCCTTCTGGTACTACTAGCAAGGAAGAAAAATCAAATACAACTCGATGATAGGTTAAAGTGCCTGGAAATATCTAATGCTGTTCTCACACACAAACATTTAAATTTCTGCATTGTTTATTACAACATTCAGCTCTATTCCTGGATTAGTTAATCTAACTTCACACTCTCTTCCAATCACATTGTAAAATCACTCCATGATTACATGCTTCCAAACTTAACATTGGAGTTGACGCCAAACTCTAGTAAAATATATTTAATTAATGATTAGCTCCTTCAGGAGTACCAACGCAAGAGTGAAATAACCTCCTTCAGTGAGATTAATTATGCCAGGATTAATATGGAACTCACTCTCCTGATCTCTTTCTAGTACAGATGCAAGCAGCAGTGAGTCTAGGGCGAATGTGCATTGACTATGGATTAGAAATGTGTGTACTGATAGAAAACTCACCAGCCTCCCTGAAAGCAAAGTTTCTCAACCCCAGTCCTGGAGGAACACCTAATCAGTCTGCTTTAATGGATAGCTGCAATGATTCTGCATGAGATAGATTTGCATACACTGCATCTCATGCACATTCATTGTGGACATCCTGAAAATCAAATTGGTTGAGTTTCCAGGACAGGCTTGGGAACCACTGCCTTAAAGCACCCTCAATGTACTAGCACCTTATACTGTTGCCAAGATCAACATGTTCTGAGAGCTGAACAATAAATACATCCAGCAATTTGGGATAAGAATGGCCAGGACCACGTTTTCAAAACCCCTTCTGGACAGGTCTTTGGAGGAATATAAGATATTGACTTCAGGCAGAAGTGCTGATCTAGGGACTGAAGTAGACAGAGGTCATGATTCAGAACTGGGTGGGTACAGATACAGCATTTTTGCCTTTCCTGGGATTATCCTACATAAACAGTTGTTCAGTATCTGAGATGATTTGGGAGATATCGGGTTCCTTTCAATTCATCAAGTAAATCAATAATGTAAATATGCAAAACTGATTGAACAGCAGCTGAGAAAATGGCTTTCATGCTCTCGGTTTAAATCTATATTTATGGAAATCCTATCGACTAACTGAATACTCCTCGAAGAGGTTTGAAAGGTCAATACACAACGGTAGGGAAAAAAAGCATTGGTTCTACTTCTGTGAACTTTAAAGATTGGTACTAGACCTTTTTGCCATGCATTTGGCATGTATGGATTCCCACATTTTGTATCACTGCATATTATTACTAAGCAATAAATCTTCCTGTGCGGAACATTTTTGAGTGGCATATGAGAACATCTAGCTGTAATGAATATATTTAATTTTAATTACTGCTTAAGTCTAGTTCACCACAATTTCCCTTGGGCAGTTCTACTAAATTATCCCCTGGGAAATGGGAACAATTTCGAGACAATGGTCCCTGGGGTTCTGTTATTTTACTGAAGCAAGTGGTGGATTTTTTTTTTTTTTTAGTTTGTTGCAGGTAATGCTATCATAGGGTCCAATGTACTAAAGTGTGTTGAATTTTGCACCAGAGAAAATGTGCTGCAAAAGCTTAACTAGCGTAACCAATGTAATGCATGTTAATAGCATGTTTAATGCAAGTTATTTAGCTATTGTAAGCATCAATGTAACATATGTAATGGGCTGCATATTAATAATCAGCTCATCTCCTATTAATGCATAGTAAAATTTGTATTAAAACATGCAAACATTACTGTGAGGAATGTAACTACACTTTGAGGTGTAGATAAGATCTTTTTGTGTGATAACATCAGCATTAACGCAATAACTTTTAACAAAACAAATTAAACCTTCAAACTGATTTGCAAACCCTTAATATGAGCCATTAATGTGAGATAATTAACCCACGCTAACGGCCCATGAAATGCACTTTTACATTGACCGCTAAATCTGCAATCTTCAAAGCTCCTGGAAGTGTCATTTTTTAAAATAACATTATTAAAATATTTTCCTTTGTAGGTGGTAAATTTGGATGTGAATCATATATTTGTCAATCATCAGCTTCTTACACGGCAACATCACTCAGTCTAGAAGATCATAGAAAGGATTTCTTTAATGTTTTAACCAAAATAGTAACTATTTTTAGTTAGGATTTAATTAAGATAGTAGAGGAAGGTGCTCCTACATTTAAGTGCAAACTTTCTTCTGAAAGCATTTTGAATTTAAAGCAAAGTAAAAAAATGTTTATCTTGGACATGCAGAAAAATAATTCATTCCAGAAATCAGGAGACACGAGGCAGGGTAAAGATTTCTCTTAAACTGGAACTGAATTTGAATGGGGCATAGACAAAAGATTTCCTCCAGAGAATAAAAAGATATTGAGATATAAGAATAACAGAGTGCACATTTTCCGAGATGTTGCCAGGGCAACTCAAGACCTGAATAGTAGACTCCAGAGCCTCTACAGAGCTGATAAGCTCTCCCACTGCTGTTTTACAGTTTATGTGAAGCTGGGGGAGGGAAAATCAGAGGCAAAGACCCTTGGTCCTGTTAGAAAGTAAATATTCAGTGTGTGTGCAAAGCAAAGCCTGTGTGTGCAGCTGGAGCTGGCCCGTCGAGGGCCTCTGGTGTAGGTTTCCTCTGCATGGGCATAGGCAGATACACGGTGTACTGCATGAAGTAGGGAAGCACTGGATAGATGATGCTGTTCTGCACCACGGATTGCTCTTCTAATGCTGTTTAAACCAGCAGCAGTCCACAAGCACACAGATGGGGGAAAAAAGAAATGACAAATCACCTTAGACTGGGGCTGAGATGCTCCCAGCAAGGTTGGGTCAGGCACACTATATTATATTATGCGTATCTGAAGCAGGCTTCTCGCCCACCTCCTCTACTCCAGCTGCTTCCTCCTTTTCTTTCGAAATACTTATTTAACTTATCTCTTATCTTTCAATTTCTTGTTCAGCTTTCTCATCTCTCTCACCTTTCCATTTCCTGCCCACCCATCCAGCAACAGAGCTGCCCAGTCTGACCTGTCTTGCTGTGACCAGGCTGAGCAGGCTCAAGGCTGCTGAGATCCCCAAACATTTTGAGAAGTAAAGTCTAATCCACAGCTGAGATTTACAGATCGCTCGAGTCATACATCCATAAGGATTGTTTTTGACGCGTGTCTTCCTCTTGAAATTTCTGGAATGCAGATGCTTTGATTAAAATAAAAATTTTTTTATCTCCGGTTATCAAATAGATGCAAATAACATAGCCAACAATACAATTGCTTAATTATTTTCTTGCTAGTTGCACACCACCAGAGGAGTGGTTTATAAACATTTACATCAAATACAATATTAATTTATTTAATTCTGTGTCTTCTCGCCATTCCAGCAATAGCTTATAGGCAGTTACAAATCTAAATACCAACTGTGTACATATGAGTTCAGGCAATGTGTCTTGAGCTATATGAGAGCATTCTGTACTTGCCCTTAGAGATGAAAGAAGGGATATCTATGAAGATATCAGTGAAAATGTGTTTGAAGATTCAGGGGCAGTGAAGCTTGTGTGACTGCAGTTTCAACTCAACCTTCAAGAGTCTTTGCAGGCTATGAAACCTTTAGTTGAGCCAACATCAGAAATGGTACAAAGATCCTTTGGAAAATGTTAGCTTGGCCCCGTAGAAGGCATCACAGCCTGAAAGGAATCCCAGATTCTGTGGGACTGATCTTCCTACTGCAGCTCTGCATCCCTTAATGCTCAGGAATGAGATACAGCATAGCAAGTGCCACTGTAGCTGTGCACATTGTATGCATAATTGGTGGATTTTTTTTTTCTCTCAGCAAGTTTTCTTTAACCAGGGAAACACTTAAAGTTGTTCTCAGAGAAAGGCAACAGTCACTGAAATTAACTCCTAAAGTGTCTGTGTATGTGTGCGAGGAAACATATCTACATTCAGCCTTTGTCTAGCAAGAGGAAAATGGAAGTTAAGTGAAAGTAAACAAAATGTCCCTTTATGGTCTTTTCTATGGAAAGGGAAAATATTGTTCCTGCCAGACCTGTACAAACACAGATAACTGAAACTAAATTAAAGTGGACGTTACTGAAACAGTTTCCTGCCAATGTCAGAGTTTTTCTGCAGGGAATATTTGGTTCTATTAGGATCCTATCAAAAAGAGCAAAACAGTTTGCAGCCCATGGGAATTCTAGTTTATCTGTCTTACTATCTAGTGGATACAGAGAAGCCTTGCTTTTAGATTACACGGACACATTGGAAAACATCCAAACTATTCCTGCTCCAGTAGAAGGTTCTGCCAGCAAGACACTGAATGTCATGTAATTTATTGCAATGTACAATTATACAGGACATGGTAGTGACAGAAGCCCTTTGAATAAAGTGCTTTGGTTCAAAGTTAATATATATATAGAAGAGCCTATCTTGAATGGGGTAGAGGTGGATCATGCTCTCCCAGAAAATATTTCTTCCTTCTACTTGATTGCCCAGTTTGTAATAATTTCTAAAACTGGTTCTCGGTTACTGCCTCCACAAATAGCATTTGATCCCTCCCAATCGGAGTGTTTGTTTCATCTAGGTTTGCCATCCTATATCTCTTTCTCGTGAACCATTCACTCTAGTCTATCACTTCTGAAACATAGCTCCTGCTATATAATACCATAGAAACTCTTTTGGTCAGGGAAGTCCCTTACCTATCGTACCTTTTTATATAAATATCAAATGAATAATTCTTATCACTGAACAGTGTCGCAAGTTTTCATGGGCATTTTCCAACATTTATTGCCTTCAGAAAATATCTTTGAAAATGTGCTCACAGTGACCCTGTTAAACCATGGGGCCTGACTGACTACGGCTTTTTCCTTTTCTGTGCGTATGAGAAAAAAACTTAATGACTCAGTTCTTGATGTAGGAATTCTGAAACCTACAGTGGTGAAAAAGGCAATCTCTTCTATTTATAAGAATGTAAGAACTGCATATTGAGTCCATCCAGCTCAACATCCTGTCTCCGAAAGTGGCCAGTCTAGGTTATAAGTATCCAGTAGGATCCCAAATAGATTCAATCCTTCTTGCTCATAATCCGGGATAAGTAGTAGCTTTCCTTAGTCTATCTGACCTACAGCAGGTTATGGACTTTCCTTCAGGAATGCGTCTAGACCCTTTTGGAACCCAGCTATGCCAACTGCTTTCACCACATCCTCTGGCAACAAATTCCACAGTTTAATTGTGCATTGAGTAAAAAAAATACTTTCTCCGATTTGAGTGCTACCTATTAGCTTCATGGAGTATCCCCTAGCCCTAGTATTATCAGAAAGAGTAAATAATTGTTCCCTATTTATTTGCTGCACCCCACTCATGATTTTAAAAGCCTCTATCATATCATATATCTCTCTCTGTCATCTCTTCTCCAGGCTGGAGAGCCCTAATCTGCATAGCCTCTCATCATATGGGAGCTGTTCCATTCTCTTCAAATATTTCTATCATATCTCCCCTATCTTGCCTTTCCTTTAGGGTTTACATGTTTAGATCTCTCCCATGTTCCCTCTACTTATTTATTTTGTTTAAGGGCAACTATACATCAGGCATTTTCCTTGGCAGTTCCAATGTTTTGCAATAATTTACCTTTAAAAGTATGCCAGGAAGAGGAGAACTTGAGAGTTAGAAAGAAAGTGAAGGTTTTTTCTCTTTGCTAGGGCATATGCAGACTCTGTGATTGTTTAAATGCTGGTAGCATTGATAGTGCAATACATTTTTTGTATTTAAGTTTTTCCTTTTAATTCTCATTTTAGATAATATGATATACTGTTTTTATGATTATGTGTAATAGATTTTGTATGTATAAAATGTAATTTGCTTTGAACAAATGGAGATGGTAGAATATAAAATGGAATAAATAAATAAATATGCTTTAGAACAAAGACCACTGACCATTTTAGTAGCCACCCTCTGGACCAACTCCATCCTGTTTACAATCTTTTGAAGGTGCGGTCTCCAGAATTGTACACAGTATTACAAGTGAGGTCTCACCAGGGACCTATAGAGGAGCAATATCACCTCCCTTTATTTATTTATTTATTTGTCAGTTTTTATATACCGTTGTTTGGAGCAAGCCTTCACAATGGTTTACAGCAATAACAGTTTACATCAAACAGACTGTTTACATCAAACAGACTGTTGACCAGTCCTCTCCCTATGCAGCCAAGCATCTTTCTGGCTTTTACCGTTGCTTTATCCACCTGTTTGGCCACTTTAAGATCAACAAATACAATCACCCCCAAATCCTGTTCTTTTATGCTTAGAAGAATTTCACCCTGAATTCTGTACCTCTCCCTTGGGTTTTTGCAATCTAAATCCATAACTCAGCATCTGTTTAGCATTACATTTTAGCTGCCAGATCCTAGAACTCAAGCTTCACTAATTTCTTCCTCATGTTTTCCACACCTTTCTGGCTATCTACCTTCTTGCAGATTTAGGTGTTATTGGCAAAAAAACAAACCTTTCCTGACTATCCTTCTACAACGTCACTTATGAAAATGTTGAAAAGAATCAGTCTAAAGACTGAACTCTGTGGGCACCGCTAGTAACATCTTCCTCCTCAGAGTGAACTCCATTTACTATTACTCTTTGACAGGGCAGATAAAATTGGAAGAGTGGCACTATATGTTAATGGCATATTTTGCAGGAAATAAACTGCACTCTGGAATCCTTATGGAGAGAAATTATAGGAGTAAAAGGAAAGAGTATAGTACTAGGGATATATTGCTGCCAGCTGGCCAGGATGAGGAAACAGACTGCAAAATGCTGGCTAGTAAAATGGGCAGCACAATAATAATGGGAGACTTCAATTACCTGAGTGTTGATCAGGTAAATGTCACATCAGAACATGCAAGGGAGGTAAAGTTCTTAAATGCCATCAATGTCTGCTTCATGCAGCAGTTGGTCATGGAACCCATGAAAGCGGGAACTATATGAAATCTAGTTCCTAGTGAGATGCAGGACCTGGTGCAAGAGATAAGTGTTGGTAACTGTGATCATAATGTAATACAATTTGACAATCACTAGAGGGCAAATACAAAGGAAAACAAACTTAGTAGTATTTAACTATAAAAAGGGAGATTATGATAAAATGAGGAAATTTCTTAGAAAGAAACTGAAAGGAGCAATCTAATCTATAAGGTTAAAAAGTTGCAGGAAATATGGATGCTGTTTACAATTACTATCCTTGAGGTGCAGATAAAATGTATTCCATGCATTTAAAAAAGCAGAAGGAAAAGCAAATGACTGCCAGTGTAGTTTAATAGTAAGGTAAAAGAAGCTTTTAAAATCAAAAGGGCATCATTAAAAAAATGGAAAGCAGACTCAAATGAGGAAAATAGGAAAGAGCAGAAGCCCTGGCAAGTTAGATGTAAAAAAAAGTAATTAAGAGAGAATTTGAAAAAAATCTTGGCATGTTGGTAAAAACAAGTAATACCAACTTTTTCAAGTACATTGGAAGTAAAAAGCCTGTGAGGGAGACAGTTGGGCTGCTAGATGATCAAGGGATAAAAAGGGTGGTCAGGAAAGACAAGGAAATAGCAGAAAAACTAAATGAATTCTTTGCCTCTGTCTTTACCGAAGAGGATGCTGGGGTCATAGCCACACAAGAAACATTTTTTTTTTTGTTGATGATGACTCTGAAAAACTAGATGGAATTACTTTAAAACTGGAGGATGTAATAACTCAGATTGACAGACTAAAGATTAACAAATCACTGAGACCGGATGGCATTCATCCCGGAGTTCTGAAGGAATTAAAAAAAAAATGAAATTGCAGGCTTGTTTGTGGTGATTTGCAAACTGTCATTTAAAACAGCCACGCTACCAGAAGACTGAAGGTTGGCAATGTGACACCAATTTTTAAAAGCATTCCAGAGATGATCCGGGAAACTATAGACCAGCGCGTCTGACTTTGGTGCTGGGCAAAATGATTGAAAAAATTCTTATAAACAAAATTCTAACCACATAAATAGACATGGTTTAATGGGGGAGAGTCCACAGGTTCTTCAAAGGGAAATCTTGCCTTACCAATTTACTAGATTTGTTTGAGGGTGTAAATAAACATGTGGACAAAGGTGAGCCAGTTGATATAAGGGTAAATTTTAAAACGTGCGTGCGTCCATGTGCTCGTGCTACCTGGCGCGCGCGCACATGGATGCTCCGATTTTATATCATGTGTGCATTGGCGTGTGCATGTTTTAAAATACATGGGCTGCGTGTACATACGCGCCGGATTTTATAATCCATGAGTGTATGTGCAGGCGGCACGCGCAAGGGGGGGCAAACATATGCAAATTCGCGCGGCAACAAGATCGGGGCTCCCCCAGTTCCCTCCCAGCCTGCTCCAATTTAGGAGCAGGCTGGGAGGGAACTTTCCTACCCCCTCCTTAACCTCCCTTCCCTTTCCCCTTCCCCTCTCCTCCCCACCCTCTAAATCCCTTTTTTTTTTTTGTTTACCTTTTTCCGTCGAGTTACTTCAGGGCCTGACCTGAAGTAACTTGCGCGTGCCGGCAGCCTGCCGGTGCGTGATCCTCTGGCACAGGCCTTGATAGAGGCCTGGCTCTTGTGTGCATAACGGGGGTTACGCGCGCAGCTGGGCCTCTTCTAAAAAGCGTGCGCAAGGCCCGGCCATGCACATATCCCATGTTTTTTTATGCATTGGGGGGGGGGAGGTGTTTAAAAATCAGGCCATTAGTGTATTTGGATTTTCAAAAGGCATTTGACATAGTCCCTCATGAAAAATTGCTCAGGAAACAGAGGATAGGATTGAATGGTTGTTTTTCCGAATGGAATGCCCCAGGAGTCACCAGACCCCTGTGCTTTCTCATATTCATAAATGATCTGGAGAAAGGAATGACCAGTGAGGGGACCAGATTTGCAGATAACACTTGTTTCGTGTCATTAAGATGTCAGCGGATTCTGAAGAACCGCAGAAGACTCTGAGATGAGGAAAACTGGGATTCTAAACGGCAGATGCAATTTATGTGGACGAGTGCAAAGTAATGCACGAAGGGAAAAATGCTTCATGTCAGAAGTCACCACCCAGTAAAAGGACCTCGGAGTCCTTGCGGACAATACTTTGAAACGTTCAGGTTAGTGTGTGGAGTCGCTCAGAAAGGCAAATAAAATGTTGGGCATTATTTGGAAAACAATAGAGGACAAACCTGAGAATATCATAATGCCTTTGTATAGATCCATGCACCTTGAGTACTGTGTGCGGCTCTGGTCGTCTCACCTCAAAAAAGAGGTAGCACACCTAGAAAAGGGACAGGGAAGGGTGACAAAATTGATAACGAGGAAGGAAAAGCTCACTTACAGAGACAGGCTAAACAGATTAGGGCTCTTCAGCTTGGCAAAGAGATGACCGAGAGGGGATATGATTGAGATTTATAAAATCATGAGTGGGTTGGAATGGGTAGATAGGGAACAATCATTTACTCTTTCAAACAGTAATCCATGAAACTAGCAACCAGCAAATGTTAAAACAAATCGTAGGAAGTATTTTTACACTCAGCACATAGTCAAGCTATGGAATCTGTTGCCAGAGGATGTGCTCAAAGCAACTAACATATAGTGGGGTTTAAAAGAGGTTTATAGACGTTCCTGAAGGAAAAGTCCATAACCAGTTAATAGCCAGATAGATGAGGGAAAGTAGGCAGCACTTATCCCTGGCAGTGAATTAAGAAATAGAATAACTGTTGGGGATATGACAGGTGCTTGTAACCTGGACTGGCCACTGTCAGAGACAAAATTCTGGGCTCGCTAGACCTTGCTCTAACTCAGCAGGGTACTTCTTCTTATGTTCTCATTCAGGCACTCATTAACTTGACAAGTTATGCGTTATGGCTTTAATGCATGTGTTAACACTATAATGCATTTTGATGAATGACCTGGTGAGTTTGAACCTGAAGCAAAGGAAGGAAAAGTCACTTGCGCAAGGTCACTAAGGAGCAGCAGCGGGATTTGAAGACTTATTTTCCTGTTTCGTAGCCTGCTGCTCTAACGACTAGTAGGTCACTCCTTCACCGTTAAGTGAGTAAAACCCCTAAATTTGTGACTTGAGCGACAATCGGTCACCTTTTACACTTAGCTTTCCCTCTATGTGTGGCTTAATTCCCCTCTCCATTCCTCTCCTGACATACTCCATGTGGGTTAATTCCCTTCCTGTCCTACTACATGCAGGTTAATTCCCCTCTCTTGTCCTACCTCATGCAGGTTAATTCCCTCTCCATCCCTCTCTTCTCATATTGCATGCCGGTTAATTTTCCCTCTTTTTTTTTTTTTTTCTTTTTTCCCCTTCCTGTACAGACCCATCACCCCAGGAAACGCTGCAGCAATGGGAATGCTATTTGCCACCAGTAGTTTCATAAATCCAAGAAGGGGCGTAGTTTTCCTTCCTCCGTTTCAGGAGGTCCAGCTCTCAGCATCCTTTCTTCCAGGCTGTCGAGACTTTCCTGCCTCACAAGGCACTTGGATTGTTTTGCTCTGTTGTGATCTGCCTCAAACAATTTTTTTTTTTGGCAATGAATTGGAATATGAGAAAATGTGCAATAAGACCGAAATATACAAACCTACCCAAACCCAACTAGAGGTTTCTTAAATTATGGTTCAAGGAGTTTGATTTTCTTTTTGCTTTAGTCTAGTTATCACATGATTTAATTGTATAAAGGTCAATACTGAAAAGGATTTGGCTGCGTAACCTTTAAGTTACCCGGACAAACCCCAAGATTTCAATTCCCTGCCAACTGGCAACATTTCGCTCGGGTAGCTTTCTTGCTCCCTCCCAGCTGCTTTTCTCCCACTTCTGTGATATTGTATCTGTTTCCTTATAAATGCAAAGCATTTGATATTTTCATATGGAAAGCATTACATAAAATTGGGTACTACAGCAGGATGACTCAGTGTTACTGGTTTGTTTGCCATAAACAATTTCTGTATTTAATTACACAGTAGAATTCTTTCAGTTCGATCCTAGAGTAGATTGCATTATTGCCTTCTTAATAGATGTTTGTTAGCAATTGGCTCAGTTTTTTTTTTTTTGTATAGCTTTTTCACTTTTAGGCTTAGTTTTCCGATATCCAGTCACACTGACGTTGTAAATCTTGGAAGATCTTTGGTGTGGTTTTGTGAGTCTGTTCTTTTCTGTTAGCAGATTTTTTTCTCTCATTCTATCTGTATGCAAATAAGTACAATTTGTTTGTACTGTAATCTACAGATTTTGAAAGAAGCCATTCTTGTTTTGCAGCTTTCTACAAAGACAAATAAATATGTGAGGCGGGTTTACTGTAGTACCACACTAGAAACATTTCTAAAATTCAGACCATGGAGTCGATGGGTTGGAATCCGCAATTTACAACTCCCCAGAAACCAACCAGGTTGGTGCTAGTAGCAGAGGAATAGCCAAAACCTTGGATCCTCCAAAAAATCCAGTTAACATGGATGAGCACCCAGGGCTTCCCAAACCTGTCCTGGTTTTCAGGATATCCACAATATGCATGAGATAAATTTGCATATAATGGAAACTCAGTATATGCAAGTTATATCTCATGCATATTCATTCTGGATGCCCTGAAAACCGGACTGGCTGTGGGGTCCTCATGACAGGTTTGGGAAGCCATGCCTTAGCTGAGTAGATAGGGTAGAAGTCTATTTACATAATTGCTCTATAGCAGCAAGAGAGCTGAGTAGTAGCAAGACCCCCAGAGATGTACTGTCAGGTGCAGGGCAGCTTCACCTTGATTGGTCCTCCAACTTGTCTACTTGCAAAGCAGCTATCCACACCAAGCAGTGGCAAGAACCTCCTAAGGCACCACGAAATGGGAACAAAGCAGAAAAGGTGGTAGAAAGAAACCCAGGCACTGACAGAGGGACAAAGCAACATAAAGAATGGCCTGAAGACTCCAAATCACCATGAGAGATGCAAAGCAGCTATCCACAGTGGCAAGGTGTAGAGTCCAGGTTATGGCAGCAAGATGCCTAAGTGCAGCAAAAGAGATATAGCAGCAAGGAAGCGTGGTAACAAGATTCCCATGATGTAGCATTAGGGCTATGGATGGAAGCAAGGCAACGTGGCAGGAAAACCCTCAAGGTTTAGTGTCAGGAACGTGGCAGCAAAACATAGTGGCAGCAAGATCCCCAAGTGTAGCATAAGGAATATGTCAGCCAAACATGACATAAGGGCTACAGAAGCAAGTCAGAATAGTATCAAGACCCCTAATATGTAGAATCTGGGGGTATGCAAGCAAGGCTGAGTTGTAGCAAGACCCCAAAGATGTACTGTCAGGAGCAGGGCAGCTTCACCTTGATCGGTCCTCCATCTTGTCTACTTGCCATCTTCTCCCAACTTGGCTCTGTCCTGACTACTGCCTCACTCGGGAATTTCTTGACTTGCTATACATACCGGGCTCACTGCAGCACTTTTCAATGGGCTAAAGACTTGAATGTAAAACATAAATGAATGAAACTAAAATTTGTGTTTTAATTTGTGGGCTTCTAGCATTCGTTTTGAAGATCCATGAATGAAACAAAAATGATCTCATTCATTGCATTTTATCCATTTGTTTCAAACAAATGCACATCCCTAGTGTGTATCTATGTCTGTGTATATATAAATATAAGTACAAATATACATACAATATACTAGTAGTAAAAGCCCATTCAAGGACAGGGAAATACCGTGAAATGTGTAATTGAGATGTATGGTAGTAGAGAATGCAGGCTGATATCCAGTGTATTGTATGCCAGTAGAGAGAGGATTGGATAATTCAGAGCTGGAGAGTACAGCCAGAGAGAAGGGTGGAGCTCAATTTCCATATATGGTAGTAGAGAGTGGATTGGACAATACAGAGAGAAAGGGGCAGAGCTGGAGCGTGCAGGGAGAGAGAGAGGTGGATCACAATTTCCATGCAGAGAGAACAGGGCAAAGCTGGAGAGGGAGAGGGGTGGAGCTTAATTTGCATACTAGCCATACAGGCATGGGGCAACTTTCCTCTTTATTATAGTTAGATTATATACACCTCCAGGCATTTTTCATTATTATAGGAGAGTTTAACAAACTCCAAAAGAATGATTTGCTTAAGAAATAATAAAATAACAAATTAAATGGTTCGTTGCACATCCAGGCTTGAAAGAAACAGCTTCAACGGGCAAAGCACTGAACATTGCGAAGGCTTTGTAAATTACTAAAAAGCAATGAGCAGATATTATTTCTGCTAAGTCTTGTCTAGCAGCTTTTTCAGATTTAAAACTAATCACCATCACGCTAAGCCACTAAGAAACACAAGAGATGAAGTTAAATGGAGTTGTTGAGAGTTATCCAGTGAAGGATAGAGTACATTGTAATTATTAGCAGACATACTTTAATTGCAATCTATCACACTATCTGTGCTGTGGGCATCGTTTTACCCTCAGGATTTGAATTTAATAAGGTTTTCATGCTTTTGAAAGGTAACACTCTCTCTATATAACTGGCAGTAATGTTTGCATCGTGCCGCTCGTTTCATGAAGTCGTAACTAACCAGAAATAAGAGTCTCTGAAATGATCTGGAACACGGGTCATTTTCTAAATATATCGGCTCACATTTAGAAATATCACAGATGCTGCTTAAAGAGTGCTTTTTTTTTTTTTTAAAGCTTTGTCTGAAAATTTTTATATTCTATTTTCAAAAGTGAGCAAATCAAATTGCATGATATTTTGCTCATTCGAGTACTAATCTTTTGCTATGGCCCACAGTGAGTACACAAGGAAATTTTAATTTCTCAAAATCTGGTGTGTTAGGTGAGTTATACGTTTTTGGGCTTTTTCATTTTTGTTGCCCATAGTTTTGTGGTTTTGAATAGTTTTAATTATATAATCATACAAGAGTTCTTGCCTCAGATATAAGTACAAGTCCAGTAATACGGGGCTTTGGACAATATGTGGGTGTCCCGTGGTATACTTCTGATTTTAGTATAGGATGGAGTAGGATATAATTAATCTTTACCGAAATCATCATCTACTTGTTCCCCAAGAAATGTGTCTTTATTATTTACATTGATAAACATGTTCTTATCACTTAGAAAAGCATGGATTTATTGGACACTTATTTTGAATCTGCCTTGTCATCCATGTTTCTCTGTAATTTCAGAAGCAGAAGAGTTTTGTCTGTGTGTGTGAAGTGGGGGGTACCCACTATTTTTAAAAACTTATGCCTTTGGTAGATTTAATTTTGATATTCCATCACCACATGGGCATAGGGGTATTCCATTGTTTTCCTGATGTATTAGATTACAATTTCTCTCCATTAATTGATGCACTACTAGCCAATAATTTTGATTTGAATAATTTGGTATTTGTTGGTGACATAAAATTACCCATAATTAAATGTCTTCTGGCCCATTATTATGCTAATTTTTTAAAATACTTATATCTCTGATTGGATCTTATCAAATGGTTCACTATCAAACCCATGAAAAGGGACACCCTTTAGACTTTGTTTTCTTAGATCAATCTCTGTATATTAATACAGCTTTCCATCTAGATTTAGAAAAAGTACTTTGCTCTGACCCCTATTGCCTTTTATTTTGTATATGATTACCATCTGGCCAGCAAGAAAACCCCACTTAAGAACTCACTTCCAAACAAGAAGACACATTGATCCAGAAGAACTGTGTGCAAGCTGGGCACCAAAGCTCTCAGCCACAGAGCGAGATGCAAACCAAGACGTTGTCAGCTGCCTAGACACTCGTTCATCAGTGGTTGATGAAATTGCATCATTTAAAGCAAATAAAATTATATTGTTTGACTGTAGCCCCATGGTTTCATAAGACATTAGGGATGTGAATCGTTTTTTGACGATTTAAAATATCGTCAGATATATTTTAAATCGTCAAAAATCGTTAGAGCCGTGATACAATAACAATTCCCCCGATTTATCGTCAAAAAATCGTAAATCGGGGGAAGGGGGAGGGGAAGGGGAGGGCGGGAAAACCGGCACACTAAAACAACCCTAAAACCCACCCCGACCCTTTAAAATAAATCCCCCACCCTCCCGAACCTCCCCAAAATGCCTTAAATTACCTGGGGTCCAGAGGAAGGGTCCCAGTGTGATCTTTTACTCTCGGACCTCTGGTGCTTGTAGAAATGGCGCTGGCGCTACCTTTGGTTTTTCCGTACGGAAAAACGATTCGCGGCAGGAGATCGCTCCCGGACCCCCGCTGGACCCCCAGGGACTTTTGGCCAGCTTGGGGGGGCCTCCTGACCCCCACAAGACTTGCCAAAAGTCCAGCGGGGGTCCGGAACGACCTCCTGCAGTCGAATCGTGTTGTCTATGGCCGGCGCCATTTTGCGCAAAATGGTGGCGCAAAATGGCGCCGGCCGTAGACAACACGATTCGACTGCAGGAGGTCGTTCCGGACCCCCGCTGGACTTTTGGCAAGTCTTGTGGGGGTCAGGAGGCCCCCCCAAGCTGGCCAAAAGTCCCTGGGGGTCCAGCGGGGGTCCGGGAGCGATCTCCTGCCGCGAATCGTTTTTCCGTACGGAAAAACGATTCGCATGCAGGAAGTCGTTTCCGGACCCCCGCTTTTGGCAAGTCTTGTGGGGGTCAGGAAGCCCCCCCCCAAGCTGGCCAAAAGTCCCTGGGGGTCCGGGAGCGATCTCCTACGCTCCTGACCTCGGGGGACAAAAAACAAAATGGCGCCGGCGCTACCTTTGACCTGTCATATGACAAGGCAAAGGTAGTGCTGGCGCCATTTCTACAAGCACCGGAGGTCCGAGAGTAAAAGATCACACCGGGACCCTTTCTCTGGACCCCAGGTAATTTAAGGCATTTTGGGGGGGATCGGGAGGGTGGGGGATTTATTTTAAAGGGTCGGGATGGGTTTTAGGGATGTTTTAGTGTGCCGGTTTTTGATTTTCATGATTTTCACGATATTTAAAAAACCCAAACGGCGACGATCCGATTCCCTCCCCCTCCCAGCCAAAATCGATCGTTAAGACGATCGATCACATGATTCACATCTCTATAAGACATTACCTACATATAAACAATGTCTTTGAAGATATGAATGACTCTGGTGAACTGAAAGACACAATTATCAGCTGATCAAGAGTATTATATATAATACTTATGTTTAAACAATATAGATCAGCAGCTGTTACTGTTAAATGCTTCTTCAGCAATCAAATTCACTTAGCAATAAATAAGCTTTTAGAATTATTTTCAAATCTCTTACTAGTACCCAATCATGAATAGTAATTAGAAATTTCCTCTGAGAAATGTGTTAGTTATCTACTAAGAAAAATTACTACTCTACAATCCAACTTTGCTACAACTACTCTGTTCTGTTTAGGATTTTACCTGGTGATGGGCCTGTTTGGGCTACCTTTTCTGAGATTTCACTTTTAGAAGCTATTCAGACCATTATGTCACTGAATAATTTCAACTGTGTTTTGACTTCATGTTCAACGGTGATTATGAAAGCATTAAGAGAAATTTATAGGCCTCTTTATAGCCTCAATTCTTAATACTCCTTTAATCTTTGGTTGTCTAAAACAAGCCATTCATTAGATCTGGATTTACCGGCATACTATAGACCAGTCTTATCCCACCCTTTCCTTTCAAGGGTACTGGAAGTGGTTCACGGAGTATCTTGGTGAGCACACTTTTAGATCAATACCAGTTTGGTTTCAGGATATTCCATGCTGCTGGGATTTTGTGTTTGTCTACTCTTGATGTACTTACAGGAGGTTTCGATTATGGCACAAAAGATCTTTTGATATTGTGCCTTCGACACGGTGAAACAGATTTTGCTGTTTTGGTTAACTGATATTGGGATTTCTGGTGTTGTGCATCAGTGGTTTATGTTGTATTTGAAAGGCAAAAAATATCAAGTCAGACAGAACCATACTAGATCGTCATGGTTTCAGTTGACAACTGGGATGCCACAGAGTTTGGTTCCCCAGTTGTCAACTGAAACCGTATGGTATCAGTTTGCAAATTGTTGTCAAATTTAAATGTTAACTATTGTATCTACACTGACAATGTACAATGTTTTTTGTACTGATTGTCTCATTTTGTGCTGATACTGTGAGCTGAGCTTAGTCTGAAATGGAGGACAGCGAACCAGGTAATCATAAACATGAGTAAAACTGAATCAATGGTTCTTGGTAGACTTTTGCCAGCTGATTTCTCCCCCTCATTACATTTTAATGACATTGAGATTCCATTGGCCAGATAAGTATTTTACAATCCTGAGCTCTCCTTCCATTTACATATTGATAACACAATTAAATCTTCATACTTTAAAATGTGTTTTATTCCATAGAATAAAAACATTTCTGTCTTTATCAGATTTTCAAACGGTGCTGCAGGTTCTGGTGCTTTCGGGACTGGACTTCCGTTACTCTCTTTATATTGGTCATCCATCTAATAACTTCAGGCTGCAGGTGGTCCAGAATTCTGCTTCTGGAGTCCTGACTGAGACTCTGTTACAAGAGCTTCTATTCTAGCTCTAGAATTACTTCATTGGCTGCCTATCAAATGGCGTATAAAATGTAAACTAGCTATTGTATTTCATAGTCTTGAAGATGAAAGCTCTGGTACATATTGTTTTGGCTCCATCCAGATTGTACTTAGCACTCAAGTAGCTCAGGGCTTTTAGAAGTTCCATCTTCCAAGCTGGTCCATTTATGTGAGGCTAAAGAAAGGGCATTCTCAGTCACAGGATCTCTATTGTTGGAACACTCTCCTACCAATCTTTGGTCATTGTACTTTTACAAGTCCTTTAAAAAAACATCTCAAAACTTCTTCTTTTTTTCAGCAGGCATTTGAAGAAAATGATTAAGAGCAGTAAAGTTTACTTTTTCTTTAAAGTGAGATAGATGATCCTTTTGCCCGTGTTTCATTTTGTTCTTTTCTGTTTTTTGATTTGCACGTGTAAATTGCTAATGTCCATAAAAAAAAAAAAAAAAAAATTAGTGGGCAAAATTTGCAAACACTTCACATAGTCCCAGCAAAAGGTGGCCCACACCGCTCAACTACAAAAGCACTTCGTTTATGGTCTTCAATCCAGTTCATGTCTTCAATTCTTTTCTCAAAGTTATGACACTTTCATGCTGTATTTGAGCAGGATGCCATGCACCCTGGAGAGGTGTGTAAAATTTCTGTTCATTGGATGTTTGCAGATTACTAAATCCAAAGCTCCCAACTGAGTACACAAAATAGATTTCTTTATCTAATCCTAGAGGTCTTTGTGAAGAACTAGAGACTTATCCATGCTTAGATCAACCACGTAGTTAATCTCATCCAATGGTAAAGGGAAAGTTACCTAAAAACGTAATGATTGTAATCAAGTTCACAAAATTTAGTGGGAGTAATTATTAAGTGCTTAAACGGATGCTGAAATTATTGGTTTCCCATGAAGTATCCCACGAATTACAATGAATCTACTCTACCTTCTGGATCTGTTACCAAATTCTCCATGCTAAATGCAATTGGCTTGATTTTCAAAAGCATTTACAAGCTTAAAACTGGGTTTTACATATATAAATGCACTTTGCACATGTAAATGGGCTTTTGAAAATTGCTACCCTATATGCCATTGAATTGTCAATAGGTTTTACATGCATAAGTACATGTTATGCAGGTAAAGTGCTTTTGAACATTGCTACAAAAGTATATTACTTACATAACTCCTTTGAAAATTCACCTGTTAGCTTTTATGTATTAATATTGCTTCTCTACTGCTCATAGAACTACCAGAAGCATGGAAAACTTGAGAAACCCATTTTCTTTTCAGTTTAAGAGGTTCAAGATCACTGAGAAGTCTCTTGAAGAAATGCAAAATGGACTTTTAAGTCTCACCAAATGAGAGAATTGTGTCCCCTTTTAATAGGAGTATGTAAACCTGCTACAGTCCAAGATGTACATATTTAAGGCAGTTTGCCATGTCGAATGTACTGAATAAAGATTACAGAGTCCTGCAACGCCAACCAGGGAAACATATATACGTAATCTAACACCAGAAATGCCACCCGAAAACACATCGTTACATGCTCAGTCAGTAGAATCTGGACTCTGTGTTCTTGAGCAATCAGCTGCCACCCCCCTGATGAAAACTTCGAAGGGATAAGATTGTCTGCATCCATACAACTCAGAAAATAAAATAGGATGGTCATGTTTGCCAGCCCAGCCAAATGCGGGGAAAAAACAGAGCAATTTATTCTCTTGCTGGGACTGTAAGGGAAGACTGAGCTGCAGAAACCAAGTCAAAAAGTTTTACTTGTCCCGCATGCCACATCTTCAAACATACAGGATACTACAAAACTTGATATTATTTTATTGAATAACTCAGAACAAAGTCTGTGCGCCATAGAGATACTTTAAAAAAAAAAAAAATCTTGGGAAATCAAAGCTTTATTTTCACGGAAGCTCAGGCCATTTTTCCGGTGCCTGCAGAATTATTGATTTTTGTGAATAGTACAATAAATGAGTTATTACAACTCTAGGTTTTTTTTTTTGCTCTGAAGATTTAGGGCCAAATCTGTGTGCTGTCTCAAGAAACAGCTTCCCTACAAGATCTGGCAAATGCAGTTGAACTGGTAGCCAAGACTCCAATGTAGAAATCAGATCAGAATCTGGTATAGAGTCCTTGGGTCCAAAAAACTGCAAATTATTGTATCTTGAGTATTTTTTTAAGGTCATCAATCTTATCATCCGATTTTCTATGTTGTTTTTGCAAGGAAAATAACTTTATTTGTAGCGCATTGTTACCTTCACCTGCCGATTATTCTGTTCTCTACCATCTTCATTCTCCAACCGCTATCTACTAGAGATGTATTTAAAGACTCCCAGCAAGCATGCACTTTTTCAAAATTGGATTTTAAAGCAGCAAGCACAGCATCAGTTACCTTGTGCGTGAGCACATCTTGGGCTGAAGCTGCAGCACCATTCTCCATGATGCTGTCGGCCATTTTAGGATCTACAAGTCATAGCTTTTCTTTTTGGGGTTTTTTTAAAGCAGTTTAGTGGACATGTTGACAGCAAGACAAGGTAGGATTAATTAAGTTAGCATCCCCTTCAATTAAAAATGCTTTAGCATCGTCCAAATCAGTTTTATAAGGAACAAATTGTAAAAATCTGGGGTAACATCCGGGGCTGCTAAATCTTATGTCCTTCACAGCTCAGTGCATCATGTGACTCCCCAGTGCTGTTTAACATTTTGTAAGCAATATTGTGGAAGGGGTATAGGGAAATGTTTGCCTGTTTGCAAATGATACCAAAACTGCAACAAGGTGGACATCTGGGAAGGGGTGGAAAACATGAATTCAGTGAAGCTTGAGGAATGGTCTAGAATCTGACAGCAAAGATTTAATGCTAAAAATGCAGGTTATACCTTTTGGATTACAAAAATACACAAGACTAGTTCAGTATAGGGGTTGAAGTTCTTCTGTGCTGGAAACAGGAGTGAGATCTGGGGGTGAATGTATCTGATGCAGAGAAGGTGGCCAAGTACGTAGAAGAGGCAATAACAAAAGCCAGAAGGATGCTTGGGTGCACAAGGAGAGGAATAAGCAGCAGGAAAATAATTGGTTTTATGGGGATTTTTTTTTAAGTTTTCATAAGGTTCTGGTGAGAACTCATTTGGAGTACTGAGTACCACATTCTCAAAAGGATACAAACTGAACAGAGTTAGTATAGAGGGCAGCTGCTAAACTGGTTGACTGTCTTTATCATATAAAGCACATGGAGACAGACTAAGATCTGTACATGTATACTCTGGAAGAAAGGAGATTTAGAGGGAGATATGACAGTCATTTACAGACCTCTAAGGTATCACGGTACAGGAAGCAAGGCTCTTTCAATGGCAAGGAGGCTCTAGAACATGAGGGAAGGGGAATAGACTCAGGAGTACAATAAGAAAATATTTCCTGCCAGAAAGGGTGGTGGACACATGGCACAGCCTCCCTGTGGAGGTGGAGGAAACATGGACAGTACTGGAATCCAGGAGGGCATGGGACAAGCACAGGGGATCGGTGAGAGAGAGGCAGAGAATGGAAAGCTAAGCGAGAGACATGGATGTGCAGTGTGATCTTTATCTGTCGTCATGGTCTATGTTTTTATGCTCCAATTTAAATTGTAGTCTTTCCAATTTTATTATTTAAGATCTGATTTAAGTTTGTTGTCATTTTTTATGTATTTATTGTTTTATTTATAATTATTTTAAATGATATGCATTTCTAATTTTGTGTATTGTTTTATGTTTCATTGTATATATTTCTTGGGTTTAAAAATGTATTCTTTACTGTCTTTATTGGTTCTTTTGAGCATTTTTCTTATGGAAAGGCATATAATTAAATAAAACATAATGCTATGTTATTTTGCCCAAGCCTATCTCGCTAATACTGTAATTATTAATGGACCTGTCCTCCAGAAATTTATACAAACCTTTTTTAAAACCCAGCTCTAGTAATGGCCTTGACAGAATTCTTTGGCAACAAATTCTTCATTTCCTGAAAAAAAAGACTTTCTTAAACTAGTTTTAAATTTGCCACCAGTAGTTCAAAGCATGGCCGACACTTTAACCAGCAGACCACTGACGAGAGCCTTCAGCAAGTAGCAGAGTCTGGTTCAGGCAGGGGATGAGATCGGCAGTCAGATGGGAGTGGAAAAGCAGGAGCCAGAGAGCAAAGTCAGAACCAGGATGTGGTCCAAGCCAGAAGATCACTTTAAAGAGGTCATCAGCCAAGAAGACAGGAATAAACACAGGGAGAAAAAAAAGTGAGGATCCAGGAAGGTAGGAAGGCAGAAACAAATGCAAGAATAAAATGCATGGAACGTCTGGAAAGAACGCCACTGAGTTTGTCCGCAGGGAGCCAGGGCTGCAGAGTTTACATAACGGCATCCAGGGCTGGCCCGTTGGCTCAGTGGCAGCACTGTGATCTGCCCTGTAGAAGGTCCCTGGTTTGATCCCCACGCCAGGTCTTCTGCTTCCCGAGTTGACTGGGGCTGGGGATGCTCTCAGAAGTCATGGTCAATGGTGACACCCTAGTGGTTCTATTCAAGGCTAATGATCGCAGGATTGCAGAGGAAACCTTCCAGGTGAATTTTAAATGCCCAGCGCGCACCAAAATCAGGAGCTGTGCGTGCATGCAGGGCTTACATGCACCCACCGAATTTTAAAAGCTGCCTGTCTGCACTCTCGTCGGCAGCATGCACGCCTCACTTGGTTTCATAAAGGGGCGTGGTTTGGACGAGGGTGTGGATGTTCTGGGGCAGAGCCAAGAGATGTGCACGTAAATACTTTCTTCTGCTACTGAGGAGGCATAACTTAAAAAATATCAGCCATTTCTGACAGGGCGATGCAGGCTATTAAACCAGTGGGGTTATGAGGACCTAAGTCTAGACTGGGTGAACTGATGGATGAACTGGGGAAACTGGTCATGGCGTGGATGTGCGCCAGCTATAAAATATCCTGACTTGCATGGTAGAAACCTGATTTACGTGCGTGCAAGTTATAAAATGGCCACGTCCTTGGGCGCGCACCAATATACGAGTGTGTGTGTGCGCGCACGCCTGCGCGCCAGTTTGAAAGTTAGTGTCTTAGTTAGTGTATGGCCCCCTGGCTGAAGGACTGTCACTCTAATGATCAAACTAGGTACATTTGGGGTAGGGGAGTTTATAAAACAGGGAAAGAAAATCCACCGGTAGTTGCAAATGAAGGCTGGGATTCCAGGTCTGGTTCTGATTGAACCGAAGGCTCCAAGGAGCAGATAGAAAAAACTGTACATCTGGCATCTAATCGGGGGTGGCCTCTGCTGGGTGGAGCAGGTAGCTGGATAGAACTTTTAGCAGCAGACAGACAGGATGGACGTAGCAGGAAGTCTTGTAGCCAGTGCTCGGCCTTGTGGCAAAGTCTTTCTGTCGCCTACAAGACCAGCTAGGACTTGCAAGCAGTTAGCTTCATAGAATGTCCTCTAGTCCTAATATTATTTGAAAGGGTAAATAGTCATTTCCTATTTGCTTGTTTCCCCCCACTCTATAAGGTCTACATTTTAGAGAATGCTCTTTTTCTTGCAAAGGGTGCATGAAGGTATTTATATTGGTTTTTGTTTTTCAGCCAGTTTTGCTTATCTTTGGATTCTATTGAGTGTTTGCTCTTGGTATTCACTATATGTCAGCCTTGGTATACTGTGTGGAAGAAAGAAGCTAAATGTCCATAAATTGGGAGTGAGAGCCTGGTATTTTACTGCGTACAGCATTAATGCGACTCAAATAATCTCCCATTCTTTTCACTTCAAATTGTACTATATCTGTCAGCTTTAATGAACAGGCTACTGCTGCTAACTTGCATCCAATGACTGCATATTTACTGGCTCTGAGCTGAGAACCTTAGCAAATTGTTTATTTGAAGTTCAGTTTTTATGAGTCCTGGGCTGCATGTTAAATGCTATAGCTGTGGCTTCAGAGAAGTTCACAAGGAATTTTCCACACTTTAATTCTGTCATTTCGGAATTGTGTAAAACCTTATTCTACTGTTTAAGGGAGGGAGGCCACACAAATAACTCCACCGCTCAGGTGTGCGATTTAGGCTGGACACGTGTGGCATGCCCACACAATTAAAGACACTCTCCCAGGGATGGATGGGAAGGAGAGGCTGGAGCAGTAAGAAAAACAATATACAATAACATAAAACCCATGATGTATTACTATTGCAAGTAATGCAAATAAAATCACTGCATGCAGATTTACATAGTACATGAGGATTCTTATATGCTGTGGCAGAGGTTCCCAGGCCTGTCCTGCAGGACCCCCAGGCAGTGCCTATATTGAAGGTCTGTGTCTTCCAAGGATATGCAATAAGTCAGGTTTTCAGGATATCCACAATGGATATGCATGAGGGAGATTTGCATGCACCATTGCAAACATAGACACATGGCATTTTAGTAAAAGAAAACAAATGTAGTTTTGCAAGGTTAGAGGTTGGATATGAAGAAAAGGGTGCTTGGGGGCAGCATGGAGCAGCAGTTACTACCCTTAGCAGAGTGCATGGGGATTACCATCCTTAACCAATTATCCTTGATTCTTATGATGCTACTGCAACATCACCCTCTGCTTTGACAGTGGGGGGGGGGGGGGGGGGGAGGGAAAAAGGGGAATTGGATTCAGATGAAAGCCAACGCTGGGCCCAGACGTCTATGGTCCAGGGTACTGATGCACAGATATTAGGGGAAAAGCACTTCTGTGGCCAAGCCTAAAAAGCAAAGAACATTCAAGCAGCATTGAATGAATCATCAAAAAGGATCCTCACCCCGGAAAAATGTCGCTAGCAGTAATTTTGGCAGGGGTTTGATAGCTGCTTGATTTTGATTGTTAAGGGTAGTAATATTAACATAAACATGGGGGTAACCTGCACAGAGAGGCAGTTACCACCACTGGGCAGACTGAATGAACCATTTCGTCTTTTATTACTATGTTTCTAAGTTATAAAAGAAAATCACTAATCCCACCCTAAATCTAAGTTCAGGTCACTTGCAAAATATTTCAAAATTCTGGCCAGAATAATAGCATAAGTTCTCAGTTAAATCTCATGTGGTTTTTGAATCCTTTGGATGAAGTCCTTTTGCCATCTGATGATTGATGAAGCAACTGCTGCTTGGCTCCAGGCAGATATCACCCACATGGATCCAGGATCAGCTTGTCTCAAGAATAAAATATCTACTCTCACACACTTGAAAAGTAAGAATTCCTTTTGTAATCTACATAAAATCATGATGAATCTTCCACATTTCCCTGAATTTGTGCAGATACTGTTTTTACTGTTCATCTAGCTAGAAATAAAACAAAAAGTCAGGAAATATTTAAAACTCACATTTATTCTTCCTACTACAAAATAACAAACAGCTATCTGCCTTGGTACTGCCATATAAGTATTTTTTCTTCAGAAAATGGCGGCAGGGAAAGCATCCAGCCAGCCGAAACTGCTGGAGGCTGGTAAATAAACTTCACCTCATCCTCATGACTCTTTACCTTTCCCTCGCTCTATCTCTGACTGATCCTAAACAAAGGAAGCATTACCTTTTATACCTAATTTAAAAAGGTTCATCGGCAATTGATCCCCTGATCCCCATTGGCTCCAGGCAGATATCACCCACCTAAATTCTGATGCAAAGACATACAATTGGCCCATTTTGAATAAAAATTATAACAACTAACCTTCCATGAAACATAAATATCCCCCCCTTACTATAGAAGCATCTGCACTGTCAATGTAACCTAGCAAATCTGTTATGATACAACGTCCTCCTTGGAGACATCAAGAACCATTGAATATTTACTATAAACTCTGATTAAACCCAACCATGAATGAGCATGGGGAGACCTGATTTGATGTGCTGCACGTGCCGCGGTATATAAAAAAAATCTCTAAATAAATAAAATAAAATAACATGGAAGGGAGGAGGGGCCTGTGTGTTAGCCAATGTACTTATAACTCTTATAAAAAAACAAACATAAATTCACAAGTAATGAACCAAAATATCTAAATAATAACTGATTTAATTGAGACCCTCATAGAATGAGAATATCGTATCATTTATTAGTGGTTACACAGTATTGTGTTAACCACCCGGATGGCTCAAATATTTAAATCATAGGTCTCTTGAATTTTTTACTGCATTTTATTTGCAATTAAAAAGAGTCTCTGAAAATGTTTTTGTTTTTTGTTTTTTTAACACTTACCTGGGTCTCCCGATGTGATAAGAATCTGAAGATAGAAAACATCAAGCCGACACGTTTTTCGATACTTCTTCAGGGGCTGGGTTTAACCAGCTGTGTATATCAGTTATCACAATTGATTTTAAATAGAAACTCTCATGAGAAAATCCGGATCCCCGAGACGCACGCTCAAAATGCTGGTGAGCTGTGATTTTTCTCATGAGAGTTTCCATTTAAAATCAATTGTGATAACTGATATACGGCTGGGTCAGTATTATGCTACAATATATGTTCACTGTTAATCAGGTACAGTTCGAATGGCTTATTTACCAAGGAGACAGCGGGAACAAGGGTGCCCTACTTCCAACGTAGCTAGCCTAAAGCATTCATTTGGCTTTCCGCACATCCCTTCCACTTGTCGCCTTATTTTTCACTTTCAACTTCTATTAAGGCTTCTAAGGTAATGGCACTCACTCTGACCCTTTCAGGAACTCACTCTTTTCTGTCCTTTTCATCTGCAATACTCGTAATTTCTATCATGCTTTCTGGCCAACAGCTCTTGAAGTTCTCTCACAGGAAAAAGAAAGTTTGGACTACTTGATAAGACTTTAGAATAGGGAGATTATGATTTTTACCTCCCACCAGTTTATTTAAGAACAGTCCCCAGAGGGCTTACAATTTTCAAAGGAGATAGGCCCGTAAAATTAACGCATACATGCGTAAGTAGCTTGTGTTCACGAACCTGCTCTGTTACAAACGTCAAAAGCCTGTGCGTGTTTTCGGTTTCGTGTGCGTGTTTACCTACGGGGGAGAAAAGGTCATGTTTAGGGGCAGGGCGGGGGTAAGTGCAGAAGTTGCTATTTAATAAGAGATTTATGAGATTACGTTAGGCAATTTATTTATGCTATTTTACACCTGCTAATTATCTAGGGCAATTGAAATCAGGCTTGTCTGCTAATTTATGGGCGGGAAGTCTGAGTGAAATGGGGGGGAGTTCAGGGGGATGTGCTAGGAGGGTCTCCCTGAACTGGAGATGGATGAACTGGTGTAGGAATTGGCAAGCTGGCGGTTTTAAGTACAAGCGCATATTTTAAAACATACCTGCTTCCGCTTATAAATCAGGGTTTTACGCATATATGTTATATTTTTTCTCACACATAAAATATACATGCATATGTTTATAAAACAGAGGAAGTATGCACTTTCATTGCATTTCAAAATATTCACATGTACTGAAACATATGTGCATATGTTGGGGTGCAAATCTGTGTGTGTATTTTATAATCTGCGTGGACAAAAAGTGCACAGATTTCAAATACTATAGTAGATCTCCACACACCCATATAACTGTGCAGAGTTGTTTTAAAGCTATTCTTCAAGGTAATAATGCCCCGCCCCTCGGAGTGAACTCCATTTATCACTGCCCTGTTGCCTCCCATTCAACCATTTGCTAACCCAGTCAGTCACTTTAGGTCCCATACAAGGGTGATAAGTGTATTTCTAAGTCACCTATGCAGAACCGTGTCAAAGACCTTACTGAAATCCAAGTATGCTACATCTAGTGTTCTCCCCTGATCTATCTCTCTAGATCTGTCTCTGGAAAAACCATGCTGTTTCGGATCCTGTAATCCACTGGAATCCAAAATCTGCACTATTTTCTGTTTTAGCAGTGGTTTCATTAATTTGCTCACCATAGAGGTCAGACTTACTGACCTGTAGTTCCCAGCCTCTTCCTTACTTCCACTTTTGTGACGAGAAACCACATTTGTCTTTGGAACAACTGCAGGTTCTAAAGAAGCATTGAAAAGGTCAGCCAGCGAAGCTGCCAGAGCTAAGTTCCAATAATACCCTTGGATGTATCCCAGCTCACTCCATCGATTCCTCCAGTTTAGTTGTCTCCTCACAATCTTTGGAAAATTGTTTGTTTACGTTGCTTCCAATCCAATTTGTGTCCATTTTCTATGGTCCTAGTCCTGGCCCATGCTCAGTGAACACAGAACAGAAGTATTTCTTAAGCAATTTTGCTTTCTCCTTTTCTGTCTCTACATATTCCTTCCCTTCACCTCTCACAATGTCACTTTTGCTCTTCCTCCTCACTAACATATCTAAAAAAAAAAAAAAAAAATTTGTCCCCCTGTTTATGGTATTTGCAAATTTTTCTTCTGTTTGCTCTCCTGACTACTTTCCCAGTTACTCTTAGCTTTTCCAGATATTGTTGCCTGTCTTCTGCTTTCTACAATCTCTTTTAATATACGAATGCTAACATTGTTTTCCTCACCTTTTCAGCTACTTCTTTAGAAAACCATAGATACCTCTTTTTTTTTTTCTTTCCTTTATGCTCTTAACAAAAAAGTTAGTTACCCTTGTAATATCTCCTTTTAGTTTTGCCCACTGCTCTTCTACATCCCCTAGATTTTCCTATCCAGCTAACCCCCATATTAACAAAGTTAGTTTTCCTAAAGTCTAGGATCCTTGCCTTTGAATGAACCTTCATCGTTTATTTTCTAATATTGAGCCACACTATCTGGTGATCATTAGATCCCGGATCATCCAATAGAACATCAGACACATTGTTCCCATTGGTAAGCACCAGGTCCGGTATCGTCTCCCCTCCCATGTGGGTTTCTTTACCAGTTGATGGAATAGTTCTTCCTGAAGAGATAACAGGATCTCCCTGCTTCTAGATGACATCCAGCAGATTGAAATCACTTAGCAATTACACCCCGCCCTTCCATAGGGGTAAGAGACAGAAGCAGGCAGAGCTGTCCTATTTCTGTTTTTCTGTTTTGCCTTTATTTTGTGAGGCCTGGGGCCATGGCCCATCTTGGGGTCTGCAATCTCTGCTCCATACGAAGGACTACCACGGCCTTGTGAAGTGTGGCTTATGATGTTTGTTTGGCCTGGAATTCTGTTGTGGGCACAAGCTGGGGCAATCAATCACAGTGATGTTCTGTGACATCAGCAGATCATAAGCGCTCCTAAATGGGATAAAGATCCAGCACACTAATTTAGATATAGATCATATCTAATGAATACACATGTATATCTGCTAAACTTTATAGTGCAATGAATGCAACAGCTGTTCTTCTAATGAAACCAGTCTCCCCCACCTCCAGAACACAGGATCAGGCCATAAAGATGCATGCTCTAAATTTAAGTTGAATTTTTTATGCACAATAGTAAGAAAAACTTTAAAATAGTCTGAGACAGTTTTTCCTCAGAAACTAAAATACAGAGCAAAAATGCCTGCAGTTTAATTTTTTTTTTTTTTTGTAATACAGGGTGAATTTTTTTTTTTCACTTAAAGGTCTCCAAACTTCCCTCCTAGGTGCCTCTCAGCTCTGAAATAGTTCTATAGCTAGAAAGCCCTTATCAGACATTGCTTACATAGTTCCCTACAGAAATCATTTCCTGGACTGGGGGATTGCCACAAAGTAGTTAACTGTGCATAGTGCTATAAAGAGCATGAACATGTAGTGACCCTGAAGGACAATCGGACTGCTCATCTCATTGTGGACAAGTCCAGCCGGTCCTTAATCTTGTCCCATTGTGTGTGTGTGGGGGAGGAATAAGTTTCGATTTCTTTGAGAATACAGCAGTACAGCTATTTCACTTTACATGTGGGATGGGATTTTAAGAACCAGTATCAAGCCAGTGTGCTGCCACCGATGACCTGAAGCCACCCTACTATCACTAATCATTTTTTTTTCAGACCAAATCAGTTTTCCTTAAAATCTTTCTGAACTTGGAGTACCAGTGATGAAGCAGTAAATTGCTTTCTCTCGCTAGTCCTAATTAAACCCAGGTTTAATTACGTTCTGTAAATTAATTTTGTCTGATAAAGGGTCACCAGGGAGAGAGTGAACTTATCTGAACACTGAAAGAAGCCTTCTAAGTGAATTTGGTTTAACTTGGCCATTGCTTGTAGTTTCGTTAGAATAGTGCAAGCTGTAAAATTGTATTTGTGACTATTATAACTGAGAATCTTTTTGAATTACTTTTAATTTTTGGTCAGTTGGAAAAATGAGACCATTGTGGGCTGTTGTTTTTATGTCTCTTTGCTATATTGCATTAGAGGGACATGGCATCCACATTCCCCTGCTTCTTGTTGATCTTGTAGCTGGGACTCTCCAAACTACAGCTGGTAGATTTAAGTTCCCCACCAGCAACGCTTCTTCTTTGCTTAGTTTGTCATCGTCCCCTTCTGATGGTGGTCTATAGAGTGCACCTACATACAATTTGGAATTTTGCTTTAGCGGAAATGTTTTTTTTTTTGCTTAATGCATGTGATCTTTGGGAAGGAATCCTGCCTTGGTATCTCTTATACTACAGCAGTGGTCTTCACTCCCAGCTTTGAGGGCTGCAAACAGGTTGGGTTTCCAGGATATCCCAATTTGAAAGTGCATGAGCTACAGTTGCATGCAAATATATCTCATGCATATTCATTAGAGACCCTGAAATCCAATCTGTTTGCGGACCCTCCAGAGTGAAGGTGACTACCACCGTACTAGAGAGAAGCAGCACTGAGCTGGCCTGAAGGTGCTTATATCTTTTCATGTATTTCCTGTTCTGCAATAGTTTCATGCCTAAGATGTTAAGTCATTCTCTCTGCTTTGGGAAAGTATTCATGTTCTCTGAGTGCCTGGCTTGCTTCACTTACTGGCTGTAGAGCAGGGGTGGCTTGGTCCTCAGAAGCTACACACAGATCTGGTCTTCATGATGAATTTGCATGACATAAATGTGAATTCATATCTAGCTCATGCATATTCAGCTCTCATGCATATTCATTGCAGATATTCTTAAAACTAGACCTGTTTGGGTCTTGAGGACCAGAGTTGTTCACCCCTGCTGTAGAGAAAGCCGCGCTGCTTGTGCCCTGCTGGAGGTACAAAGAATATTGAAGATAATTTGTGCTGTTTAGTGCTACTTTGTTTTTTGCAGGTTACTTTTTGAACGCAGGAATACATTTCATAAGTCCTTGAAACCCGCGGTTGGCCACCCCATTTTCTCCTTTTCTTTAATACAGGGGGATCCCCAAACTTTTCAAGGGAAGAGCAACATAGGGCATTTCAAATCATCAGGAGGACCATGTGTCTGTGTAATCCCTCTTGGTGTTTCCTGGGGGAGAGGTGAAATGGGGAAATACCTGGCCCTTTGGCTAACTTGAAGTAGTGGGAAAGGGAGGAAACAGGGTTCCAGGGCTGTGGAGGAAAACATTTCAGGAATGGTTTTAGATTTCTCAGAGTTGGGCAATCTTGTCTCACCCCAGAGAACCCTGCTTCCCTTTTTCCTGCGTCTGCCTCCCTAAGGGGGGGGGGGGTGCACCCTCTCCCCTCTCTTCACTTTCCCTCTGCTCTTTCCTTTCCTCTCTTCCTTTCCTATCCTCAGTAGCAAAATGTGGTAACTTTTCTGAATCTGGGTAACCTGCAGGGAGCAGCAATTCCAGCTGTGACCCCCCCCCCCCCCGGCTGTGCAGACTGGATGCATCATTTGCTCTTTATCTGCTGTTATTTACTTTCTTACTCTCTTTCCCTCATCCTTTGCACTTACCCCACTCACTTCTCACTCCCCTTCCTTCCATCTCACCCTCCTCCTCTCTTTTCACTCATCCCACTCTCACCCTACTCCCCTCCCCTCCCTCCCCTTATTTCCCTTCCTTTACTCACTCTGCTCCCCCTCCTTCTCATTCCCTCTCCCCTTATTTCCCTTCCTTTGCTCCCCCTTCCTTCTCATTCCCTCTCCTTCCCTTCCCTCCTCCTCCCCTCCCCTTATTTATTTATTTATTTTGAATGTTTCTATACCGGCGTTCATGTAGCAAATCCATATCACGTGGGTTTACATTAGAACAGTAGTTATATACGTTGCATAAGAGCTTTACATGGAGCAGGGGAAAATGTAACTGGGGTCCATGAAGATAAATAAGTGGGGTAAATACAAACTACTAATGTAACAATCAGGTGTAACGCCAACCATAAATAATGATAGTTCAAGAAATTAACAGTAGATTCAGAGAGAGAAGTAACAAACAAATTATAAATCGACACGGGAGTTCCCTTCCTTTACTCACTCTGCTCCTCCCTTCCTTCTCTCCTCCCCTCCCTCCCCTTATTTCCCTTCCTTTACTCACACTGCTCCCCCTTCCTTCTCATTCCCTCTCTCCTCCTTCCCTCCCCTTCCTTTACTCACTCTGCTCCCCCCTTCCTTCTCATCCCCTCTCTCCTACTTCCCTCCCCCTTATTTCCCTTCCTTTACTCACTCAGCTCCCCCCTTCCTTCTCATTCCCTCTCTCCTCCTTCCCTCCCCTCCCTCCCCCTTATTTCCCTT
The DNA here is from genome assembly GCF_901001135.1 of Rhinatrema bivittatum. Lineage (NCBI taxonomy): Eukaryota > Metazoa > Chordata > Amphibia > Gymnophiona > Rhinatrematidae > Rhinatrema > Rhinatrema bivittatum. Next base: position 16,608,801 of record NC_042631.1, read on the forward strand.
CCTTTACTCACTGAGCTCCCCCCTTCCTTCTCATTCCCTCTCTCCTCCTTCCCTCCCCTCCCCTTATTTCCTTCTCATTCCCTCTCTCCTCCTTCCCTCTCATTTCCTCTCTCCTATTTCCCTTCCTTTACTCACGCTGCTCCCCCTTCCTTCTCCTCCCCTCTCTCCTCCTTCCCTCTCTCCTCCTTCCCTCTCATTTCCTCTCTCCTATTTCCCTTCCTTTACTCACGCTGCTCCCCCCTTCCTTCTCATTCCCTCCCTCCCCCCTTATTTCCCTTCCTTTACTCACGCTGCTCCCCCCTTCCTTCTCATCCCCTCTCTCCTCCTTCCCTCTCATTTCCTCTCTACCTCCCTCCCCTCACTCACTCACTCAAAGATTGCCCTTGCAGGCTTTGGCCTCCCTGCTAGCAGCATCTTTCATGGGGTGAGTTCCGGTGCCTTCTATCCTGCTGGTGGGGGTCTTGCCTCCCTAGAGCGGGTCCCAGGGTTTCTTTTCCCCTTCATCCTTTCTGCCACTGCCAAAGGGTAAAAAGAAAATTCCTCTGTGGGCTGAATCTGACGAACAAACATGGCAGGCTGACCAAATGAGCTCGATGGGATGTGCCTGGCCCGCTGGCCGTGATTTCTGCATCCCCGTCTTTATAGATTTAAGTTTGTAACTAATCTACCAATTAGGTAAGCTAATTCCTTCATTGAGTCAAAGGCTGCCCCTCTCTCAATTAATAATCTCACCTAGTTTAATGTCTTCCTACTGTTTTACAGTTGGATGAGTAATTAATGTTTCCCTTTTCTAGTAATTAGAAAGCCCTTTTGTAACCCGCACCTGGGTTATGTATCAGTTATTTTGGATTTATAATTTACTGTGGCAGATCTTCTGTACCTTATTGAATTTAATAAGAACAGGCAGATCAGTAATAACATGCATATCCAAACTTCTTCCTAAATATTTATAACCCCAGCATCACATCCGGTGATACTCAAACAAAATCCTCGCTCTTTACCATTTATGTTGTTGTTTTTATTTGATTTGATTTACTTTACTGATTTTGTGATGAAATATTTATTATATTGTTAACTGCTTTAATTATTTTAGAAATGTGGTATATAAATGATAATAATAATAACAATAATTATAACTGCATCATCTTTTTAGTTGTTTTTCATTGTGTGTCCTGTTTGTCATGATTAGATTATAAGCTCCAAGGAGTAGGGACTTTCCTTTATGTATCTCTGTAAATTGCCGCGTACCGGTACATTTTATATAAATCATGATGATAGAAGGCTGCTCCTAGCTCAGTAAATATCTCAATGGCCTTTATTTTATTCCTAAAACCTACTCTTTTCTTATTTACCTATCCTGTCATTTCTGAAAAAAAGTATACTCTAGGATGATGTAAAATATTTATACTAGAATGGTATAAAAACTATAATCTCACATGGTCAGCATTACTCAGAGCCTGAGTAGCTTGCCGTCATCGTATAGTGGTTAGTACTCTGTGCTGTGGCCGCAGCAACCTCGGTTTGATTCCGAGTCACGGCATTGTAATCAAGCAATGGCACTGCAGTTGGGCGCATTGTTCATTTACTCTTTCAGATAATAGAAAGACTAGGGGGCACTCCATGGTTAGCATGTGGCACATTTAAAACTAATAAGAGAGAGCTCTTTTTCACTCAATGCACAATTAAACTCTGGAATTTGTTGCCAGAGGATGTGGTTAGTGCAGTTAGTGTAGCTGGGTTTAAAAAAAGATTGGATAAGTTCTGCTATAATTAGGTTGACTTAGAAAATAGCCACTGCTATTACTAGCAACAGTAGCATGGGATAGACTTTGGGTACTTGCCAGGTTCTTATGGCCTGGACTGGACTGGCCACTGTTGGAAACAGGATGCTGGGCTTGAAAGACCCTTGGTCTGATCCAGTATGGCATGTTCTTATGGTCCCAACTCAGCTTTCACTATCTCTGAATCATGATGCAATATTTTCTTCCACCTTGGCTTCCAGGTCAATGATCTTCTTAGACTATGAACATTGGTATCCATAGCTTTCTAAATCCCTCCCTTGTTTCCTGTCTGTGAAATAAGCTCATCAGATTCTGTAATATCTTCTCTTACCAATTGCATTTCTAACCTTTTAAGGCAAAGCTGTTGCTTTATATTGTGTTATGTGATCCATCGTTTTGCCATGTAATCCACTTTGTGGTTTGTGAACAGAGATGCTGAATATTAAGTTTAATATTCTACAATGCATACTCACAAAGCTTTGACAATGAAAATCGTCTATTCCTATTCTAAAAGGCATTTTGAATGTGTAACTTTTCTTTGGAGGATTGTTCCTCTAGTCTGGTAATAACCATGTTGGGCACCAGATTTGAGAGATACACCATGAAGAGAAGGGCTAGCCCCTAGATTCATCAAAATATAGCAGAAATAGAACCCCTGGTTAGAGAAATTGTAGAATATTGAGAGAGAGAGAGAGAGAGAGTATACCACTGTAAGAAGGGACACTATTAACTCGGGGCGGGGATATACTTCATTTGTACAAATCAGCTCCTCTTACTGGTTCCTTCCATTGATGAATTTCTATCATTTGAATCGGTTTTAAAAATAGGAAGGAATTAACTAAAAATGTTATATCTCAAACTTACATCCGACCCGTTACTCTTCATTTGCATATGAACAACCTATAACACTTTCTGGTGTGTTTTTTTTATCTGTGACTGATGAACAAATGCAGATAGCATGTGTGACATATTTTAAGTGAGCCCATCAAAATTCAAGCAACCTTTATTTTATGGAGACAAGAGCTGTTATACTAGAACACTGTGATATTTACAGGAATTAAAGGAATATATTTGTTATCCTGTGCATACAACTGCATGACGAGACTGGCTGTGAATTTACTGATATTACTGCTCCGGAAGTATGAAGCATTTACAACAGAAGTGATCTCGCCTACAAAGATTTATTCTCTGTCTAGTGTTTTTCATGGCTCATAAACAGTGATGGATGAACTTCATTTTTAGTTTAATTTCTTGCTGTTCAGTTCAGTAATTTGTGACATTAAACAAAAATTAAGAATTTGGAGCCACTCAGCTGATGTTAGTAGGTTGGGACTAATGTACAAGATACTTACAGTAATTCTTAGCTGAGACACAACTTTTTTTTAACCCTGAGAAATCTTTACTATAGCATTAAAAAAAAACAAAACTCACTTGTGCACATTTTTAGGACTATAACCCCCATAAAAAGGTATTTCAAAACCGTTAGAAGTTGTCATTGTGCAATTAGAATTTACGTAGATATGCTGAGTGCCAATGTCTGGAAATGAACTGAGAAAATTCAGAAAATTAGGGACATCTCTAAATAATGAGGAAAGAGTTTCACGGGCACATATAGTAAGGAACTGCAGGAATTTGACCACAAATCTGTTTTACCTTCGGAGAAAGCTGGAACTGTAGGGGAGAGGATGAGAGCTACAAACAGGTCTCGTTTTAGGATTTCATTACAAATGGCATTTGGCTAGGTTTGTTATGTTGACAACCATGATACTTAAATAGACAAGGTCCTAGTGTTTGCTCACTATATATTGCACTAGACCGCAAACATTTTTTATGATTATTATTTCTTTATTTGTATTCTTTTCTTCATTATTACAAATTTCTTTAATCCTTAATACTATATAATAACCTCATTCCACCAAAATACCTAAAAAAAAACCACACACACACTCATTCATTCATGGTATAGTGCGATATATAGTAAGCAAACACTAGGACCTTGTCTATTTAAGTATTCTATGTTCATAGAGAGGGACAGGGATAATCAGTAGTGGGAGATAGGTATAAATGTTGACAACCAGACCTGTTTGTGGCCCTCAAAGATCAGAGGTGACTGACCAATGGAAATGTAATTTCCTCCTTTGTAAAGGCTGAAAGCACAAAATAGAAAACGCTTCCAGTTAGCAAAGATGTAATGTTTTTTGGGGTTTTTTTTGTTAAAATGAGAGATTTTGCTTTAGACACATTTTAGGTTTCACAACCATTTTCCCTAGAACATTGGCCTTTGGCTTGTATCCTGATGGAAATGATGACATGCTAGTTTTTATATTTGACATATTCCAGCAATTTTTCTTATTTTGCATCACAATAGAAGCAGTAATTTACATATTTTGCAATTCTGTCAAACCAAGCAAAGGTGTAATTTAGCATTATGGTAGATAGATGGGAAGTACCAAGGGGGGAGGGGGAGAATCAGTTTGGTGCTTGAATATGGGGGATCAAGGATGGTTGTATGTGTAAAGATAAAGATCCCCTTGCGATCTCCACTATTTGTTCCTAGTCTAAGACATGGGATAGGGAGTGGAAGAGTGGAACAAATGACTAGCTATTGCACCCCTGTGTGGTGGCTGCAATGGTATGCTCCTGCCTGCTAAGAGTGGACAGGGTTAGATTTGTGTGCCATTTTTGGCTAGAAGTTGAAGGAGCAGGAGGGTTATCAAAAGTCTGGACAAGTTCTTGGAGGATAGGTCCTTTAATTATTAGTCAACTATTGTAAGCATTAACAAGCCTTAAACAACTGTGGTTATTAAGATGCGTTATCAGCACTGTTAATACACACATAAACGAGTTAACAGTGTTCCTATGATATCTATACTAATGAGGTAATGAATTGCAGAGGTCAGCAAAATATATCATTACCTATTAGCACAGTGAAAAGTTACGTGTTAAAACTCTCAAAATGCATTTCAGATGCATTAACACACAAAATTATATCTCAGAGGAGAGTAGTTAAGTTTTTCCATTACATTTCTGCATGTACGTTACTGTCTGTGGTATCACCTGCTTCATTTGCGTTTCATGGGCATCAGCTGTTAATACATGTGCATTAATGATCAATCTTGGCACTCTTTAGTACACGTATGACAGCTTTTTGTATTTTTTTTAACATGGAAATTATATTAAATTTGTGTTTTAAAATTATTATAATGGAACTTGGTCAACTAGACAGACACTATATCAGCCCCTATATTTCTTGCTAAATGGCTGAAAGCTTACTGATATTTGAGCCAGGTCAATCATGTAGATCGATCTAGACTTGATTACAATTTCTAGTCCTGTAATCCCAAAACAATAGGACTCAAAATTCTAGAGCCCAGTGGAGATCATACCTCATCCCATGCTTGCCAGAATTCAAAGCCAGAGCAGTCTTCAAATTCAGTGATAACTAAAGAAAGCCAAGTGGCAAGAAACCCAGATAAACACAGAGGAACCCTTGTGGCTAAAGGATAATAATGAAGAAAAGGGGTAACCTGTGATAAGTGGGGCAACCTGCCCAGAGTGGCAATTACTACCCTAAAAAACAACAGCCCACAAACAAGCTTGCTGGGCAGACTGAATGGACCACGTGGGTAGTTTTCTGCCAACGTTTACTATGTTACTAGCAGAAAGGAAAGAGAGAAAACTGATGGAATGAGAATAAATAAGCAATACAATTGAATGTGTGTAAAAATGTGGCAATTTTGGGGAGCTGGGAAGAGGATGGTTAGTTTGAGTGTTTGTTCCGTTAGTGAGTGGGGTGTTGAATACAGATTGGAATATTTAATAATTCATATTTAATTAGTCTGATTTATTAGGGCACTGCTGATCTCTTTTGTAGTGAGCATAGGATTTGAATTCTAAAGGTGTATTAGAGTATTTTTTGTTATTTTTTAATGTTTTGATTATTGATTGTTCTTTACTTTTGTATTTATTTTGAATTTTGTATACTTATTTTTTTGTATTTTATGTGGTTATGGTGTAGACAGGAGACTTCCAATGTCTTTGTTGAAGATGTTGCTTAACCGGACTGGTAATGATCTAGTTTCGGTGAGGAGGGAAGTCCTACTATCTTGGAGAGGGAGGCTTTGGGGGGGGGGGGAGGGGAGGGGGAGCCTTTGAGAGAAGGGCTAATGCTATGTGCTGCTGGTGGGGAGGGGAATGCCCCTTTGGGAGGCACTGGTTCCTGCTATTCTGTGGTACGAATGGGGCGATGATGCTTGTGAGAAGGAGTTTGGGAAGGGCTCACTTGCAGTTTGGTAGGTTCAGAGGAGAGGAAATCCCATATGCTTTCTAGCCCAATCACTTTGGTTGGTTAGTAGGGGATTTCAGCAGGTAGCTAGCATGCACAGCCTAGTTTTTTGGTTACTGTGCATGCTGCTAGTATAGCAAAAATCTAACTTGCAATCAATAAAACTTATTGGCTAACCATTTTAATAGGTGTTTTACCATATACTGTAAATTGTTTGACTGCATTACTTATTGCATAGGACCTTTTGTTTGCTAAAGCCGGGGATAGTAATCTGTGTACATAAAGAGCGTTATTTATATATGCTAATACATACATCAGTGTTCAGGCGAGAAAGGAACATGATTAGGTTTTGCAGTGTACAGACAACGCTTTCCTACAGTTCCAAGTTTTGTTTCAAGAATCAACAAAGAGACGAGCCAGCCTGGAAGGGTCGGCGGACTGTTGTTTGCTTTCCCATCAGCTCTGACAGTCTGGTGCAGCCTCTCTTTTCTCCGGGGCCGGATTGCTGGGAGCACTGGCCTAGATGCATTCCATTAAGCAAGGGGACGCGTGGCTCTCTGAGCAGGATCTTTGCACAGGAATGCAGAGCAGACCAGGAAGCTCGTGTACGCAAAAGGTCCTTTCGATCACCAGTAGTAAACTATTACAGTTGGAAGGTGAGAAGGAATCATAAACACATATAACAGAGCTGTCCTTTAATGTTCTCTGCTTTTACCATTTTGTGAGCGCACTCGTGTGCTGAAAATCCAGAGCTCTAATAGCAGCCCATCCAGACGATGCTTTCCGGGGCAGCTACTGCCCCACAGCACGTGGGCACAAGGGAAAGAGCATTTTCTCTGCCCCTCGGCGGCACCTCAGCCCTTCCTTAGCGCTTTACCCAGCAGCAGACACGGAGCACCTTGTTCTTATCCCCGGCGAGCGATAAGATAATGTCCTCCCGTGCTGAGGCAGGACCCAGAGCCGCTGAGGCAGAAAATGAGTTATTTGCAACGAGTTCACTGCTGATTGCAGGAGCGGCTTCCAGTCTCACGGCGAAAGGCGAACGTGTCATTCACCGAGGCAATTTACCCATTGCAGTGGGGAAAGCAATGCTTTCAGATTGGGAGCAGCCACTGGGAAAATAGAAACTACAGAAGTTAATGAGACGCAGTTAAATTAGATCTGTGCAGGTAAAGATAACCCTTCTTGTTCCTATTTGTTTCAAGTGGATGCTGTCTAATATATATATATATATATATATATTATATATATTATATATATATATTATATATATTATATATATTATATATAATATATATAATATTTATTTATTTTTTTATTGAAGAAGCTTTTCATTAAAATGGCTTTATATTAGACCTATTTGAACATCAGAGGGCCGAATGCAAGCCACTGGGCAGAGGATGCCCTGCATGGAGGGACCATGGGTATAACCATGCATTACACTTCCAAGAAGACTGGGGCAGCCTGCCTGGGTTTTCAGATGAGTTTTTATTTGCCCTGTCTGGTTTCTACTTTTCAACTTTTTCTTTTTCTTTTCTGTCCAGTCATATAAATCCTCCCAGTAAGTGCCTGTGACGCTCACCTTAGCATAATATTTCATTTACTGACATAGTTCAAGTACTCTTTACAGCCAGTGGATGAAGGCAATATTGTGAAAAAAAAAGGAAGTGCAGCATTACGTGATAAATGATGGGCCAGCAGTGAGTGGTTTGTCCTTCGGATATTGTGCTGCCCAGTTGGCATTAGTGCTTCAAGTATAATTTAATGCTTAGTAGAATTTGTCCAACTGTTTAAAAAATGAGAAGTTACACTGTTGTTGTCGTAGGACATAAAGTCCCTTTGTGTTTTACCTATAAACTAGGACAAAGTTTCATTATTATGGAAGCAGAAAGCAAACTGCCTGCATTTTGGCAAACCCTGTGGGTAGTTTTTGCCAGCTGGGTATGCCAAAACAATTGATTATTGGAAACTACCCCTGTAAGTGCCTCTTTTGACCTAATCCCTGATACATGGGTAAAACACTGCTGACATGCATGGGTTCTTTATAAGCTGGGCAATAAATAAAAAAAAAAACTATTTAAACATAAAGCGTAAAGCAGATAAAGGCCATCCAGTCTGCTCATCCACATCTCCTGCATGAGTTTATATTCCCTCCCTCAGAAATTCTCTGAGCTCGTCCCATGTTTTCTTTTCTTTAAATTCTGAGACGGTCCTCATCTCCACCTCCTCCACAGGAAGGCTGTTCCATGTGTCCACCGCCCTTTGTGCAAATACATATTTTCTTAGATTTCTCCTGAGCCCACCCCCTGTATATCTGAACAGGACACCAATAACGTTTTAGTTTTTAGAAATAAATTCACCCTGGATCCTAAAGGGGTAACTAGCCTCGAGTGACTTCCCTTACCCCTGCAGTCAGACCCACAGCAAAGAAGATTCCAGCCTCAAACCCCAACCCCTCAACACAGCGTTCCTCCTCCCCCCCCCCCCCCGGGGATTGCTCCTGCTCACATTTGGATTTTGGGGGCCCCCAGAAATGGGTGAGATTGGTCCAGGGGCTGTGGGCAGCCCTGTGTGGAAGGCTTTAACTTTTGCCAGTCTGTTTTGGAAGATGCCGCATCCTTGCTTCAGTATCATTTCCTGGTCCAGGAAGCTGAAACGCTCTCATTGACATCATCTACACAGCCATTCATCCATCTCAAGACTGCGACCTTCTCTGCCTGGCCTTTATCTTTGACATACACGTCTACTGCATGACAGATCCAGTAAAGAGGCCATCTTGGAAAAGGTGGCTAAAGAATAAAGCCCAGCATCACAGCTAGAAACTTGAAAGATTTCAGCATTAGAACTTCTGTTTTTGTTTAATGTTTTTTGGTGGGTTTTTTTTAAATCAAGGAGTTTGTGATTTGTTTGTTTTTTAACAAAGTTTAGTAGTTGCTCATTCCTTTTGACACTATTTGCTGTGGAACTAAACTACATAAGAACTGCAGGAGAAACAGAAGGAAAACAACTTTTAAATTTTCATTTGAATTACTCCTCCTTACCTTCCTCTGCTTTCGGAGAGTAATTTTATGATTCTGCATGGTCAAGGAGTCTGTGTGCAAGTTTTTCACAAGCACTTTACCCCAAATTGTCAAAGTGAACATAGGCATGTAAACTTGCTTTGACAATGCGCGTGTAATTAAATTGACCGCCTGGTATGTGCTCCGAATGACTTGGGGAAAGTGACGCTCACTCTTTGGAGGATGTAACTTGTGTGGGTTCTCTCAAGTGCATATGCTTTATGTATGTAGGAGTGTAAATCCCAACTTTTCCCTGACTCCTCCCTCTGGCACACCTCTCCCCTGTGTATGGCAAAGTACAGGTGAAAACCAGGCAACATGCACACTTTTGGCCCAATGAACCCAGGCTATTTTTTGTTTAACCTCTCGAACAACTAATGGTCCAGCTGACTCCCTAACAAGCTTCCTGCTTCCGATACATTTTAAAAAGTTTTATTATGAGTTTTTGCCTATATGGCCAGATCTTTTAGCTTACCTAAACATTATTTTACATTTAACTTGTCAGTGCTTTTGATTTTACCTATTTAAAGCAGATGGATGCTTTTTCCAATATTTGAAAGAACTACTTCTGGAAAAACAAGCTTTTACTTAAACTTTTTAACCATGCCAGGAGTTGTTTGGCCTTCTTTCCACTTTTTTAAATGTGTGGAATAAATCTAGATTGTGCTTCCAAGAAGGTATTTTTGAACAATGCAACAATCAAGGATTGGCGTGAACATTCACACATGCAAAATAATAGAGAAGCTATGAATGTTTGTAAAGAATTGTAGGCTAACTAGCCAAATGGTTCACAAAGCAGTGCTTTCAGTGTTTGAGTTATTTATTTGAAGCTTCAATAAGTACTACAGTTTACAAGAGGTTAGTCCCTCCATTTTTAAACGATGACCATGCCTAATGTAAACTCTTATCCCTTGTAGCCACACAGTTTTTTTTTTCTATTTTCCTCATTTTATCAAAGTCTTCCTTTTGAACGATTAATGCTAGAGCTGTAGATTTGCTTAATGTCCTCCTTCCAGTCATTAATTCAAATTTGATCACTCTATGATCACTGCTGCTGAGCGGCCCCAGCACTGTTATTTCTTGAAACAAATCCTGCATTCCACTAGGAATTAGGTCTAAAATGGCTCCCTCTTTCATTGGTTCCTGGACTAACTTTTCCATGAAGTAGTCGTTTATTCATCTAGAAACTTTACCTCCCTAATATGTCCTGATGTTACATTTACCAAGTCAATATTGGGGTAATTCAAATTTCCCATTACCATGCTGCCAAATACGATAACTTCCCTAATCTCTGTTAGCATTTCATCATCTACCTGTTCATTTTGGGCAGATGGATAGTAGTATACCCCCACCACTATACTCTCACCCATCGCACATGGAATTTCCATCCAAAAAGATTCAACTGTGCATTTAGTCTCCTGCAGGATCTTTGTTCTGTTGGACTCTGTGCCATCCCTAACATAAAGCACTAAGTGATACACCCTATCATTGTGATATAATTTGTACCCTGGTATAGCACTATGGCATTGTTTATCCTCTTTCCACCAGCTCTATGACTTGTCTTCTTCAAGGAAGAATGTTGAAGAAGATTAAAAATGTTGAAGAAGATAAAAAAAAAAATAGTTCAACCAGGGAACAGCTATAGTTGATATTGAGTTTACACATTGATCTTTTAAGGAGTTATTCACAAAGACAAGATCTAAAGTGTTCCAATGTTTATGAGTGGGATCTAAAATCATCTGTTCCTAGCCAAGCGAGGAGAGGGCATCAAGGAGACTAGAGCTTTGGGGTGAGGTAGACAAGTTGTTTATATGGACATTGAAATCTCCCATAATCATGTTCAGTTGTAAACCTACAAGACATTGACATAATTTGTTGTGACTATAATCTAGACTATTGTCTCTGTAATACTTAGCACTGACATAATATCACAACAGTTCCGTCGGAGCATAGCCAGGATTTTGAACAGCTGCACTGCAAATCAATACTGTAGTCTCTTGAGGCCAATATATACTGAAAATATTATCTGTTATTACCCATTACAGTGTATTATATCAATCCACCATGAATTACCAGATCTTTTCTTAGAAATTAACTGTTTCTACTAGTGTGGTCTAAAAACTAAAACACAAAACTAGTATATGAATCAAAAGCCTAGTACTGTCTGTAGGACCTTGGGAACATCTGTATTCTTTATTATTATTAACCAATGACAGCTGGTTAATCTTGTTCCCTCTCTACTCTCTTCTTTGAAAGCAGTCATGCAGTGCAAGATCAGAAAATGCTGCCCATCTGCTCCACTCAAATGCTAGTTGCTTGCTTTACTCAAATGCTAAATCATTGTGGAAGACCAATTGTATGCACAATTCAGTGCTGGCCTTATTAAGAGCAGATGTGATTGCCAGCTACAGGTGCTGCCACAACCCAGCCTGCCTTTCAATATCAACTTTTTATTTTGTTTGCAAGCCAGCTCAAGGATTCTTCTTAAGGCAGTAACAAGGGATCGCCTAGCTCCCTTGCCCACACCTCTATGAACCTCCAGGTCTTCTACTGGCTGTAGGACCAATAGTCACTCCTCCACCATGAGGACCATTACTCGTCCATCATCAGGTTAATATTAACCTTCAAAAAGGTGATGAGCAGCTTTTAAACTAGAACATGGGGAAGGCCAACAGTCGCTCAGCAGCACGTCATTTAGAGGGAGGTATCTTCAAAGGATACTAAAATAACAGAGGAGTTATGGAAGTAGTTCATGTGTCTATAAGTAAAGAACCAGCTGAGTTGAAAGATTCCAAATTACCCCTCTCAGCTGATAAGTAGATTGTTAATAAAAAACATACTATTAAATGTATGTATGCCAATGCCAGAAGTCTAAAAGCAGCATGGAATCTATTGACTTTTTGGGATTCTGCCAGGTACCTGTGACCTGTATTGGCCATTTTTGGAAACAGTATGCTGGGCTTGATGGACCTTGGTCTGACTTGGTATGGCAAATCTTATGTTCTTATAACTGAATATAAAGATTCTCATTGTCTTTTCAGCCTTGGATTAGAAAAATATTGCAACAGAAAAGTTCCAGCCCCACAAAAAATTATTATACTCTTCAATGCCCAATAGAGCAAACATTGACTATCGGCTGCACTGAGACTCAGTGGGAGTGGTTGAATTTTGTACTAAAACTTTTTTTTTTTAATTTAGTAATTTGATAAAATAGATAAGGGTTCTGTACTAGGATCAGCATTTGAAAAAAACAATGCAGCCGTACCACATTAGAGTGCAATTTTTGACGGGATTTGCTTGGGTTAACAGTCTTTTCCTAGAAGTTGTCACCCAGCATCATAAACTTATGGTTTAGATTATTTTTCCCTATATGCATCCCTTTGCACTCACCCACATTAAATTTCATCGGCCATTTAGATGCCCAGTTTCCCAGACTCCCAAAGTCCTCTTGCAATTCCTCACAATCAGCTAATGATCTAACAACTTTGAATATTTTTGTATCATCTGTGAATTTGATCATCTCACTCTTTATTCCCTCTTCCAGATCATTTAAAAAATATATTAAAACGTACCAACACAATACAGATCCCTGGAGGACTTTACTATTAACCTTCCTACATTGGGAGAAATGGCCATTCCATCTTAGCTTTCATTTCCAATCTTTTAGCCATTTAGCAGTCGTTGGACACTACCACCTATCCAATGACGTTACAATTTTCTGATTCATTTATTCATTTGATTTATATTCCACCTTTCAGGCACTTCAAAGTAGATTACATTGAGATACTGTAGGTAGTGTTATAAGAGACTTTGTCAAATGCCTTCTGAAAATTGAGATACATATATCAACTGACTCACCCTTGTTAATGTTTGTTAACCCTTTAAAAAATCTAACATATATGGAAGGAAAGATTTCCCTTTGCCCCTTGTTGGCTCTGCCCATCAGTTTGTGTCTGTCTGATGATGATTAACTTTTGTTTTTTAGAATAGCTTCTACCATTTTCCCCGGTACTGACATCAGATTCACTGGTCTGTAATGTCCTGTATCATTCCTAGAGATCTTTTTACAAATCAGCATTATGTTGGCTTCCCTCCAATTCTCAGATACCATAGGTAATTTGAATGAGAAGTTAGAGATTACTAGTAATGTCTGCAATTTCATTTTTTTAATTCTTTCAGACCACTGGAGTGTATACCATCTGGTCCCAGTGATTTGTCGTTCTTTATTTTGTCAGTTTGCAGACTTTGGTATTGAGAATTCTGTATCCCTGCAGTTTGCCAGTACAAAATTCTAATATTATATTAATATTAAAGTATGAGAAGGTTTCCAAGGAACAGTAACCAATATTAAAAAAAAACCAATCAAAGCACACAAGACTACCAGCGCAATGCTGGACAGAAAATTCTCTAAATTGAGATACACCGCATCAGTCATCTCTAATATTGGAGATGTAAAAAAAATTCCAAAAGGGGTTCTGAATGAGAGGAGAACTAGCACCCAGAAGCATGACTTTTTACTATGCTCCTTAGCTCTTGATCTGTGCTTCCATGGTAACAATGCCTGGTATGTTATAGAAGCCAAAACAAGACAAACATAGCCCAGAAGACAGAAAATTGTGAATTCATGGACTAGAGCACAGCACAGCTTATACAACATAATAGCACTTGCTTGATGAATGAACTTTGTATCTCACCATTTACTTTTATTAGCCCTTAAATCCTGTTAGAAGCTTATTTCTTTTCCATGCACCACTTACAGCCAATATTGTACTGCATGATAGCTAGATTTACTCTCAAGTCAAGAAAAACGTTCTTTTTTTTTTTTTTTTGTTTCCTGCTGCTCAGGTAAAGATATTTTCTGGGATTGTGATTCTGCAAAACGAGCAAGAAATCCATGCAGACTCATTTACCCCTCAAGGGATTCTGTGTGGCAAAGCAAGATCCCATATGCTTCTTTCTGTTCCAAATTCAAAAGGCATGGATGATGTAATGCTTCTATAAACAAGAATCGCATTAGCCTGCAAGGGAAAAAAAAACCCCACATGTGTCCTGCTGTTCAATAACTTTCCCAGAAAGTTTCTTTTTTCCTCTGCATGCAATGCTGTCATTGAGGCCTGGATTATTAGGAATCATGGACAGTATTTTCTCAGCTCTAATTCACATCCCTAAATATTTGTCTAGCGTTGGTCATCCTGCTCTTCCTAGAGAGAGAAACAGGTAAATACCAAAGATGCAAGTAGCCTAATGCATTGGCCGGGCAATGAGATGAATTGTATTTGCCCCTTAAAAATTGTTCCCCTCATCTGTCATCAGTGCAACAAAATATACAGAAGCAAAAATGTGCTTGTCTTGTAGGGACATGCTTTCATTTTTAATTGACAGGGAAATTAGAAATACATTATTGTTTCGTTTTGTGTCAGGTTCTGTATTTGTGACCTGGATTGGCCATTGTTGGAAGCAAGATACTGGGCTTGATGGACCTCTGATCTGACTCAGTATGGCAACTCTTATATTCTTATGTTCTTATTCAGTGGTGTAGCCCCCACTATTGAATATCTGGCTAACTTTAGGACTACTCTATGGCACAACCAGAGTTAGTCGGATATCTTTGCTCAGAAGGACCCCACTTACCAGCTAAACTTTAGCTGGATAAGTGCCCCAAATCAGTGGTGTAGCCAGAATTGATTTTTTGGGTGGGCACAAGATTAACATGGGTAGGCTGTAGGCAAATCTTATGTTCTTATGGTGATATTCTTGTCCAATCAAATCTTCACCAAAAGAGTTTTGACATCAGGACAGAATGGGAGAAATTGTACTGAAGTGAGGAACCACAGAATTCAGCAAAGCTATAGCTCGCTAGGTAAGCAAGTGGGTAGCTTCCGTTATCTGATCCATTTCCAAAGCTGGTGAACATATTTATATATTTTGGTGACAAATTAGAATGCCGGATTGTTATAATGCAGTGGATGTAATTTCCATCAATGGATACTAGGGTGCATTGTAACGATAGGGGCACTGAAAAGTTTGCTTCCCACAATACAATTGTAAGTTTTGTCTTTTTAAAAACAATTGCAGGCTTCTGTTTCTGCAGTGTTCTTGCCTCGTGAAGTCTCTCTGTGGGCCTCATTTACCAAGTATTTTTCCCATAGACTCAGAACGGGAGAAAAGCCTTAGTAAATCAGAGCCTATGTTTGGATCTGGTTTTATGGTTATGTTTCCTAGAACACAAGGGGACAGTACAAAGAATGAGGCCATCAAATTCAGTCCGAGCTGGAGAAATTAAGTGACAGAAAATTACCTTCCCTGACAGTTTGTTTTCTAAATCTGACCCTTAGGGCTCCATTTATTAGAACATCGCTACTATTCTGTGCCTGTAGTCAAAGACATTTTGACAATGTTAAGATCTAAATTTCCACATCTGATGTTAAAAGTTTTCTAAAAACTGAGCAAAAGGCATGATTTTAGCCTTTACTGATAAAGTGAATCAAAGCATGGCGGACATAAAACGGAATTTTCAAATAGATCTATGGGCTGACACAGCCTAGTATACACACTAACCCAATCCCTCAGAACTTCACATGGCAACAATGGGGGCCGATGTAATATTTGTACGCAGAAAACAGGTGCTTAGTGTTGAGCGCCCGTTTTCCTAACGCATGCCCAGCCACTTCTCCTGGGTGGGCGATTCAATATCTAAATTAGGGGGTGGAACTAGGGAGAATGTGTGCGTCCCCAGCATCTCCACGGCATCGGGTGTACAGGAGAGGTAGCTGTCAAGCGGGTTGGGGAAACGGACGCTCAATCTACGAGCGTCCATTTTCTTCCGCTACTAGCATAGACTTTGTATTTTGTACATTGGGCATCCAGAATTTTTTTTTTTTCCAAAACCTTTTTTTTTTTTTTCTTTAACTAAATCTGCTTTATTAGGTTCCTCCTACTTAGTATCACTATGATACTATCAGGAGGAATCACAGGAAGCAGGATTTTTCTTTCTTTTTTTTTTTTCTTTCAATGCGCCTATTGCACTTAGTTACATTTCAGCATAGATAACTATTGATCAAATGCTTTGATGTATTAGAGAATTAGTTGTTATAATAAATGAAAAATTAACAGCAGGATTCTTGTGACCAGGAAGGAGATTTATTAGTTGTGGAAGAAACTCCAATAATAAAGGGTCTGGATTGCATTGGTGAAGGAACATGCAGCGGAGTTTCCACAGTTAAGCTTTCCTCAGGCATTCAGCATCTCCTGAGGATTTTCCAATTTGAATGCTGCTACCCTAATGAACATCAAGGCAGGTTTCATTATTACTCTAGAAAGTATGGGTTGGCTCTCACTTAGGAAAAGCTGATCACCAAATTCAACAGAGTATAGGATAGTTAATAGATCATTTACATGAGAAGATTTTTTTTTTAATGCAAAACAAGCTTTGGAAACTTTAATTTGTTCTTTAGTAGAAAAATCTTTCATTTTCTTAGAATCTACTTCAGTTTATTTCTATGAAAGAAATTCAATTCTTCTAGAAAATGTTCAAACTGATAGACAAAAGAGCGTAAGAAGTGTCATGCTGGGTTAGGTCAAGGTCCATTGAGCCCAGCATCCTGGTGCCAAAAATGTCCAGTCCAGGTAACCCAGTAGATCCCAAAATGTCAGTCTGTTCCTTGTTCCTCATTCCCAGGGATAAACCATGGCTTTCCTAAGTCTACCTAGAAAAGTAGTGTGAATGTGTTGGCACACTACACACAGAACTACAAATATACTTCATTAGAATGCTGTGGATAAGATGATAAAATAGTTTGGGCACAGCTATTAAACACCACATCTTATAAAAAGAAACTTTGTATGATAAGCTGTCAAGGGGGATGCAATGGCTCAGCATTTACGTTGAACACCTTGTCAGTAAAACTTCAAAATTCTACTACACTTCCTTAGCACATATATCGCTATTTAAAGTCAGAGGCCTTCACATGAGCCGAATTATTATTTTTTTTTTACCTTTATTCTGCTTCTTCCATGAGCTAGTTCAGTGCAGATTTCCATGTAAACATACACAAAACATAAAGTTCATATAGCACGAGATATAAAATAGAGGAACATTAAAACAATGATAACATTTACATTAGGCTAGGTTCTTCAACTAGTAATGCCCACAGCTTCAAATCTATCCATCAGTCGCTTACAAAATTAGCTACTTTTTGGACCACATTTTTAATACAATAAAACATTTAACAGAAGAATGTGATAGCAGTGCAATGAAAGTCCAGTGTCTGAATTCCAATAAAAGTCCGTGTTTCGAGATAATGATCTGCTTCAGGGACTCCATCTCGTACTACTTAAGATGGAAGTGCTTTCTGCAGGAAAATACAAGTCGCATGTTAGCCACCCTCCAGTCAAAGACATAGTGTCTTATACATTAAAACAGCAGCGTATGTGATTAGTGCAAATCACGCCATTCTGTCTCTTCATCCATTCCAAAACAGTATTTTTTATTTCTATGTTTTAAATAGCCTACCCTTGAGTATAGTGATTTACCTTGTCAGTACCCACGAGCCTCTGAGAAAACAAATGATCTAACTAGCGGACTGTATTCTCATGGAATTCCTTTCCTCCCACAACTCATAGCCTCAACATTGACAAATTCTCCCCTCCCGGCTTTCATGGAGCCAGGTCTGCCCTTCTTGTCACTCAATGTGGAGGGCTTGCTGGCAGCCGTGCAAACCGCGTTGGAATTTTCACTGTCCTGCACGCCATGCTGCCGACCTCGTCTGCCTGCAAGAGACTGGAAGCTGCTCGCTATTATGTTAAAGAAGGGGGCAATTTTCAACGGGGATTCTCCGTGGCTAAATGAGCGCGCAGATGAAATAGTGCGGTGCGCTCTCCTTTCCCTGCTATTCACCCATACTTAGGGAAATACGTTGGGGAAAAAATGTATTTTCATTCCTTGTCTCGTTTCATTGCCTGTTTTTTTGTGTTTTTTTTCATCTTCACTCACTTTCTTCATTTTATTCTTTGTTGTGCTGCTTAAAGGGGCAGTAGTCCTGAGTAGGAACTTCCCCTCCCCTTCCTGCACTCCCAAGGTACCCCTCCACACTAGCCACCTTATAAAGAAATGGGTCACTGTTCTCAGCACCCCCATGAGAAATGTCTAGAGATTCCACCCCCACCAGATATTTCCAAAATGGTCACCATGGCGCTCTACCCCTAAACTCCCTCTTACGCTGAATCCAAAGTCATGGGTCCCTCAGAATGGCATTGGTTCATGTTGTTGTTCGTTTCCCCTCCGTGCCAGTATAGGCCAATCAAATCCAATGTGGTTTAATACGTAACAATTTAAAGAAAAGGCTTTGAATTTCCAATGACTGTGCATTTGCTGTGATGTTTTCGTTGTAGTTTTATAGATAAACTTCCGTTTGTGAACATAACTGGGGTGACAGAACGTCACCCAATGAAAAGTTCCTTTTTTGGAAAGTTAAAGGTATGAGGAATTTTTGCCAAAGGCTGCGCTGTGATGGTTCCGCATCGTAATTTAGCTTCTGTTCTGTATGAGATTGTTCGTGTTACATGTACAAGATACAGTGTGTGATGGAAGCTGATGGGAGTCTAATTCAGTCTGTAATGCCTGCAATAATTCAGCATCCCTCAAATTCTAATCTGGGGAAGATAGGCATTGTGAGCTTCTCTATTTATAATGTTTATTCTCCTCAGAATTTATAATCCTCTGCTTGTCCACAGATGATTCAATCCTATGAAAATGATAAGAATTATTTAGATGAAAAAGTGTATGAAATATAAATCACAAAGTAACCTTTCTTATCAGTAAGGATATCAGCTATGAGTTTATAGTATCTGTGTCTATGATATGGCTCCATCCAGGCACCAATATCAGATCATATAATTTAGAATATTAATGAATCATATTGACTGATTTAATCTTACAAAGAAACCACTGGGGAATTTGTTTTTAATGGAATCTAAGCTTTTCGCTATGGATTTATTTTCCAGAAAGGTTACTTTAGTGAGCGAAAGAAAATGAAGGGAAAAAGCAGAAACAGAAGAGAAATGTAAACCAGCAGAGCAAAAGAAATTGGACAGGAAATGAGCTCATGTTTACATTGTTTGCTTATTAGGTTAACACATCTGTACTGTACATTTCTAGCATTAACACCTAAAATGAAACGCTTAAGGAAAACATTGTTGCATAGAGTGCCATCTCTTAAACATAGCAGACAGTGCACTCACAGCCTCAGGATCATTGGGCTGCCCTTCAGATGTCCTTCAGGTGTCTGGCCCACCATTTTTATTAACCTGGTTGTACTAAAGATTCTCATTAGGATTCAGAACCGTAGTGTAAGGCTTTCTAAAACTGACTGTCTTGGAAACCTTGGTAGGAACATATGTGCAATAATCAGCTTGACCTTTATATGAATTACTCCTTGACTCGCCATCAGATCTGTGGGGAACTGAGAGAAGGAGCACTGAACGCTACGTATGGAAGTGTCCAACACGGTGACACAGACAAGTAAACGACCACAGGTAAAGACAAAACTTTCTAAGAAGCAGGATGCAGTCCATATCACCGCTGTGTTGGGCTGTATCTGCCGTTCTGAGCAGGCTACCCCAGTACTTCATTACCATTCTTCAGCCACAAGGGATCCTCTGTGTTTAGCCCATGTTTTTTTTTTTGTTTTTTTTTTAATGTGGTTACTGTTTTCACATCCACCACCTCCTCCTGAAGGAGACAGAGCGGCTTTTAAACTAGAACATGGAGGGGGAGTTGGGAACCCGACAGTCCCTCAGCAGCACGAGCTTCAGAGGAATGTACATATCTGCAAAGGATACCAGCAAGCCAAGAAAGAACATCCCGATAGTGCGGTGGCTATAAAAGCTGAAAAAAACCCAGATTTATTTAAAAACAGAGCACTCGGGTAAAAATGACTCCAAACTGCATGTATCATATAATTAAGCAAGTTCTGGGTACATGTAAAAATAGAAATACAAATAAACCTACTTTAAAATGTCTGTATGTGTTAATGTTAGATAAGTTTAGTTTATTTAGGTGATTATTATAACTGTTTCTTGGTTGTTCTCCTCCAGTTATGTTATGTGTAGAACAATAATGATCAAATTGGAGTAAATTGTAATATTCAGATTTTGCTTTAATATTGCGATACATATTTCTTAAAATTTCCATGATGTAATCATTGGAGAAAATCAATAAAGTATAAATAATTAAAAAAAAAAAAAAAGTCTGCATGTGAATGCCAGAAATCAGAAAAATAAGAATGGAATGCAATGGCGCTAAAGGGAGATGCAGGCATAATACGGCATCTTGGAGACCTGCTAGAAGGAGGATAACTTGGCACGCTGTGATACCAGGGTCCAAATTACAGTATATTGACATGACAGAGCAGATAAAATTTGGCACAGAGTCAAGTGAAATAAAAATTGTAAAGAAACAAACTGCATTCTGGAACCCTTACGGATAAAAATTCCAAGGGTAAAAGGGAAGAGTCTAGCAGTTAGAGCTAGGATGAGTAATTAGATTGCAAAATGCTAATAGAGATCAGACTGGCTAGTAAAATGGGTCACACAATAATAATAGGAGACTTCAGTTTCCCGAGTATTGATTGGGTAAAGTTCCCTGATGTCAGCAATGCCTGCTTCATGCAGCAATTGGTCATGGAAGCCTTGAGAGGGGGAACTATATTAGATCTAATTCTCAGTGACGCACAGGACCCGGTGCAAGAGATAAAGGTGGTGGATCTGCTTGTCAACAGTGATCATAATGTAATAAAATTTGACATAATCATTGGAGGGTGGATACTAAGAAAAACCAATGCAGTAGCATTTAACTATAAAAAGGAAGATTATGATAAAATGAGGAAATTTGTAAGACAAAAAAACCGAAAGGCGCAATCCACAAAAGCATAGACACTGTTAAAAATTACTATCCTTGAGGCTCAGACAAAATGTATTCCATGCATTAAAAAAAGGTGTCTGATTCAAAGGGAATTTCTAGTTAGATTCCCTAGTGTAGTGATGCATTGTGGCTGGCAGTACTGAGGCTGTGCAGAAGAGTTTAATATCCCTTCATATACCTCAGTAATGGCTTAAGGCAGTCCATCACATATACAAGATAAAACAGGATATAACTGGATGTTGTTTTCTCCTAAAAGACTGTCATATCGCACAAAATAAGGCTTTAGCAAGCAATATTCATTAGTTTGTTTAATAATCCTGGTAATGGGAATGAAACTGTTCTCATTTGTTAGTTCTCTGAAAAGTACATAATGACATAAAAGTTGATAGTTCAGCTGCGTAGGTTAGAATTGCTTCTCCTTTTTTGGCAAGTCGGTTCTCTGTGTATACACAGATCTTGAATAAAAGAGGAACATACAACTGCCGTAGTTTTTGGGTGAGACTTGTTTTTCAGTCTAAGGAATGAATGGGACCTTAGGATTTCTGATAATTTATTTGAAACCCCTTCGAAGGTGGAGAGAGAAAATCAAATAACTGCTGGCATGGTTTAATAGCAAAGTGATAAAGGCAATTCAAAAAATGGAAAGCCAGACCCAGATGAGGAAAGTAAGGAACAGCACAAGATTTGGCAAGTAATTAAGCAGATTAAGAGAGAATTTGAAAATAAGCTTGCCACAGAAATAAAAAGAAGTAACAAAAACTTTTCAAGTATATTTTGATTGCCCCTCTCTGAACTATCCTAATCTCTCTATATCCTGAGAGATGGCCTTCATTTTTTACTACAATATTAGCAATGTTTTAAAGAACTTTTGTGAAATACTAAATTTTCAATATAAACACTCTTCATGAAGTTGGGGAAACTTTTTTTTTTTTTTTTTTGTGAAAGGAATAGCCTGATTTTTATCAGATTTCAACAGAGCTGACTGTGAGGATGACCAAGCAAATCTTCTAGGCTGGAGCAGAAAACCACACTGACTCCAGCCTTTTCTAATGCAATCTCAACTTTTATGAACATAAACAGGAAATCAAAACTGCCTACCTTTGCAGTGTACTCACAACATAACCTCAGAGAGGGTCAGGAGCTCCTTGCTCCTGGAGATGCTGGGCCTCCTGATCCCACCTGGGTTCACATTCTTATTCCTCTCCCAGCAGGGTCCCACCCACGGAACTCTTTCCCTCGGAAGGATCTAAGGTGGTCCAGACTAACTGCCTGGTCCCACATAGGTTAAAGGAGGGAAATAGGGTCACTCCATCACACTGACATTTCAGCTCCCCTCCCTGCCCCATTTCCACCACATTTAGTAGCTGCATTAGCTGATGTCTCTAAATATGTCGGAATAATTCAACAATGGATTCAGCAGTGGATGAGGGAGAACAAGCTAGCTTTCAATGCTGGAAAAACAGAGTTACTAATGCTGTCAAGAACATACTTGACCAGCATACACCCATCTGTCAGACTGGTGAATGGACCATTCCAATTTCACCTCAATCTAGAAATTTCGGAGTGATGTTTGATCCTGCCTTATCACTCTATTCATAAGTTGGAATGGTTGTATGGATTGCGCTCTGTAAGTTTTGCATTTTATATAGATTGAACCATTCCTGGAACAGGATGACTTCCTTACAATGTCACAGTCTCTGGTGCTTTTGAGTATGGATTATTCCAACACTGTCTGTCAGTCTGCCAACTATGATATTGAGGACAATGCAGGTGACCCAAAATGTGGCAGCCCGGGTTCTTACTGGTGCTCATTAATGTGATCATATATCTCTGATTTTGAGTGCCCTAAAATGGCTACCTATAACATATCAGATAAAATCTTAATATTAATAGAAAAGGCAATGAATACTGAAATCCCAGAATGTATTAGCTCAGAACTGAAAATGTATTGACCTGCAGGATGGCTGAGATCAAGTGAGGGAACTCTACTAGATGTGCTATCAAGTACAGGCATTATGGCTGACAAAGATGAGAGACAGCGTTCTCAGTAGCTGGTCCACTGTATTGGGACCCATTACAAATGGGTTTAAGAGCTGAAAGCAATGCGGGGTGCTCTATAAAACAACTAACGACATTATTGTTTATGAAAACACTTGGAACTAGTTCATGAAGTAAGGAAGATCTGAAGTGGGAACAGTCTGTTATGGGCAGGGATTCAGTTAAGAGTACCAAATTATTTGTGAAGATGTGAGTTGTTTTATTATGTTCATGGTTTATATGTTCTAAATTATTTATGGCTTTCTGTTGCCCACCTAGAATGGTAGATAGAGTGGGATAGACATATTTTTTAAATAAATAAATGAAAGCACACATTGAGATACTGAGACAGTGCGCTGTAATTCTTGGTGATCTTATTTGAAACGATCGTTGAAAGAGCAATCACAGAAAGCATTCTGGTTCATTCTATTACTTGGCTTTCCTTTCTGCTATTAGTGTATATTCCTGGACCAGTCACTAGTCATATATACCATTGCAGGAATGAGACTGAACTCCGGCAGCTGCAGAACACAATCACCTTAGCAGTCAAGTAATGTCTGTAGGCCTAAGAATACAAGAGCTTAAATTTAGCAAAGAGGAAAACCTTTCTTTTATCTGCTCCTAGGACATGACTCTGTTTCAGAAATTAGGTTGCCCGTAGCAAGTGAATTTAAGAGGCAGGTAATTCTTCATGTCAGGTCCTGAGAAATTCCTGTACTAGAGATTGCCGTTGGCTACTTCGCTTATTTTGCGGTGACGAGATCTTCGCTGGCTACTGCTATCATCTCGTTTTTATCACCTTTTTTTCCCCTCTAAGCATTGTAATATTGGAAGTACCATAGTGTCCTGAGAAAATAGAAGTCTGAGGATTTCTTAGTTTATAATGGAATTTGCCAGTATAGACAGCTAATCCATTTCCTCGATGGAAAGACAAGAAAAACACATGACAGAGTGGCAACTAGGGATGCACATGGAAAATATTTCCAGTTCGGTTTATTATTTTGGTTCAGGTGCCATTTTTGTTAGTTAGCTAGCTAGTTAGTTTGTTCCCAAATTGATTAATTTCATTTTGTTATATGTCATTTCATTTATTTCCATTAAAGTCACTGGGGAAAGCAATGCCCTTATTTTGGACTCTGACAGTGGGATTTTCTATCCTTATCCTTATACAGTTGGTAGAGCAGTCAGACTTCAGTAAATAGGCACATTCGAAGAGCCTTTCTAAAAGACTTATCACATTCAATTATCCGAACCTGATCCAGCAAAGAATTCCAAAAAAGTGGTCCTGCAAAAGAAGACCCTGTCTCTTGTCTTTTCCAAATATGCAAAGTTTAATAGATGAGACTTCAAACAGCTGTTTCTTCTCAGGTCGCAAAGGATGAGACAGCAGCTTATAAATCCTTAAAACAGTATTTCCCCAACAGTCGGAATCACTATAAATAACTTTTTATAGATTGAGGTCGCCGTATACCAAATTCTCCATTTGATGGTTAGCCAGTGTAGTGCGAGCCATGCAGGAGTAACGTGAGCTGCGGCATCTTGAACCAGCTGCAGCGGATGTACCGCGTTCGCAAGGAAGCCCAGTATAGAGGGCATTACAATAGTCCAGTCTAGTCAATATTAGAGCCTGAGCAACAGCTGAAGAAATGGGCATAGCCACCTACCTATGTGTAGTCTGAAAAAATGAAATGCTCTTTGGCAGTTTTGATCTTATCCAGCTATCCGGGCTCTGTCCAAGAATGCACCTGCTCTACCCAGAGCCAGCCAGAGAACTTTTTTTTATCCAGATAAACATGCCTGGAAACTCTCTAGATTTCACACAGAGACTCGGGGGAATTTGCATCAATTGCAAGGTCCCAGGGGAAACAAATCTGGGCCACACAGTGAGCCTGCAGGGGAACGGAAGAGGAGGGGTGAGGTTAGAGCAGACACTGCAGGCAGCGTGTGGAGATAGGGTCTGCAACACGCAAGTCAGTCTGCAGCCGTGATTACAGGACTTGTGATGCAGTCAGCTGAGGGCAGAGTGAGCGGGCACACGAAAGCAAGCTGTGACTTATGAGGGTATCAGTGCAGAGCATGCTGGGGGTCAGGAAGAGGGGGACAATGCCAGGGGGTCATCCCCAGAGAGGGGAAAACTGGCGAGTGGGTGGGGAAGAGAGGAAGTGTGAATCTTGTGAGGGTGGTCATGGAAGTGAGAAAGCTGATAGACATTATTCCTCCTCCTTCTTCCTTCCCACTAAAACAGTAGCATCCTCAGGGTGACCACAATTCAGAAGTTATTCAGCTGTCTCGGGCCTGGTCAGCGCAGCAGGGTTTTCAAATCTCACCCTTTGCCCGGCTAACTCTGACCTTAGCCAGATAAATGGCACTGAATATGGACCTCATGTCCTTAGACTGACTAGTGGTTAGCAAACATCTTGTTTTTTGGGTCTTGGAGTCAGCACAGGCCCCCTACCACTCGGACTGTATAAAAGGAAAACTTGTTGAAAAAAAAAAAAGAATGGACATCCCACCAGGAATGTGAGGGAGGGGAGGAAGGAGAGAGACCTGCCTTGGGGGATGAGCACTGACATTGATATTCCCAACCATGAGGAACAGGATCTAGGAGGGAGGGCAGGGCCTTTAAGACACCACGAGTAACAGGACTGTAGGCCTTGCTTACCCCTCAAAGGAGAATCTGGCATTGAGCGAGGACTTGGGTGATGGGGCATCGCGCCTGCATATTTGTCGCCGTACCCCGCTGAGGGGAGGTAGGGCTGCCAGATGTCGCCTGAAGCCCAGGCAGGTTGAAGATGGCCCTGCCGTTGGGACATGGCAGAGGGGGGGGATGTCCAGGCACCAAAAACCAGCGATGGATGCTGATGTCATTTAGCACTGGCTTGGATCTAGTTGTAAGTTACCTTTAGCAATAAATCTCTGGCCCTGCCTTGCCAGGGCTGTGTCTGTGATTTTGGTTGTGTTGTGAAAGGGGAAGCAAGGGGGAGTAGCAGCTGTCCTGGCTGCTACTCCCCCTACAGTAGGGAGAGATGATAAGTGGAGGTGTGACGGCAGCGACAAGGATGAAGTGCTGCAGGTCTGGTAAATGTTGTCATTTTCTGTCTTTCATGCAGAAAATTTCCCATTAAGGTCTGTAGTGAGTAGTAGTTATTTGTTAAGTACACAGTTTTTTTTTTGTTTTTTTTTTTTAGTATGACAGAACTCAGAAATTGCACATTTCGAGATAAAAAGCACATAGCTGATTTAATTGCTTGAACATTTGTTCGCAAGCCTTGAAGAGAAGGGAGGGAGGGGGGGCTGTATTTTATGCCAGAACCTAATGGAAATAAATCATTCTTATCCATCTTCCAAACGTCTAGAAAAAGTGCGACCATCAAAGCTTGAATCAAGGTTAAAGAGGAAAAATAATCCATTAACCTTTACTGTCTTAGCAAAGTTGTTTTTACTGTGGCAATAAAATCTAGGGCTTTTCTGAACTCGGGGTGCTTTGGGACATATTATAAAATTGTAGTTTTCAATTCTATTTTTATTAGATATTCTGACAGGTACTTTTGCAGGCTCACTCCCATTTTGAGCCTGTGCAAAAAAAAAAAAAAAAAAAATTAAAACCGGGCCCAAGGCCTGAAAGCTATTATAGCTAGTTTGTGTCTTTAGCTGGAACTTTTATTGCATCTTTGTTCATCCCAGAAACTCCCAAACTATAAAGAAGCAGAAGTCATCTGTATCTTAGTGGAGATGACTTTGAAATAACCCGTGTTGTTGCAAACTATGCAGGTACTTTTAAATGCACTTATTTTAGGAAAGTTTTCAATGAGTAAAAACCCACATTGATTAGCTTTGCAAATCAGCAAATGCCAAGTCCATAGGTGAAAGCTGTAGCCCTGCTATTTGTGTGGGTGGGGGCGGCATGTGCATTTTTAAACTGATATACACCTTCTGTTCCTCCCCGAAGAGGAACACCTTTTCTTAATGTGGAAAAAAATGTGTGCTGTGAAACCACTGTGTTCTTGTAGCCATTTTTGGGGAGGGAGAATTCTTAGTCAGGGCATTGTTCCTGGGTCTGTGTATTTGACCATTGCCTTCTCTGGGTTTGAATGCATTTCACTGAAGCATAACATGAGCTTTGCAGAGCTCAAAAGGGGAGCTGTGAGATCTCGGAAGCTGTGGAGGTATGACAGCCTACAGATTTCCAGCGTCCTCCAGGTAATTCACCAGAATTACAAAAGGGTAACCCTCATCTCCAAAAGAATACATCAGGATTCTAAAAAAATAAAAAGCCAAAATCCTTATTTCAAATATAACAAATAGTTGGCAGAATACATTTCTGGGTTATTTTGTACAACTTATTTATTTATTTATTACAACAAGAAAATGTATACAGGTAGTGCACATGATTTACTTTTGAAACCTTTTTTGTTAGCTAGAAGAAATTGCACTATTATGGTGCTGAGGTGTAAGAATTAATTAAAAGATTGGTTCAAAGTGGCTGTGAACTTGAAGAAGTGAATAGGATTAGAAAGGAAGTTAGATTCTGACTGCAACGTTATCAAACTTTTAGTGTTGCTGGAAGCAGCCAGCACCTATGTGCTTTGGACTTGTAAATTGACATATGTAAGATGTGGTTTTATGCGATGTTATGTACTGTCTTAATATATTTATGAGTGCTTTATTCTGTAATCCACATTGATCAATTTCAATTAGATATAGTAGACTATAAGTATATCAAATAAATAAGATACTATTGTGGGGTGAAGGAGGTATCTAGGGTTGTACAATAGAGGATGTAGTGAGGGGCATAATGATTTGGGAAGGTTATCATGGAAGGAGGAGGATGCTGAGTTTGGGCCACTATGGCTGCTTCATTCTTATTTATTTTTTTACATTTGGTGAGTTGTATCAGTCTGCATGTTTTCTAGGATGGGTGGGGGCTGCAGGATTGGGCCTTGAGGACTCTATACTTTTTGTTTTGTTTATTGTGTCATGTTCCTGGATAAATTTATGCCTGATCTTCGTCATGTCTAGAGGTAGCTGACTAACTTAGGTCTAGATTCATCAAACTATTGCATGTGATGGGAAGAGGGGTGTGTTTTATGGTAATAGTGCACATTGTGATAAATAGGCTAT
Organism: Rhinatrema bivittatum; assembly: GCF_901001135.1. Taxonomy (NCBI): domain Eukaryota; kingdom Metazoa; phylum Chordata; class Amphibia; order Gymnophiona; family Rhinatrematidae; genus Rhinatrema; species Rhinatrema bivittatum. Next base: position 16,637,004 of record NC_042631.1, read on the forward strand.
CTTAGGTAATACCACAATTATTGCATTTCCTACCTGCAATCACTGGGGGAGAGAGAGGGAGGGAGACAGAGAGAGAGACTATAAGGCCCTTCTAGTAGTTAGCTATTTATATCTCTATAGAAGGACCACCTAGTAACTCGAGGTGAGATTTAGGTATTAGTGTAGGGGTTAGGGGCCACTTTGACATGCAGAGTGAGACATACAAACAGAACAGTGCACTCTTGTGAAGATCTGATGTCCTTTGGAGTGAGGAAACTCACCCAAAGATGAGATTTGTACAATGTTCTCTCAACCTAGCTTGATGAGTCCATCAAGCTCCTCACTCTGAAGGTCCTCAAATCTTTATGAGAGCACTGTGCTGTTCATACATCTCACTCTGCATGTCAAAGTGGCCCCTAACCCCTACACTACTACCTAAACCTCACCTCGCGTTATTAGGTGGGCCTCCTATAGTAGCATAAATAGATGCTTACTATGGTGCTACTCCCAGAGGCTCAGTCTCATTCTCTCTCTCTCTCTCTCTCTCTCCCCAGCTTAAAATGCAATTTTGCTTTATGGGCATATGCAAGTTGGAAAATAACCCCCTTATTTAGTTAACTCCAAATATCAAAGTTGTTCAGCTAATTCAACTACACTTCAAAATGCCCCCTGGGTGGAAAGTTGGATACCATCTTTGCCCATGAGGTGTTTTCCAGATGGGAATAGCTTTATCTGCAAAGTCACAAGATACATGAAGAGTATGATAAGGTGCAACAAGAACAAAATTCTTTATTCAGGATTTTATTAATTGTACAAAATGGTCGCCCGCCACCCTGCTTCTGTCAATTTTGTACAAAATATTGTATCCTTTATTTATTTTCCACAAAACCACTAATGACGCAATAGTTCAAACAATTTACAATAGAAATCCACCAAGCTAATAAATAACTATAGATATTTTTCAATTACTCAGAGTGACTACACCAATAGGTAAATTACTCCATGGGACTAGAAGACCTTCATATTTGACTACCGAAATGTAATCATTGGGTCCCAGTCTCTTTGCTCCCAGTCTCTTTTTGAATTTTTAAAAAAAATGCAGATAAAAGTCTTCGACACGGATGATGAAAAGTTGACTTAATACTTAGCTTAACATGGCAAAAGTCTGAAGTTCAATGAAATCCCGCCACGGAGCTGTTTTGAAACTTCTACATGAATGGAAACTTCACCCAGATTAGGTCACTATATAGTACTTTATTGGATTGGTGGATTTATATTGGAAATTATTTCTTTCTTTCTTTATTATGTCTAGTCTGCTGACTAAAAACAAAAATCTCTGCAGAGTACAGCAAAAAAAGAAATAAAATAATGTCAGAAACATTTGCAGTCAGTTGGGAGAAGTGATGGTTGTTGTGCTATTGCTGAGCCATTGAGTGATTGTGTGGGTAATTTGTATAACATAAGCTTTGTGGGTATTGATAAAATGGAAGAAAGCAAGATAAGGGGGAGCTTGGAAAAGAGCTTAAAAATGGATTTTTGTATCTTGTGGAATTAATTCAAGTTAGGATTTAACATTTGACCTTTGAGGATTTATTTGATGGGTGTAAATTAATTCAATAATTAATTAGTATTAGGTTTAATTTATATCTACTGAATGTCATAGATTATGTTTTGTTTTTTTTTAATCAATTAATGATTTTGTTGGGTTCCAAGCATAGCATTAGTTTTGATGTTAGTATATGAATTGATTTGGACAACAGAATGACTAATTTACTCTGTAATTATGCGTGAACTTGGCTGTGGTCAGATTAGTTTTAGACTACCTCTGAAGAAGCATATGTGAATGGCACACTGGGTATTTTTTAGCTCCTCATTACTGCTAAATAGACTTGTTATATGTGAAATGAAGCTTTGGACTTTTGTTTGGGACTGTTATTGGGGGTGAGTGCTACTTCTTTAAATTTCTGGTTGTGGCAATAGGGAGGATAACCTTCAAACAGCACGCGATGGCTTTTATGCACCATAGATCATGCGTAGTTTTATCATTATATTATATAACCCGTGCATATCACATACACGCTTATTATAAAATATGTGTATCTTTACCATGCAATATACATTGCATATATATGCTTACCTGTGAATGCATGCAATACGTTGAAAGAGAATATTTCAATGCATTGAATGCATGCACTTTTCCTACCTATTTTAAACATTTCCAAACTAGTTTCTTTTGCATCTGTTCCATCTTGGCATGCAGATTTCTCTCACATACCTCACCCACTTTGGTCATCTTTTGAAAATGTATCAGCTAAGGAGGTGTCTCAGGCCATTGCTACTCTTAACGCCTCATCTTGCCCTTTAAATACTTGTAATGTTTCAATTTTGAAGGCCTCAGGAGACATTGTTCTCTTTCTTTAGCAACTGTCATTCATCTCTCATTGGTCATCTCCACGTACAACATGCTCTTGCCCAAACCCACTCAAACTACAAACACCACAGCCACACTTACTGCCTTTGAGAATACATCCACTTTAGTAATAGAATCCACACTCAAAAAAATCAAACCTGCAATGCATCCCTCAGATACTATCTCCACTAAGACTCTCCTCACCATCCCCAATATAATAGCAAAACCCATAGCCACCATTCTCAACAAATCCATATCCCTGGGCTTGGTTCCAACGCAACTTAATCAGGCCATCATAAAACCGATACTCAAAAAACCTGACCTTGATCCCTCTGAACCTGCAAACTATCTCCCGGTATCTAACCTCCCTTTCCTTTCCAAAATCCTGGAAAAAATCATCAACCGGCAGCTGACTGACTACCTTGAGGAACATCACATTCTATTCCCATCTCAATATGGGTTTCGCAGACATCAAAGCACCAAAACCCTTCTCATCTCCCTCTCTGGACAAGGGGCAATCCTATATACTTGCTCTGTTAGATATTTCATCTGCATTCAACACGGTCAATCACAATACCCTCCTAAAGCACCTTAAAGAAATAGGCATCACTGAGACCCCCCTCCGCTGGTTCCTATCATACCTTAACGATAGGCACTACAGTGTAAAAATCGGACACTGTGAATCAAAACCTATCAGACTGTCGCAAGGAGTGCCACAGGCTCCTCACTTTCCTCCACACTATTCAACATTTACCTCCTCCCACTCTGTCAACTCCTCTCCAAACTTGGTATCCCACACTTCATCTACGCTGACGATGTGTAGATCCTCATTCCTATCACTGATTCACTTCCAAGTGCCTTAAAAATTTGGAACTCAGCCCTCACCGACATTAACAAACTCCTTTCAGACAACTTCCTGGCTCTTACCACCACCAAAACTGAGCTCCTCATTATTTCACCCCAAAACATCTCTTCCCTCGCCTCATTACCACACACACAATCCCCCCCCCCCCCCCTACTACACCTCAACATGTCTGCAGCCTTGGTGTAATGATTGATAACCACCTCAATCTTTTTAGGGTGTGAAGTTTGAAGAAGCCGTTTGTGATGGTGGAGGTGATGAACTTTTTTTAGATTGAGGTGGTTATCAACTCAAACCCCTCCTCTACTTCCATGATTTCCGCACAGTACTTCAATCCTTAATTTTTTCAAAAATTGATTATTGCAACGCACTCCTACTTGGACTCCCTGCTACCCACATCAGACCTCTCCAACTCCTTCAAAACGCTACTGCACGCATCCTCACCAATGTCAATAAGAAAGATCACATTACTCCCACCCTCATTAATCTCCATTGGCTTCCCATCCACTCACGAATTATATACAAGACCCTTACCCTCATCCACAAAAGTATTATTAACGAACATTACAACTGGCTAAACCCACCTTTTCTACCTCGTATCTCCACAAGACCCACCCGCTCCTCTCTTCGTGGAACCCTTATTCCCCCCTCCATAAAATCCACAAGACTCATCTCCACCACCAATAGGGCCCTTTCTCTCGCAGGCCCATCCCTGTGGAACTCCATGCCTCCTGACCTACGCACAGAAACCTCCACACCCACCTTCAAAAAGAAACTCAAAACCTGGCTCTTCCTCCAAGCCTACCCCCAATCATCACCTACTAGCACTCAAACCCAACCTCCCTCTCGTATCAACACCCCCACTACAGGACCCCCACCCACCCTCTCGAAGGAACTACAAACCCCACACTTAACCTCCTGCACATAATAAATTGCCACCTAGCAGAACCGCACACATCTTCTCACTTCTTTCACTGTTGGCCATGCGCTTAGACAAATTTTGTATATAGCCTATGTACATATCTTTTCCCCATTGATTCCCTGTACATATTTTTTCCTCATGTATCTGTTCTCACCCCCCCTACCCCCCTCCTTTGTCGCAATCACCCCCACCCCTCCCTCCCTTAGTTATCAACTTATTTACTCTGTTACTATTGTTTGTTACACACTGTTCCTTGTAAAGGCTTTGCCTATATATTTTTTGGTTTGTAAGTTATCTGTAAACCGGCACGATGTGCAAACGGCTGTCGGTATATAAAATTAAATAAAATAAATAAATAAAAAATAAATTACATCGAGGCTGCAGACATGTTGAGGTGTGGTAGAGGGGGGGGGGGGGGGATTGTGTGGAGCTCAGTTTTGGTGGTGTTAAGAGCCAGGAAGTTGTCTGAGAGGAGTTTGTTAATGTCGGTGAGGGCTGAGTTCCAAATTTTTAAGTAGGATTTCCTTAGGTAAATACTTAGTTATATATACTTAGTTATATTTTAAAACATTCGCACCTAGGTGAAATTGCCAGTTTTAATGGAACCACCCACTGAATTTTGCCATCATTTGAATACAAACAATAGTTCTTTCACAATAGATTATCCTCGAATAACAATAAAACAGAATTAATAATTTTGAGTAGAACTTCTTACATCCTCAGGAGTATTGGGATCTCCGGCAATGCCCTCTCCTGGATACAATCATATCTCCAAAATCGCTTCTTCACTGTCTTTGTGGATAATAAAGAATCTGACCCCATTAGTCTGCCTCAGGGTGTTCCCCAAGGCTCCTCCCTCTCTTCTACCCTCTTCAATATATACATGCTTCCTCTCACCACCCTGCTCACCAACCTGCACATCAAGCATTTCATTTATGCTGACGATGTGCAAATCATTTTCCCATTTTCCGACTCCCTCCAAACTGCCCTACATAACTGGGAATCCTGCCTTTCTTCCATCACCCAACTTCTTAATGACATGCATCTAGCTTTAAATCCCAAAAAAACTGAACTTTTAATCATATCTAACAAGCAACCTCTTCCAGACATTCCACTTACACACTCATCCTCCTCTTTCCCCACACAGGTTCGCAATTTAGGTGTACTTATAGATAATCACCTGACTTTTAAATCATTCATTAACTCTATCATTAAGGATTGTTATTATAAGCTTCAAACAATAAAAAAACTCAGACCTCTTCTCCATTTCATGGATTTCCGTACTGTACTTCAGTCTATTATTCTATCCAAAATAGACTATTGTAACGCACTTCTCCTTGGCATCCCCGTTTCACACACCAAGCCTTTACAACTTTTACAAAATGCTGCCGCTCGTATTCTATCAAACTCCAAAAAGAAGGACCATATCACCCCCATACTCATCTCTCTACACTGGCTCCCTATACACTCCCGAATTCTTTATAAGGCACTCTCCATCATCCACAAAAGTCTGCTACACTCCAATCTCAATTGGATCAACCCTCCACTCACCCCTCGCACCTCCAACAGACCCACCCGCACAGCTCTCCTAGGAACCCTACGTTCCCAACCCATTAATGCTTTCAAACTCTCCTCCACCATAAGCAGAGCCTTCTCTCTAGCTGGTCCCACTATCTGGAACTCCTTACCTCATGACATCCGCATGGAGTCATATACACCCACTTTCAAGAAAAAACTAAAGACCTGGCTCTTCCAGCAAGCCTACCCTACGTCACCCCCCATCACATAATTCCTTCCAAAATGGATAACCCCAATCCACACTTGTGAACTCGGCCTGAATATTGGATTACGAATTGCCTCTGATTTTGGTACCTTGAAATGTTATAATTTTTATGTTTATATTTATTTATATATATATATATACATATATATAGGTTATAGTATGTAAATCAATACCCCCCTCCAATGTATTTCTTCCTTGGTTTTTGTTAAGGGCTATGCCCTAAAGTTAACTGTATTTATCTGTTCCTTGTAAGGGCTTCGCCCATAAAGTTCAAGTTTTACTGTGAACCGATGCGATGTGCAAACGGACATCGGTATATAAGAGACATTAAATAAATAAATAAATAAATAAATATGTTTGATGGGAGCAAATTACCAAATGTCCGGCAAGTTTGGGACTTTAGAATCGCACTTGACAGCGACTTAAACATGAGGTCCCACATTGGAAACGTCTTGCTCCACTCTGTTTAAAATCTGGATGTAGAGACACTTAAAAGCAGTATTGTTTCCCGAGGACTATCGTTCCACGTTCCAAGTACTTGTACTTAGTAACTTGCATTATTGTAGTGCCTTGTATATTGGCCTGTCTTTATTCTGTGTTATTTCTTCATTTAATCATGTGCTATTGTATTTTATTATGAATATTTTAGTTTGTTTGCCACCTTGAATACAAACATAGAAACATACATAGAAACATAGAAACGATGGCAGAAAAAGACCAATCGACCCATCCAGTCTGCCCAGCAAGCTCCCACACTTATTTTCCCATACTTATCTGTTTCATCAACCACCAAATTCAGGGCCCTTGTTGGTAACTGTTTGATTCAAATTTCCTGCCCTCCCCTGTCATTGATGCAGAGAGTAATGTTGGAGTTGCATCAAAGGTGAGCATAAGGCTTAATGTTTATGGATAGTAACCACCACATCAAGCAAGTTATCCCGATGCTTATTTACCCCGACTGCACAGATCAATGCCTTGTTGGATGTAGTCTGAAAGGAAATCCTGTTTTCCACATTTCCCCCTGCCGTAGAAGCAGAGAGCAACGCTGTATATGCATTCAAAATGATGTATCAGGCTTAATTGGTTTAGGGTAGTAACCACTGAAATAAGCAAGCTACACCCACGCTTATTTGTTTACCCAGATTATGAAGTTCAGTCCTTGTTGGTAGTTATCTGAATGCAAATCCTCTTTTCCTCATTTCCCCTTGCTGTTGAAGCAGAGAGCAATGTTGGAGTTGCATTGATCGTGCGAAGGCTTATTGAGTAAGGGTAGTAATCACCAGGTAGTAAACATTTCAGCAAGCCACCCCCATGGCTCTTCTCTTCATTCCCATCCTCTAGCCTTTATGGATCCACAGTGTTTATCCCATGCCACCTTGAAATCCTTCACAGATATATATGCGGGTTATAAGTTTTTAAAATAAATAGATGAATAAGCAACTCCACCACTTCGCTCAGTCTTTCTCCAGGTTATCAAGACCCTCCCGGTTCTTCAACTCAGGTTCACCCAGACCTTCCACCCGGCCCATAGTACACAATCAACACATTTTATATCACTTATACAAGTTAATTAGAAGGTGGAAAATTACGCACGTAAATTGGCAAATCTACATGTGTGTCTTTTTTAAAATAGCAACTTACTCATGTAAATATCGGTCCCATTTCAGAGTACCCTAGATTGCCCCCTTTCTACATGCATATAGTTGTGTGCAAAAGCAAAAATACGTGTGTATGTACTACTTACACACAAATATACTAATTTTTGTGCATCTAAGTCTTAGAAAATTCACCCCATGGTATTTGTTACATGATAATGCACTGAAATACTGTTGCAACCGTCCCTTCCCGATGGCTTCACTCTGCCAACTTTTCTTTCTTTGCACCTCCTCTTGCTGTGGATGGACGCCTGGCTGCTGCGGCGTCTGCCTGCCATCCTCTCCGGCGTCCCCGGACTGGCTTTGGCGTTGCCTCCCGCCATGCTCCGCTTGTACCATAGGGCGTGCGTGCCGCGCGGCCCTCACTCATATTTCCTACTTGGCGTGAACCTCAGGGGCGTCCCCCTGTCATTTGTATCTAGCAGACTTAAAATTTAATCTTAACTTTTATATATTCTGCAAGCTGGAAAATCTTTCTTCAAAGCAAAAAGTTAAAGAAATTAAACACAAATGCCATTTAATGATTTTAAAAAAATGTGTTGACAAGGAAAGTCAGATTAGAACACAGTTTGCTTTAATTAGCTCCCATAGGCACAGGGAGATAAAATGACCTGCTGGAGGGCAGAGTCAGTGGTTAAAGGGGAGTTTTTACCACATGATCAAGAACTACTTCTGACTCATAGCTCAGCACTGTAACCACATGACTGCTCCTTCAGATGTAGAAGTTTTAATTGCACATGGGTAACCTTTTATCTTTAGTGAATCTAAATCATGATGTAGATGCTTGTTTCGATGCAATGACTGGATGTTTTATTTCAATATGCTTCTCCTTCCTGGGAAAAAGAGCAGTGTACTACAGAAAAACCCAAGGCATTAGAATCCACTGCCACAGATGTCACCAACAAAAAAACAAAAGAAACTTCATTTGAAAAGATCTTCAAAAAGGTCATTCACTTTAAAATGGAAAATATTGCATTTTGTTAACTGGTTATAAATAGAGATCCTCTTTAACATACAGCAGATACACAGGTGTGGTTCTGTGCCTTCCTTTCTCTCAGCTTCTGAAAAGCTACTTTCATCAACAAAGAGATCTAAGCTCCTAGCAATTGTTAGATACATGGCAATTTATTTTTATTAAAATATACAGTAACTGCTGTTCAGGTTATAAAACATAATAGATTGCTAATAGCTGCTTTCTGCTTATTCTGCTGGCATATCCGATCCTTAATGTCTTCAGTATGGAGTCATTATGCTGTCTCTTCATCCTTCTGAAGGACATATTTAAAGCTACTTCCAACCAACGTCATATCCTATTAATTTTCTGTTCAGTCTTTCTCGCAATGATATCACCGCATTAAAAAATTCTCACTTAAAATCATTGCATCCCATCACAATCTTCCGCTGAGAAAATCGGTCATTAACCACGTCTACCTATATCAATTTGTGTTCATCTTAATATAAACCTATAGTTTTGTAACAGAATAAAAAATCCATAATCTTTTTATTTCAAGAACATGTCATACTCTTTAATCCAGTTACAAAAAGTCTGATAGATCAGTTTTGACATTAAACCTAACTGGTTCAACTGTCTGCAAGTGAAAAATCCATCACTGTTCTAACTGTAATAGCTGCCTTGCAAGATGTCCTCCTGTCCAATGTGTTATTTACTGCTCCAGCATCACAAAACTTCACTGTGTAAATTCATGTCAAAGTTCTAAACAGTGTGCGACTATTATCGGCACCGTCAATCTCAGATTCTTTTACACAGCTTTTATGCTCCACCAATCTTACATTTAGTGGTTGGTGAGTTTTCAATACATAATTTTAAACACAGACAGATGATCACATACCCAACATTGGCAGACCTACAGCTAGTTTTCCATCATACCTTAATCTTTTTACATCTGATCCTGGCACTCAGAAATACTTCACAGTTAAAGACAGTGGACGCACCATACAATATCCACACGCTGTGTGTCCAAATTCTTGCTCTGCTGTTGTCACTGCATTTGTGAAAAAAAGTTGACCTCTCAATTATATCGTTAATATTTTTTCCTTGTGAAAATGTTATTCGAGGTGGTGGGGGGGGGGGATCAGAAAAACCTTCATGTAGTTTGAGAGTCTCCCAATGTCTTATAATAGATAATTTTGTATTCTATATGATAGAATTTTGATTGTTAACCACTTTGATGTATATTGGATTGCGGTATATTAAAAATGATTAAGCTATTGATTTAATTTTGCCTATTAAATGGACTCTCTACCTGGATAACATCAAACTAGGTTGAGGGAACATTGTACAAATCTCATCTTTGGGTGAGTTTCCTCACTCCGAGGGCCATCAAATCTTCACAAGAGACCACTGTTCTGTTCGTACGTCTCATGTTGAATGTCAAAGTGGCCCCTAACCCCCTACACTTTAGGTGGGCCTACCATAGGGATACAAATACTTATCTAGGGAGAAGACATCATGGCTAGTCAGTCTGTCTCTCTCTCTCTCTCTCTCTCTCTCTCTCTCTCCCCCCCCCCCCCCCCCAGCTACTGAAAAGGTGTAGTTAAAATCAACATTAGGTCTGTGCAATAGCACTTCACAGACTGGTAAACCCAGTCCACCCCAACTCCTCCTGTTTTTCAAATTTGCATCGCACCATATGATATGGTGCTTTCGCATGCGGTAAGGGCCTATCGCATGCGTTAACAGGGCTTTTCGCATGCGATAAGCCCTTAACGCATGCGAAAATGCCTTAGCGCATTTTGATGAATGACCCCCATTGTGTATAGTGGAAGAAATTGTCCTATTGGCAAATTATCTTTAAATCTATAGGTTTCCTATAAATCGAAGTCTCCAAACCATCTGATTTCTTTCATATCTATAGAACTTAAAACAGAATCCTTTGAAGATTAATGAGTTTAAAGGGTTCTTGAAATAAAAGATGGTATTTTATTCTGTATGCTTTTATTTTGTAGGCAACAAAATGTGGATTAGAAGCCAATATGTCCAAAGTATGATCCTTTATTGAAGATAAAAACTAAGCAACGCCCTTTTATCTTCAATAAAGGATCATACTTTGGACATATTGGCTTCTAATCCACATTTTGTTGCCTACACGGCTTTGTTAGATAGCCTTCCTTGTGGCTTTTATTTTGTTACACAACTATTGGGTTAAATTAATAGAATTATTTTTTGATTGAATCTTTCTAAGCCATTGTAATTGTTTTTTGGACTCTAAACAAAGCATTTCTATGTATCCTGAGGTTTTTTGCATTACAACAGCTTTCGAATGTTAAGGGAGGTAATGAGGATCGTATTCTAATTTGTTGTGAACGAAGGTAGATTTTTTTAAATTTGATTCCTTGACTCCGCTGGTTTAACCAATAAGATTGAGTGGGGAGTACTTCTTTAAGTATGGCACTGGTCTGTTTTGTTTTTTTGTTTTGAATAAGGGAGGTACATGTATTTTTCAGCATGTTTACATTTTGATTGGTTGTTGTGTGTTTGAATGCAAGATAGTGATTGATTTAGGGGGTGTGACATATGCTTGTTGTAACAAGATGGCGGTGCTTCTGTGATGTAGGTGAACTATACTGGTAAGGGAGATTTTAAACTAGTGGCTTGCATGGGATCTATTATGTGTTTTTGTAAATTTTGCTTTGTTTGTTGTTTTAGTGACAACACTATTGGAGGTCTACAGTAATTAATAGCGACCCTGAAGAAGCCATTTTGGTGGAACATGTTGGGCGGTTATGTGACCTTTGGGATTTATATGTGACCTAATGAAAACAGTTTTGTCTTTTTCTTCGTCACTGCCCACCAATTTAATGAAAGTATGGAGTTACATCCTTCCTTCCCCATTGAATGATTTTGGTTCTGGGAGAACTGTTTATATGCGGTGCTGGTTAATTTTGGTTGTTGGATGATAAAAGAATGTATATTGAGCCAGTGATTGTGATCACTATTAGTATACGTTGGACTTTAATTCTGAGAAGACTGCCCTCATATGGCAATGGCACATATTGGGGCCGATTTTAATTCCTATGCGCGTGGGGTACATTTGTGCGCACTACCCGGCGCACACAAATGCACACCCGATTTTATAACATGCACGCGCTGCCGCACGCATGTTATAAAATCCAGGGTCGGCGCACACAAGGGGTTGCATACTTGTGCACCTTCTGCACGCCAAGCGAGGCGGAACCCTCGCTGAACGACCTCCTGCAGTCGATCTCCTGCCGGCGCCATTTTCCGTACGAAAACGATTCGCGGCGGGAAATCGCTCCCTGACCCCCGCTGGACCTCCAGGAACTTTTGGCCAGCTTGGGGGGGCCTCCTGACCCCCACAAGACTTGCCAAAAGTCCAGCGGGGGTCCGGAAGGACCTCCTGCCGTCCAATTGTGTTCGTCTATGGCCGCCGCCATTTTTCGGCGCCATTTTGGAAAATGGCGCCGGCCGAAGACAACAAGATTCAGTAGCAGGAGCCCGTTCCGGACCGCTGCCGTTCCGGACCGCCGCTGGACCCGCAGGTTATTTAAGTCATTTGGGGGGGGGGTTCGGGAGGGTGGGGGGATTTAATTTAAAGGGTCGGGGGTGGGTTTTAGGGGGTTTTAGTGTGCCGGCTCACGATTCTAACGATTTATAACGATAAATCGTTAGAATCTCTATTGTATTGTGTTCCATAACGGTTTAAGACGATATTAAAATTATCGGACGATAATTTTAATCGTCCTAAAACGATTCACATCCCTACTATTCTGTGACTGTGGGAAAGACCTCGGTAAATCGGGCTGTTAGTACGTATAATGTACTGCATACAGTGGCTCTGTGTTATATTTTTTTTACCTTGGTTTTTGCGAGAAATGGAGGGATTTTGTGAATACTTGAATAGTAAAGTCTGAGATACTTCATTTGGCTGGGCAAAACCTCCTTGATGGACACAGATGGCAGACGTCAGTCCCTGCCTATATAAATGCTTAGCTAAGTTATAATCCTCTTCCTGAAAGTACCACTTAGTGGAGTTAGTTCCCCGGGAATAATTTCATGGTTCGGTGGAACATTAGATACTTCATATAAACAGGAGCAGGGAAGGATATCTCCAGATTTTAAGGAGATCTAAAGCAAGTTATGGAATGAGCGTTCTTAAATGTAATAAAAACAATCTGAGGGTCAGTGCATCTGTTTCCTGGAGTACAAGCCCCATGCTATCACATCCCTGTCAGGCAGGACCCTGAAGAATAAACAAGCAGCCATGTGTTTTAAGATCAGCGCATTTTGGTTAGTCAATAAGATTTTGCGTTGCTTTTCTGCTGCCATTGCTGGCTTTGTGAAATAGCTGAGAAAAATACCCAGTCTTGTTCTGATGAGACTTAATAACCACAGGATAGATTTTTCATGTCACTTTTTTTTTACTGAAGGCATATTGTTTAACACTCAGCATTGTATGCTCCCGCTTATGTAATGTTCTGTAACATACTGTATTACCAGTTTAGCTCTTACCAAAGACAAGAACTGCCGTTTGCCGTGATCAAAACGTCAGCAGCACAGATGTGGCATTTTCGGCTTAGAACTTGGAGGAACAGTTTTCTTGAGGACAATGTGTTGTAATTCTTATAATCGATTTATGAACCAGGAAAACTCTAGAGGATTTCCAGTCTCAGTTGTGCAAGTGACTCTATGTAATCTTGACTAAATTGGTTTGACTTGTGCCAGTTTGCCTAATTGGCATTGGGGTAATTTAATAATGATCTTTTTGTTTTCTCCTTTTCAATCTGTCCAGCAATTTTAATTGCTCGTGCAACTTGTCATCCATCCAGCAAATACTGTGCTGCGATTAAAGGATATCTGGAAAGCACATCAAGACAAACTGTGCCAACAGTAAATAAAATAATCATGACTTGATGTGAAATATTCTTATCTAGGAAGGAAAGTTTCTTTTATACAACTAAAACATCCATTAAAAAGGAAGATTATGTGATACATTTCTGTTAATTATATTTGTGTTTGACAGTTTGAGGACTTTTTGGATTAAGATAAAGGATTGACAACTGCATTAAGTTGGAAAATGAGCTGTAAGCAGCTGACTCATTGACTATAATAAACCTTCCCCTGCCAGTGCAAGTCATTAACGGCATGCTATTCATTCATCCAGGAGTCACTGGAAAACACGGACAATGATTTTAAGTACATTACATGCATGCCCCATATTTCAGTGAAATATGCTTTGTGCTGAAAAAAAAAATATTCCCCAATCGTGGCGCTCCAATTACTCCAGAACACTGCCGCTCGGTTAATCTCAGGCCACAGCATAAGGAGCCACGTTTCACCAGTGCTTTACAACCTTCCTTGGCTTCCCTGTCTAGTGGTGGATTAAATATAAAACTGTCGAGCTAATGCACAAAATGTTGGTGCTGGATTAATGATCTGCTCCGAATGTATAAGCCTGGCAGAGCATTACGCTCTGCACAAAGGGACTTGTTGGATGCTCTGTCTATGCCTTCTCGGTCGTTCCCACCCCACCCCCACTCTGCAACAATCTTTCTCAGGAACTTTGGTTGCCACCAAACAAATGGTTAAACCTTTTTCTTTAAATTGGCTTTTCCATAATTTCTCGGACTATAACACCAGTTGCTCTAATTGAACTGTCATGGGTTAGTACTGTTTATGCTCCTGTTTTGGCTTCGTATGTGATTATTGTTTTGAATTTTATGTATGCTGCTCTGTACGCCATTTAGGGCTTTGGTGTGAGCGGCATATAAATAAAAAAAAATATATATATAGTCAACATCTAGATTTTGCATAGTATGTTATGCTCAATAATTTCATGTTAATTAACATAGTCAGCTCTCAATTACTCTTTGCAGTACCCACTTTGACACAATATGGCTTTGTGATATAGTTGAGCCAATGTGAAATATTGCTCAAATATTCTGCATTTGTGTAAGGATTGCATAACTGCCTAATTTTTTCTCCTATACAATTTTCTATATGGGCAGATGATAATGCATTTATTAGTCTAGGTTCAGCTGTAGTTCTCAGGTCATCTTTAACGGCATGAATACGGCTGCCGTTCTCCTTATCTGTGAAAAGTAACTTATTTCAGAAAGTATGCAAACCATGGTGCTCTTAACCACCCTACTGAGAAGCCGATTACAAGAAATCCAGCATTGTATTAACTCTGTTTTTTCATGGCACAGTTTCTAGCAATTTAATGGCCTCAGGATTCCCGCTAGATATAAGACTTTCTAGGCTACCAGATGGCTGCATCTTAGCTTAGACTAGTTGAGTAAGCCCTGGCTTTCTACTATTGAATCTATGGACATGCAGTCTTGTTTAGAGAGACTGGAACTATCACTATTGATGCAATAGGTCAAAACCAAAATTGGCCTAGCCTGCCTGATGACCCAGAGATCTAGTAACCCTACTCTACGGTGTTTAAATCACTATCAACTCCACAAAATGCTCTCTCCATCTGTTCAGAAAGAGTAACAAGTCATTCCATAGATAAATGGGAGCCTTTATTCAAACACCAATGTCCTCTGTGGAAAACATAGGAATCACCAACAAAACTGTAATTCCACCCAATCCTTTATTCATTAATAAATATCTGTAATAAGTATAATTAATCTGATAATATTATTAAGACCATCATATCTGGGGCTCAACCATCACAATGCTTATATTATGTTATCTCACCCTAGCTTGATGGTATCCTGTTACAGAGTCTACGTGAGAATCTGGCCTCTAAACCCTAAACCACCACCAGCACCTCACCTTGACCTATCAGATGGCTCTCCTATAGAGATAAAGGTCTTGTAGATAGTCTCAGTCTCTGTCTCTCTCTCAGAAGTAAGGATTATCACAGGATATGCTAAGTTTTTCAGATCACGCAATACTACTGATGCAAAGTGGTAAGTTACCATGTGTTGCAGTAATTCTAAAATTTCCCTAAACACACCCCTTTTTCTTAACGCTGGCATTATCAAGGCATTAATAACTCATTTTCATGAATCTAGAGGTTAATCAGATTATAGGAAGGGTTGACAGTAATTGGGCAAAGTTCATGACATATTTGGTCATTCAAGGCAAGAGGAATTGGGTGTCCAGATTGTGGGGAGGGTTGAGGGTAAGGGAGTGAAGTTCAGGACATATTTGGTCATCAGAGTCAAGGCGGATTAGATGTAGCAGTCAAACAGTAGGCACACTCGAATAGCCAAGTTTTCAGGTCTTTCTTAAATTTCTTAGTGTCTGTTGTTACTGGAAGATTCTCTGGCATAAAGTTCCAAAGCTTTGCGCCAGCAATTGACAATGCTCTGTCTCTGGTTTTGAGTTAGATGAGAATACAATAGTTCTCTTGAGATTCCTTTTTGTGTCTGAGCAACATGATGCAATGTAATAGTTGGCCACTGGATGATACATCAAGATGACAATAGGCATAATATAAAATGCTGATTGCATTCATTGTTTGAATTTCAGTGTGTAATGCTGATGCTTTCTGTCAATATAATGTATTTATTTAGCCATAAGAAGCTTGAGAAAAAAATATTTTCTCTTCTCATATCAGTTCCTAAGGATTTTTGACAGGGATAAACAAGAGAGGGAATATTTGCACTGAACTTAGAGTAAGAGGTCAAGATGAATGTTCACATACACACCGCTTTGAGTTGTAGATATATGCGGCAAATACGTTTTTAAAATAAACTCCTCTTGCAAAATCCTTTGTTAGGTAAGTGAGTCTGGGATAATTTAATGATTTTATATAGTAATAATTTGGGACCAAGTCAAAAACAAAAGACACTCATGATCATACGTATACTGTAACTGCTTGTTTTTCTTTAAAATACCACAATATATAGCTAAGTATAAAGATGGTGATGTATCTATTTCAGACAATATCTTCATTGATTACGTTTGGTATATGTCAAGATGCAAGGAGAGAGCTCAGGTGATCTGTCAGTCAGAAGAGGTACAATCTGTGATTATAATTCTTGCTTCTCACTATGGGGGTATTTTTTAAAAAGAATTTACACATTTAAAAAGTGGATTTTATACATATAAATGTATGTAAATGGGCTTTTGAAAATTGCTACAATAGTGCAGTTTTCCTATCACTTATGGATCACCCTTGCGCAATACCTGGGGTCTGCCACTTGATCCTTTTTCCTCCAAAACTCTTCTCCCACATATTTTGCTCAGATATCGACTACCCCCTCACCTGCCCAAGTCAACCCATCATTCCCCAAAACTCTTCCAATTTTATTCCAAAACACAACTCAGCCCCCTAGCATTACCGCCCAAAGTCATCCCCTCCCCCTGACTCCCCTGGCTTTGAGTCCCAAACTTCTCATCCTTTCTTCAATCCATGCCATCGGACAAATCAGCCTCATTTTAAAATGTTTATAAAACAGCCACTACTAATTAACTGTCAGGCTGATGCAATAAAGTTTGCCCAGCCTAGCACACAGGTCAACGCACAGTTGGACGCGCGTTTTGGATGCTCTAGACTAGCATCCAATGGAATGAGGGGATTAGCGTGTCCAAAACACACGCCCAAACAACTACCTAACCGACAGCACTCATCACATGTAAATTCCATGTAGCTGAGGCTATTAGCTACTACCCCGATGCAGAAAATCCCAAACTGCCCAACGCACATTTGTTAACCTGACAAAACGTAACTCCAGCCCCCAGAGCTGGCGTCAAGTCATCCTGCGAGTTTAGGGCTCATGGCAACAGCTGCTCTTCCATATCAGGCAACCAGACTTCACGAGGTTATTGCAAAAGTGAAAGGAAATGAGAGGCCAGAGCAAGTTTAGGGAAGAGGGCTCTGAAAGTAAAAAAAAAAACCCAAACAAAAAACCATCCGTTGATTCAATTTTATTGGGAACAGCACGGAGAGCTACACCCTGGCTCACGAGGCAGGTGGCCAAGGGAGCAGGAGAGTGGCTTGGTGTAAGCACAGCAGTTCCCTGCCAGGATAACCCGCTGACCCCGAAGAGATAGACAAGACAATCCACGCAACGCACTGATGCAGTCGTGGCCGCACAGCCACTTTTCTCCTGGGTGCTCGATGCATTCGAGCGGTAGGGGATGGACAGTTTTTCCTTTTAGTGTATCCTTCTTAATGCAGCACCTCATTTTAATACCGCGTCGGGCGCCCTGGGGAACATGGCTGGCCGCGCGTTAGGAGAGCGGATGCTCAACGCGTGCGCCCGTTTTAACACGCCTCTTATTGCGATCGGCCCCGCGTGAGCTTTTATTTTAGCATTGCCACCTACACAATACTAAAGTCGAAATGCTTTTTAATCACTATGGGGGTAATTCTTTAAAAGAATTTACACATTTAAAAAGTGGATTTTATACATATAAATGTATGTAAATGGGCTTTTGAAAATTGCTACAGTAGTGCAGTTTTCCTATCACTTATGGATCACCCTTGCGCAATACCTGGGGTCTGAAAAAAAAATATAAAGCTACATACTTTCAAGAGGTGAAGCAACATGAACGTAAAAACAATTTTTACTAAATTGTTGTTCATCTGATAATCTTATTGCTATGGCAGGAGCCTGCAGCTCCAAAGCAAGGTGAATATGCAATTATGCCCTAGCCTGGCACCATATACCCACTGTTTTCCCTTAGACCTTAATGGGACGAGGAGGCCTCAGGCAGATCCTATTCATTCTGCTTAGGTTGCTTGATGGTAACAAAATGCTGCTATGAGAGGCACATTCCTACAAATCAATATACAAAGAGGGTTTGAATATGCGTTCAGAATTTGCCGGCAGTGTGATTTAATTTTGTCGGGGGAGGTCGGTTCCCCTGCGCATTTAATAGAAGTCTATGAAGATTCCTTAAGTAAGAAATAAATAAGTAAATGAATAAATATTGAATTGGAGAGAGGGAAAGGAAAAGCAGTTGTGGGTTTGGAAACTCTAAGCGAAGAGGAATGGTTCCGATGCCTCTTAGAACAAAATGCTGCTTCTCAGATTACAGGTTGGTTTGTTTTTCCATTCGCAGGGGTCACAGACAGCTGTGAGGACATTCTCGTCGCATGCTAGGACGGGTCACGCTGAGCCAGGCCCACGGAAAAGAAACCTTCTCTTTATTATCCATTCCAGCACTGCTACAAAAATGTGCCTTTACCGTGCTATTGATTAAAATATGCAACTTCTAATTTCTTTCCATGGGCTCTTGCAGGGCGCCGTATTGATTGCACTCGTTCCGTGATAATCTAATGCTAATTTTTTTTTTTTACTCTGATTTGCACACATTTAAAATTTCAGTAGCATTATATGTTGAGAGGAGAAGCCATTTTCATGCAGATTTCCAGAATTTAATTAAAAGCTATTCATTCTATAGTGAACTCTGTGTACATTTTATTTTGATATTAGCCAGAGAAATGTAATGAGAAAAGAAGAGCCAGGACACTTATTTATTTATTTTTTTATTTAATAGCATTTATATACCGACGTACGTTGGGAACATCTCATCTGTTTCCAAAGAACAAAACTAGCAACAGGCTTTACAAGGAACAAGAAACTGTATGAACAGATAATCGGGTCGATACTCTAAGGCCGCGGTAGAAACAGTGCGGCAGTGCCAGGCGCACCCTCGTTCCCCGCACGCACAGTTCTCTTCACCTACCGCTCTATACTCTCTTCTAATTGCATGCAAATGCAAGCCGTGTCTGCGAAGCCTTAGGCAAGCGTTAGGCCCGCGCAACCCATTTTACTGTATAGAGCGCCTATACAGTATCCTGGGTGCGCGGGCCTAACGCTTCACGGCCGCGCTGGTATCTGTCATTTGAAATGACATTTGAAATGACATTTGAAATGACAGGTACCAGGAAGTGGACAGTTATGTTCCCCGATGCTCGGCAAACTATCCCCCAGCCCCCGCTCACCTGCCCTGGCCCCGTCCGGTCTCCGGTGCAGCCCCAGTCCTGTCTCCTCCTCCCGAAGCAAAAAAAAAACAAACCAAAACTGAAAAAGTAGCAAGGCTCGGGCCTGCTACGGTAGTCCCTTCTCCCTTCTCTCCTCCCGATTTTGGCGCTCAAGGCGTGACGTCACGTCATGTGACTGCCTTGAGCGCCGAAATCGCACGGGCATTCATTCGCTGCCGGCGGGGGCCGTGCATTCATCCAGGCAGAGGGAGCCGGAGGCTGCTTTCGCCGCCGGCTCCCTCTGCCTGGATGAATGCACGCCCACCCGGCCGCCTCGAGCGCCGAAATCGGGAGGAGAGGAGAAGGGAGAAGGGACTACCGTAGCAGGCCCGAGCCTTGCTACTTTTTCGGTTTTGTTTTGGTTTTTTTTTGCTTCGGGAGGAGGAGACAGGACTGGGGCTGCACCGGAGACCGGACGGGGCCAGGGCAGGTGAGCGGGGGCTGGGGGATAGTTTGCCGAGCATCAGGGAACATAAGGAGGAACAAAGGGAGGCTCACACTATGGCTTTACAGTTCAGACCTCTTATTCACTCTTCTGGGGTACCATCAGTAAAACTAACAACGGAGTGAGTCACGCAGCGCCATATTCAGCTCATTTGTACAGCTAAGAAAGACAGATGCCGGGATTTAAAAAGTCCGACTGCCCCAGACTTTGCCGGGTAAATTCTTATCCAGCAAAAGAGTTAGCTGGATAAGTCCAAGGTAGAGTTAGGGGTGTTCCTGGGCAGGACCGGCTAAGGGGGTCATTTTCTAAGCCTATTGCACGCGAAAAGTCCCTTTTCATGTGCGATAGCTTGCCGGGGGCGGAGTCGGGGTGGCGAGGAGGCGGACGCGGCGATGTCTTTGCTGGCGGCGATTAAGGTAAGTTACGTTATCGTCGCCAGTAGCGGGCCCAATAGCACCACCCTTTCACGGTGGTGCTGTTGGGTGCAAAAGCCGGCTGCGGTGGTGCGATGGCTGCCGGCTTTCGCAGGCCCGCCCCCCCTGTTACCGCTGGATTCACCATTCTGGGTGAGAATGGAGAATCCAGTAAGTTAGCTGAACTTCAGCGTTTCTGGCTAACATAGCTGGGTAACTTTAAGACCATCGAAGATCTTTCCTAAAGTCAGCCATATAAACTAATCCAGCTAACTTTAAGATAGCCCTTGAATATGCCAGCTAAGTTAGCTGAATAAGTTTATTCGACTAACTTTCCTTGCCAGCAGCAGCTGAATATGGACCACACAGGATCAAAACTGAAAAGAAATCTTAAGCCAGCCTTGTATACGCACAGATTCTAAACCCAGATAGTTGCAAAACGATTAGTGCTTCCTTGGCCTCAGGAACACAGACAAAACACTTCCAGCATGGACTCCATCGATCAGCCAGGGATTACTTACTAGTAGCCCGGAGTCCATCAGCTCAATGCTGATTAATCAGGGATGTCCTTTCTTCTTCCTAATGCTCTTGATAAGAACGTAGGCCTTAGCAGCTAAGGTATAATCCTTTGGCCCATCAGCATCTATTGTAAAAGAGAGGCCCTGCTAGACCGGCAGAACCAGCGATCCTTAAGGAATATCCCCAGATCTCAGGATGGGTCTCTTTCCCTTGGTCTCAAACTCCTTTTTCCTCTGTTAACACAAATCCAACCTCTCCCTCCTGCCCCCCCCCTCCCCCCACACACACAAGGGGCTAGATTTTAAAAACTCTGCACGGGCGTCCATGTGCGCACGGCTCCCGGCACGAGCACGTGGATGTGGTTATTTTATAGCATGCAACGCATGTTATAAAATACAATTCCCGTGCGCACATGTGCGCTGGATTTTAAAAGTCGCGCGCGCCTGTGCAGGCGGGAAGGGACCGGCGCACGCGGGGGGTGAATTTTATAAAGCAACGCGCGGGATGCGAGTAGGCCTTTCCCAGTTCCCTATACCCCTACCTAACCTTCCTACCTTTCCCCCTCTCCTCCTCAACCCCTATCCCCTACCTATTAGATTTTTTTTTTTTTTTTTTTTTTTTTTTACCTTACTGCTCCTTCGGAGCAGAAGTAGACTCTGCACGCCGGCCGGTTGCCAGTGCACGCTTCCCTGGGACAGCATCTAATGGCGCTGTCCCGCCCCACCCTGCCCCTTTCTTCAGGCCCGGCACTTCTGCACGAATCAGGGATTACGCTCTTGGCCAGGCCCTTTAGAAAATGTGCTCGGCGAGCGCAGGGCCCAGCCATGTGTATAACCCCCGGTATTTGTGTGTGGGCCTCTTAAAATTTGGCTGTTAGAATTCAGGGCTAACATACTTCCTTTAGATGTCATCTCTCCCAGCACATTCACTTACAGGAATAGTGCTGCAGAACCACCCACACTTTATGACTAATGGTACAGGTGAAGTGTTAGAGGTGAAGTACAATTAAAGGTAAACCTACAGTCTTCACATTTAGGCCAGGGTTACACACAAGTTCTAGGAAAAAATAATTTTGAATTACTTTTCTTAAATATATGTATCCCTCTGCCTGTGGGTATAGGGAGTCTCTCTAGATTTGGGAATGGGAAGAGTCTAGGCTGTTATAGGTACTATAATTTAATTAGTGACTCAAAATTTAATGAATGTAGAGGAAAAAGGATTTGCAACACGAACACAATCAGTAGAGCGAAATCTAAAGCCTGGTCAGTCCATTGATTTGGTGAAAGGAACTCCAGAAGATTCTTCCATTACTGTATCCATTGAAATTCTGAGATTAAAATCATCAAATCATCACCCTTGCCCTCTTAGAAAGATGGTGTCATGTTCAGGGAAGGAAAATTGGAAAAAGTGTCCCAGAAGTATCTGTAGTGTCAATAGCTCTGTCCCTTAAAATTACTTAAATATGTCCTAATTCTGTATTAGAAAACTGAGTAAAATTCAGCTGTACACCTGATAGGAATGTGTAAACTATTATTTATTAGAGATGCCCTCTATTTTATGTACTGCAACTGCACAGAGTCATTTACTATCTGGTTGGAGGAGTTATTTCCAATATAAGAAACGCCCTTGCTCTCTCAAATTTTGATTGAACCTTGAGTGCAAATTACTGTGTGCCAACTCTTCTAATGTTGCAATAATGTGATGTTTTATTTGGAAAAGGACAAAAAAAAAAAAGAATTTCTACAGTAGCAGAAGTCAAATCTTTGCACAATAGTTTCTCTGAATCCCCAGCCAAAAAAAACCCAAGAAACCCTTGGATGCAAAATAATTGCTTCAGCCTGTACTTCTGTTACCACTGGCATTATATTAACAGGAGCCTCTGCCGAGCACTGCTAGCAATCAGGACTGTGTAGCTGAGATCATTATTTTGAACCACATTTAAGACCTTGACTGCCATGTTGTAGACTTTAATTTAGACATCACAAGAGCAGGAATGACTGTATAATGAATGTGTCTATGATAAAGCCATGCAAGCTCCTCTTTAAAGCACATCCAGAATAACAGATACATGCTAAAACTAGGGCTTTATTTGCTTCAATGGAGAACTTAGTGTCAACAGATAATTTATGACATATAAAACAGTTGATGGTTGTCAAGGAAATGACCTGGGGATACCAATAGTGCCTATATATTTTGATGTACAAGCATAAGCCAAAAGTGTTTAGCACTGACAATCTGTTACAAATATAAATAAGGTCACATTGAAGGATAAGGAATAAAACTTGCAATAAAAAATTCAAAATTGAAAGTACTTTGTATGTACAATAAATTTTGCATTTGTGGCTAATATAATGCTAGTTGAAAAAAATAAACATCTTGCTACATAACAGTTAAGCAAAGAAAAAAATAGCCTGCAAAAATTACACAAATAATTGCACATGTATGATTTTAAAATGCCATAAATTTTGATGCAAAGCAAAAACGTGTGTCCAAAAGAATATTCACATTATTTGATACACATTTAATGTGCTGGGATTCTTGGTCGAGCTGTAAATCTGGTCTGTAGTATTATAGAATTAACACTCAGACTTTGAGAAAGTAGTATTAAAAAGCCACAAAACATGACAGATGTGTTATGACTTTTCATAACAATGATTTTCCTTTAGGGCATAAAGTCAGCTCTCCTCTAATAAGCTCCCATCCAGTAATTTGTTTTAGCAGGTTTAGTCTTTCTGCTGTGGTGGTACTCATGTCCCCAGAGGGGTATTAACCTTCCCCCCACCCACCTCATATTAAACAGGCTCTCAATCTCTGCCTAAAGACTGTTTCACCTCATGGCTCAGATCTTGCATTTGGATCTTGGCAGAAAGGCTAAGAAGTGATCTACAAAGCTTTCTTACTAGGTTTTAATCCCTTTACCTTTCATCTCCTAAACTGAGCCATCAGTTAGATACTTTTCTTTTTGTTCAATATTGTATTTTCTTTTATTTAATTCATATAATTGTAAAATTGCTGTAGCCCACTTTGAATACCTGAGTGATGAGGTGTGCGCTAACAAACTTTATATTACATTGTATTTGTATATTTGTGAGTCTATAGTTTCTTACTTGTGATGCTTTGTTTTACATATGTTGTATCATTTAAGTTTGTATGTGAAACAAGCATACTAGTGACATAAATTTACCCCATGGAAAGCCATCTACACAAAATATTCCAAACCAACTCTATGGTTCTCAGTGGACCTAAAGGAATGAAAAAAGAATCAATAGACAATTGGAGTAAAAATGGCAAAAAACGAAATCCTACATAGACAAAACTGAATCAGGCAGCACCAATCTAATGCAAAGCCATCATGAAAACAAAAAAAGACTATTACTCAACCAAGCAGAAAACTCATCCAGATAATTATTCAACACCATAAACCAACTCCCGAGAACAACACCACACCTCCCTGATAACAGAGACACTGCAATAAACTAGTTACATTCTTTACAGAAAAAAATCAAGTACAACTGATCAGAGATGGAGAAGATACTAACCAAAAACCCTCTACAAATACAACAAGCAACACCTCCTCACAATCTTCAGACCACTACAGTTAGAATTATAACCTGTTGTGTTTTTAAGTTTGCTAATTTTTGTTTTATGATTATTGTATTGTGAACCACTTAGAATTTAGATAGGTAATCTACAAAAAGTTTTAAGTAAAATAAATAAGACATTGACTCTCTACTCTCCACCCTCAGAATATCCATATCCATTGAAGACCCATGGTTAATTAAACAGACTAAGTCTGAACCATCACATGAGTCCCAGACTTTCACAACTACATCACTTGCAGAAGCCCATCTACCAAACTTCACAAAAAGGGCATGTAAACGGTGAGCTAAGTGGGGGTATATTATGTCATAGAACACACAACACAAACTAGTAAAAGCAAATATTTGGTTTACTGAATATTGTAAAATATAATAAAAATCTGTAAAGGTAAAAAGTATCACAATGAATATCAATAAAGGCAAACAGCATCACAGCAATATTCCATAAATCAGTAAAAAGCAGATACCGTAATAATAATAAAAAATAAAGATTTAAAAAAAGACTTAAAAAAGCTTTATAAAGACAATACCTCCCTCACAAATCTCCCATTTTCCAAGACAACATATCTTTGAAGAATCTGGGAGATGCAGGCATAGACAGAACAGCTAGTATTGTGCTCTCCCTCATATGATCTAAAGGACACAGTTCATTATAATTAACTTTATACTATCCTTTTCAGGTTCTAGTCCAGATGTTGTAAATTCAGTTGGTCTTATTTTGTACTCACAACTTCAGCAGATTTATGCCTTAACTGTGATCTCTACCAGCAGAAGACATTCTGCTACTGCATGAGTCACCAACAGTTCAGACACTGGCCCTTCTCAGCAGTTAGCAGATGTTTCCTGTTCCTATTTCAGCTGGTCACTTACTAACAGACTTAAGAGAGCATGTGAAACCAGCATGATTTAAAAAGAATCTCATGGTAAGCTCTTGTGCAATTATTATTGATCCACATTTTATTTATTGATTGGTAATTGTCTTGTCCCACTAATATTATTCCTACCTGCTGTGTAACAAAGTTCTTCACGCAATCTAAAAATAACTCCCTATCACTTTGGACAGGGCAATAGTATGACCCACACTGAAAAAAAAGACTTCCACCCATGACCCAAAAAACTACTGCCCAGTCTTAGATCTCCCCTTCTTAAGCAAGAAGTACTGCAACTCTTTGAACACCTGACCACCTCCAATGCTCTAGAACTTCATCAATCTGGCTTCTGGTCACATCCCACTAATAAGCCTATCTAGACCATGGGAAACCAGCCTTAGTAATATTCTTTGATCAGCAGTATTTGACACAGTGTATCACAATTTCTTCATTTCCCATCTAAAGGACCTAGAGATAGCATGGGCCCTGAACTCACATGGTTCACCTCCTTCCTCCACAACCACACCCAAAATGTATCTCTGGGAACAGCTCTCTCAGAAACACAACAGCTCTCATATGATGTCCCATAAGGTTGCAAAATCGCATACTACTCTTATGCCAATAACATCAAATTACTGATCCCACTCAATGCAAACCAAGACCAACCATCATTCTCAACAACTGCCTGGACAAGGTGGCATATTAGTTATGACAAAACAAATTAAATCTAAACCCAACAAATACAGAAATGCTATGGATTTGGAAAAATGAACCCAGCCATCCTCACTCAAATGTTACCCTTCACAGAAAAACACTAACTCTTAGCACCCAAGCCTGGAAGCTGGGATTCATTTTGGATTCCCAACTAACCATTAAATCCCAGATTCAAGAAAATGACCAAGACAGCCTTTGTTTACACTTACCATCTTTACCCACTCTTGGATAATACTGCATTATTATTAACTGCTGTTCGAGCTATTACAATGTTCTGCCTAGACTACTACAACTTGCTCTACACTGGAATCCCTGAAACCTTTCACCACTGCTTGCAACTCGTATAAAATACTGCAGCCCATCTTTCAATGAATGAAAGCAAATTTGATCACATAACACTGATTTTAAAAACACTATTCTGGCTCCCAACACACTACCACACCAAATTCAAATGCCTAATCCTTGCTTACAAATCATTCAAAATCCTATAGCTAACCAATCTCAACAGCCTTATACACCCAGTTGCTTGCTTTTCTCCCTAACAAACTCCATCTCATGGTGTCATTCCTCTGAACAATGATCCTCATTAACTCTCTACCACCCCCCATATCAGACTTGTCCAGACTTACTGTCCTTCAGAAACTGCTAATAACTGAGGGGTAGATTTTCAGACCGCGTGAATAGGCGTACTTTTGCTGGCGCATCAGGCGCAAGCAAAAGTACGCAGGATTTTAGTAGATACGCGCGTAGCCGCTAAAATCCTGGATCGGCGCGCACAAGGCTATCGATTCTGTATAGCCGGCGCGCGCCGAGCCGCGCAGCCTACCCCCGTTCCCTCCGAGGCCGCTCCGAAATCGGAGCGGCCTCGGAGGGAATCCTCTAACGCCCTCCCCTCACCTTCCCCTCCCTTCCTCTACCTAACCCACCCGCCCGGCCCTGCCTAAACCCCCTCCTTACCTTTGTCGGGGGATTTTCACCTCCCGGAGGCGTAAATCCCAGCGCGCCAGTGGGCCGCTAGCGCGCCGGGACGCAACCTGGGGGCGGGTCCGGAGGGCGCGGCAACGCCCCCGGACCGCCCCGGGCCGTAACCACGCCCCCGGGCCCGCCCCCAAAACACTGCCGACACGCCCCCAAAACGCCGCGCCGACCGGGCCCGCCCCCGATAACACCCCGACATGCCCCCTCGCCAAACCCCGGGACTTACGCGAGTCCCGGGGTCTGCGCGTGCCGGTAGGCCTATTGAACATAGGCACACCGGCGCGCAGGGCCCTGCTCGCCTAAATCCACCCGGATTTAGGCGAGCAGGGCTCTGAAAATCCGCCCCTGAGATTTTTGAGGCAGATTTCAATGCCAACTACTGACACAATCGCTGCTAAATTCCACACAAAACCCCCCTCTCTCACTGCACAACGTTAAGTATCCCAAACTATCTATCTTGTAACCATGAATGACCATGTACCTTGCCTGACTTAACCAGTAGGAACCATTTACTCATGACCCATAACCAATGCATTCTGTGATATTTATTTATTTATTTTAAGTTTTTCTATACCGGCATTCGCGATAAATATCGCATCATGTCGGTTTACAATTAACAAGTGGAGAGGGAACAAAAAAGGTAATAAATAACATTGATCATAATAACAATAATAATAGTAAACATTAAACAAGTGAAGGGTAAGGGTTGCAATTACAATAAAACAAGGGAGTTATACAACTTGGAACAGAGAAAAGAAGCTAGGGTTTTAATAGAGAGAACATATATGCCAATCACGGCATTTGAAGCATTAGTGAATTGCCCTATTGAAGTGGAGTTATTAATTACCATGTTAAGGCAAAGTCTAAGCGACTAGTTTATGAAGAATTGGGGTTCAGTTTAGGTCTGGAAAGGCTTTCATGATGTTGAATTCTAACCACTACCTTTACTCTTCTCAAATCTGAAACATGTCTGTATTATTTTGCACTCATCAAAACAAATGAACTTCCCTTATTGGGCTAGTAATTTAGAACTTCTATACTTCATTAAATTATTATATATCTTTATCTCCCACTTACAGTATAACTACAACTCACACCTACCTAGCCTACTGTACTATCTCGATGGAACTATTACAGGTCTGTAAACTACTGTGTATGTATCTATACCTCATATTTATTCATTATAACCTGCATACTACATTGCACTGTATAGAGTGGCCCTATCTGTAACTCACTTTGAGCTCCCCGACTGGAAAAGCTTGTCATAAATAAATAATGATGATGATTAATGTTAAATTATAATTGTACAGAGCAGGGATTGCACTAAAATCCCATGTAAACCCCATTTCCCAGGATCTGGCCACCACTGCTAAACACAGGATACAAATATAGTTGCCATAAGAGTTCCACATTTTTGTAGGCAACTAAGTTATACAACAATAATATTCTTTGTGGTACATTTTATTCACTAAATTCAACAACTATTCTTCAGCTAAAAAGTTTTCAGTGTGTCTGAAATGGTGGGTAGCTTGAGTCTTTTTTTTTTATACTTCCCCCTACTTTAATTATCAACACATTGGGCTTTTAAAGGGGGCAAGTTTCAGAGTGTGCACACTGGGACAAAGCCTGGGTGGAGTGCTTTTTACCCACAGACGGTGCACTCGTTTTAAAAGGGAAAGAATGCCTTGATATCTGTACCTGCTTTTTGTGTGGGTAAGTTCTCATGGAAAATAATGTGTGTAGCGTTACAAATGCTATTTTTCAACCCCACCCGAAACGCACCCCGGGACACCTCCTCTAACCACAGTGATAAGTAATTGTGTTGTGGCTTTCAAAATGCCAAATGCAAATGTATTTGTAATCCTCCCGGTTTTTAGGTAATGTGAGTAAAAATAAAACCGCTCCAAAGATCAATGTGCTGAGAGTTAAAGCAGAATAAGTACATACGAATTAGGACTCGCAAAGATTTCTTTTGACCGGAGTCGTATGTGGATATTCGTAAATTATCTTACAATATATTTTAACTCTCTGAAGCTTCCAACTATTTTTTTTAATACTTCATAACTGAATCCGCAAATGGCATTTATCTAACCCAATCTAAGATTTTCAAAGCAAAGCCTAGTCTGGCAGCAAGTGGGTCAAAGTTGACTGATAAATCAGTAAATTTATATCAAATAATCTCAGATCCAAACTGGGTAGGAAGAAGTTTGCACATTTTCTGTTATACTGTGCTGCTCGAGAGGTCTGAGTCATTCACGAAGCTCTCTAGAGCCCCAGCGAGAGATTACTGCTTCCTGCAAATTCGATATTCTTTATTTTTATAGTGTATTGTGAAAGGACACACATATAAGGAAAGGAGATGAGTTAAACTTTTCACAGTGGTGTTCAGATGATGATTCCGCTAGGCTTCCAGAATTGATGACCTAAGTACCGCTCAATTACACAAAGAAATACAATTTAGAAAATTATAGTTTTGAGAATATTGTATAGTTGAACTTGCTAATAGAAATGCTCAGTTTTCATTTTACTAAGGACATGACTGTTTCTGCCAGTGGTATATTTTACACTTGCTTACTACATTAAGATAATAGAAAATGAGTTCTTACAATGCCAGTAGAGAAGTCACACTAAAGCAGTTTATTTAGGGATCTTTCACAAGACTACGTTTTTTGCATTTGATAACCATGTACAAATTAAAAAGTCAGAATAATGCAGGAATGTTATTAGAGCACTGGGATTACTCTGAAATGTAGTCTCCATTTTTGCAGGCAAATAGGTTATACAATAATATTTTTGGAGGTAAATTTTCAAAGGCTTATGAGTTTTTTATGAAGGTTAAAATAGAATTAATCTTCCTAAGACAGTCGGTGCTGAAAGCAGTTTTTTGATAGGGACAGGGTATGCATGAAAGCATTTCCCTATAGTGGGAGCAGAAATAGGGTGGGAGTGTTTTGCGAGCGGCCAGATTCAAAGAATAGTGTGTTATGAGCTGGAAACTGAGAATCTCTTTTTGAATCAGAGCTTTACACTGCTTGACGTACTTCTTTTGTAGGTAATATTGGTTGGTGGATTTAAGGTTTTATTTTGTGCTGTGAGGAAGGGTTGGGATTGGGAGTGAGCTGGAGGATAAAGGTGATGAGGGTGAGGTGTTATGATTTAATCGACTGGTATCTGATTTTTAGCTATGCGATTTGTTTTTTCAGGGATGGGTGAACAAATTCTAAAGTGAGTAAAAGTGAGAGGAAATGGAACCCAATATGGCACTCCAAAGAGGTGACTGACAAAATAATAGGCAAAATGAGCAGCATTCAGAAAATAGAAAAGAACTCAAAATGAGGAACACAGGGAAGAATATCTGGCAAAGCTGAAGGAGACGAGGAAAGAAATTGGGGATAGCAAAAGCTCAAGTGGAAGAAAAGATGCCAATAAGGTAAAGTAAGGTGACAAAACATTTTTCAGATGTATCGGGGGAAAAAGGCAGAGGGCCAGAGGTGGTATCGTAAGGAGACAAGGAGCAATGTCTGGAGAAAGATAAGGAAACAGCAGAAATATTAAACACATCTTTCAGTTCAGTGTTTAAAGAAGACCTTGGAAGAGGACTTTTACTGGTTGTTAAGAGTACAGATGGGATTGAAGTAGATGAAGTCCCATTTACAGAAAAGCCTGTTTGGGTGGAACTAACAAAACTGAAAATGGACAGGGCCATGGGGGCCTGATGATATATATCCCAGGGTGCTGAGGGATCTCAAAGAAGTGCTGGTAGGTCTGTTGAAGCAACCGGATCAATAGTTCAATAGAGGCGGGAGTGGTGGTTCTGCATCACAAAAGTGGTAGTGAAGAGGAGGCAGGACCTCCTTATGTTGGTGGTGGGAAAATTAATGGAGACTCTGCTGAGGGAAAGGATAGTAAACTATCCCCAATCCAATAAGTTGCAGAATCCAAGGCACCATATTTTTACCAGAGGAAGGTCATGACAAATGAATCTGATATTTTTGATTCTGTGACTAAAGACAAGCATTTGATGTGATTTACTTAAATTTCGGTAAAGCTTTTGATACAGTCTAACATAGGAGATTCCTGAATAAAATCACAAGTCTGTGAGTGGGTCTCAAAGTGATGGAATGCATTGCAAATTGTTTGACTGTCAGACGACCGTGGGTTAGTGGTACATGGAACCTAATTTGAGGAAAGAAGGGGGTGATAAGTGGATTGCCTCAAGGATTGGTTCTAGGGTTGGCTCTCTGATATCTTTGTGAGCGATACTGTGGAGGGGTTAGAAGGTAATGTTTGTCTTTTTGTGGCTGACACTAAGATTTGCCACAAATAGGGGTTGAATTAGCACGTTTTGACTCACCTGAAGGAAGAGAGAGAATGAGAATGATCTAAGAAAGCTTGAGGAGCTGTCAAAGGTTTTGCAGCTGGAATTCAATGCCAATCATGTATTTGGGGTGCAGTAATCCAAAGATGCTATATTTGATGAGGTGCAAAATAATGTCTGAAGATCTAAAGATAGTGAAGTAATGTTAAAAGGCAGTGAATAAGGCCAGGGGAATACTAGAATGCATAGAGGGAGGCATAACCAGCAGGAAAAAGGATGCAATAATGCAAGCTATTGATGAGGCTTTATCTAGAATACTATGTTCAGTTCTAGAGACCATATCTCAAAAAGGATAGAGACAAGATGGAAGCAGTCCACAAAAAGGCAAACAAAATGGTATAGGGTCTGCACCGAAGGTCATGTGACATGAGACTGAAGGTCCTAAATATGTATCTTCGGGAGGAGAGGAGAGACGGGGAGATCTGATACAGAATTTAAATACCTGAAAGGTATTAATGATGCACATGAATCAAACATTTTCTGATGGAAATGAAGCTGTAGAACTAGGAGGTCATCATATGAAACTTCAAGGGGGTAGACTCAGATACAATGTCAGGAAATATTTCTTCATGGATAGTGTGGTAGATGCATAGAATGCCCTCCTGAAAGAGATTATGAAGACAAGGATGGTAAAAGAATTCAAAATGGCACTGGGCAAATACAGGGGATTCTTAGAGGCTAGAGGATGAGAATGAAGAAACTGGGTAACCTTTAGTAACTTTTGATGTAACATGTCTGTATGGGGGTAGCCTTCATAAAACAACAGTTAAAACCTTAAACAGAAGGCAGGAGGGTAAAATGCACAGAGCAGCAGTTACAACCTTAAATAATTTGTTGAGCAGCCTAGATGGAACATTTTGGCCTTTATCTGCTGTCATATTCTATGCTACCTCAAAGAGGCATTGACTGGATGGGACAAGCTAGGGGAAGTAGAAGAGCAGTGAGCAAAACTAAAAGAAGTTATTGTGAGGGCAGCGAAACATTTTTGTTAGAAAGAAAATAAAGGTAAGAGGGAAAAGAGACCATTTTGGTTTTCTAAAAAAGTAGCTGAGAAATTAAGGGGAAAACAGTTCACAATCATAAACTACAAGATCATAGAAAGAGAAAGACAGGCAAAATATCTGGAGAAGTTAAGAGCAATTGGGAAAGTAGTCAGGAGAGCTAAGGTGCATATAGGAAAAAAAATAGCTGATAAGGTAAAAAAGGGAAGACATATTAGTGAAAGAAAGAAGTGCAAAAGTGGGATTGTAAGACTCAAAAGGTGAAAGGCTTGGGGAATATGTAAAGGCTAATGGGGAGAAAGCAGAATTGCCTAACAAATATTGCTGCACAATGTTCAATGGGCTTAGGGGAGGACCACAGATAACCTGCCACAAGTAGGAATGGAAGTGAGGTAGACCTCGAACAATTTTCAGAAGACTGTGTTCGCAAGGATCTAGCAAAACTAAAAGCAGATAAAGCAGTGGGGCCAGATAAAATATATCTGAGGGTATGAAAGGAAAGCTCTGGTAGCTCCACTTGTCTTATATTTGACAAGGTTCCGCGTAGGTAATTTATAAACAAATTGAGCACCCGAGGTATGGACCTTGAAAGTGACTAAGCTAGAAACAGGTTGAGTGGGAGGCAACACAGGATAGTGGTAAATGGCAGTCATTCTGAGGAAAGGGGGTTACTAGTGGTGTGCCCAGAGATTGGTCCTCTGGTGCTCTTCAATAATTTTGTTGGCAGTCTTGCAAAAAAGGCTATTGGGAGAAGTTTGCCTTTCTGCAGATGATATCAAAATCTGCAACAAGGTAGACACCCCAGAAGGTATGAAAAAGAGGGAGGGATCTAGCTATAGGAAGTTATAGGAATAGTGTAGAATATGGTTGCTGAAATTTAATGCTAAATATGCGGGGTTATGCATTTTGGTTGCAAAACCAAGGGAGAAGGACATTATAGGGGTGAAAGTTTTTGGTGCAGTAAACAAGAGCAGAATCTGTTGGTGACCAAACAGGAGCAGAAGGTGACTGCAAAAGCCAGAAAGATGTTTGGGTCATAGGGAAAAGAATAGTCAACAGGATAAAGTAGCTATTTAGTGCTTTATGTATTTCTCTGGCTGTTTGGCTGCTCCTCCCCCTTCTCTGTCTGTAGAAGCCTTCATAGTTATCTTGAATTCTCAGTTAAATTACACTTGGGTGGTTGCATTCATTAGCCTGTATAGGACTTAGACTCCTGCTTCATTGCTAAATGCTTTGGGTTGGAATTCACTAATTGATAAAAGCATCAGAATGCCCATATGTAACATTGTTCATATTTTAATATGCATTACAAGTTACCAATATTCATAGCTCTAGGAAATGTAAATATATTTTTCTGGAGTGATTGCCAAGGTACCAAAATCAGTTTTAACAAAACATAACTACAGAATAACTTTTTGACATCTTGGATAAGAAAACAAAAATGTATAAACCATATTATGAAGTCAGTGGGTTAATGAATACTGAAGAATTAATGAACTTTTAATGAATTCTATTTTGGTACACTATTAAATCAAGATGAAATTCTCACAGGAGCACATCAAGTTAGAATACTAAGCATGGACTCAGAATGAAGATGAATGCTGTTCGAATATATCTGATTATGAACAGCGTCACTCTGAGGGCAGAAATGTGATTTTTCTGAGAGAAGTCCAAGATGATGGTCTCAAGCTGAGGGTATGCAGGATGGCGGGTGATGTATCGAGGTGAAAGATAAAGGGAAGATCCAGGCCTTTTCCGCAGAGCCCTGGCCTGGATCTTTCTCAGAACCAATGGACAGCTTCGTAAGCCATACCTCATGTCCTCATTGGAGGAATTTGAATTTATTAAAATTTATATTCCGCACCTATCACAAAATTAGTGACAAAATTAAGAATGAAGCAATCCGGAGAGAATGCTGTGCACCCTGAAGGCTCCTATTTTGTCCTGCAAGGAGTTGGGTACCTTCAAGCATCTTGCCTGAGTTAGCTGTCGTAGATTCATCACATCTGCAACTGCTGATGTCATTGTTAGAGGCAGAGCAGGAGAGGAAAGCTGAGGAGGGCATTTTCTTCCAAAGAGCTGGCTTGTTGGAGTTCGTGGGGATGGAGGAGCTGACTTGGAGGTCTGGAATTTTGGAATAGGTACAAGAGTTGGATAAGGAAGGTGTGAGCATCAAAGAAACTTCTTTGTAGGGATTTGCATTTGTTTGGAATGAAATGGAAAAATTTTAATGAAATTTCATATTTTGTTTAGAATATATGAATATAAGATTGCCCTACTGGGTCAGACCGAGAGTCCATCCAGCCCAATATCCTGTTGCCAATCCAGGTCACAAAAGCTGGCAAGATCCCAAACAATAAATAGATCCCATGCTACTAACATGCAATGATTAGTGAGTATTCCCTAAGGGGAAGATTTTAAAAGATGCGCACATGGTGCTTATAAGAGGTCCAAAGCCCTCATTAAAATACCTATTGGAGGAATTTCAGCTATATGGAAATATAGCAGGTCTAACCCTGAACCTGGACAAATCTGAGGCCCTAGCCATGCAAAGGGAGGTTAGGAATAAGTGGGGCTCAGATTTCGCAATGAAATGAGCAGTAGATTCAATAAATTAGTTGGGAAATTTGATTACATAAAAATGCCTCTAAATTGCACGTGTTCAGCTATAAAGTTTCGTATGATATTACCAAACAGTGGTTTTAGAACTGGAAGGAATTACCATTGTCACTAGTGGGCTGAATAAATCTCTACCATACAATAGCTTTCCCCAAGTAGTTATATATGATGCAGTTTCCTTCTTGTTTACCTAACCGATAAAGAAATAAGAGGGGTGGTGGAGAATCTCTTGCATCAATTTTTATGGTGCAGGAAAAAGCCGAAGATGGCTCTTCACATACCGATGAGAAAGTGGGATGCCGGAGGAATGGGTTTAGCTAACGTGCGGTTGTGTAACCTTGCATGTATTCTTCGGCATGCGGGGGATTGGATAATGGGCTCAAATTTGTATGCACCCTGGAAGCTGGAACAAGATATGGTGGCGCCATTGGACCTCGGATTTGTGTTACAAGGTAATCTTCTGACACTATCTAAACAGCTCCAAAATAATTTGATGATGACTATTCTGTTGTTAAAAGCATGGCGATGGGTAAATATAAAACTGAAATGGAATTACAGGGTTCCACACTTCCTGCCCTTGAAAAGAAATAAATTTTTCCAACCTGGGATCCAGTCTATAAATTTTCAAACATGGGAAGCTAATGGGCTGCAAGTAATTGCACAATGTCTGATGGAAGAAGGCAATTTGCTTTCCTTCCAGAAGATTTGGGATCATTTTGACCAGGATAATAAGCAGTTCTATGAGTAGCTATAAGTTGGGCATTACATAAACTCTTTGAGCCTGCCAGATCTTCATCAAAGCAACAGAGTGATTTTGACAGAACTTTTTGATCTAGAGGACCCAGATTGCTACACAATTTCTTATCTTCATAGGTGTCTACAGGGATTGGAGAAACCCTTTGTGTTTCAGGCACAAAGAGAAAAATGGCAGAGGGAACTCAATATAATACTGAATCCTATTCAATTTTCTAAGATTAAGCAAATTTACAAGAGTCAGTGTAAATTTGTATTCCATTTCTAACTGCCCGCAAAAACAAGCTTTTTTTTTTTTTATTTCATCTGGATCCAGGTGGCATTAGGCACCTTAGGCCATCAATTTTGGTCGTTCCCACAGATCAGAGTATTTTGGGACAATGTACGTTATGTTAGTAAAGTAGCGGGGGTGAATGTCACTGGACACTAAGGTGATACTTTTTGATAATGTGAGCGCTATACCTTTTCGGGTCCAACTACACTAGGTTATGGGGAAGGGAAATATTTCTATTAGTAACAAAATGAATATTACAAAAATGGTTGACAGAAGACTTTCCTACTTTGACGCAACTTAAAAATGCCATTTATCACATGCGCGTCATGGAAAAATACATTGAAAAAATGGAGTTGAACAAGAAACGAATTAGAATTTTCTTAAAAATCTGGAGCAAATCTTTACAATCCTTACCGTTTGATTTTAAATGGTCTGCCTCATGTTGGATCCTAAGTTGGACTGTGACTGCATACCTCTGCATGGATGGGAATATGCCTGCATCATGGAATTAAGGGGAATGGTGGGTAGGGATGTGGAGCTTTTGAAAGGGATCTTTTGTGTTCCACATGTTGGAGATTTGTGTTAGGTACAAACATACAAAAACGTGCTTGGTGGTGGATAAGAGTCTGCTTCCACCCAAGTGGTCTGTAATCTAGCCTTCAATAAAAAAAAAAAAAAAAAAAAAAAAAAGATCTGAACATAAATTTTGAAGAAAAAAGTGTGCTCATTTTAGCAGGTGTAACTTGTCCGGAGTGGATTTACTGAGACAATTTAAAAAATGGACTTGTGCAGGTAAGTCTTCTTTGGAAATAGATGCAATTTACATGTGTTTTTGCATATTTTCTTATGCAAATAATTATCCTCTTTGTGGCTATGGCCTTCCTGAGCTTTATGATATGTTTCAGGAGACCATCTTACTACATTTACAAACTGATTGTGCGCCTGACCCCAACTGATCAGGCACCAGCTTTTCTTTGGATGCTGACCCCTCATTTGGATTTCATATTTGCTCTTTCTATTACTCAGAAAAATATATTTTCCTTACCAAATAATGCAAAGTCCTCTCCAAGAAGCTCATCAAAATGAATAATCCTGACAATGCCCATAAAATGCTTCTATAGGACATTCTCTAATTGATTTTTCTGTAAAATTAAGCAGGAAACTGTGCATGCAGTATATGCAAAACATTTAATTAAGTATATTTTGTAATAATTTTAAAAAAATGCATATTCAGGGGCAAAACAAAATGGACAAAACCAAATTGTAATATAATTGATATTGCAGAAAAAGTTATTTCAATGGACTATATATAAAAAAAAACCCAACCTTTTGTTTGCTGCCTAGAAATTGGAGCAAACTGCTGAAAAATGATGAAACAAGGCTAATGGGTTTTGCTGCCCCCAAAATGCAGCAAATTGGAGAAAATTAAGTTAGGCGTATGATATATGCCTTTGGAAAGAAAACAGTTTTCATATGTTAAAGTTCTCTAGATTGGATTTGATTCCTTGCCAGAGGCGGCCACTCCGCAGGTGGATGCACCTAGCAGGGCTCAGGGTGGGAGAAGGAAGCCTATGAAATGCTTCACCCTCCCATCCCCCACCCCCCACCCCATGATGGCCTCTCCTCTATACCTGTAGCTAAGCAGGTGACCTCACAAAAATTTTACAATTTTCCTATGCTATTTTGTAATGCTGTTTTTAAATGGATAGGGATTTTTCTTTTCCAGTGATTGTTCTTTTTTTTTTTTTTTTTTAATAACTACTTTCCATTTCTGGGAAATCTGTTGTCAAGAATAGACTGGCAGGATTTTTAAAAGAAGCCACATTTTAGATGTAGGACTGAATCCTCCTTCCATCTTTTCAGGGTTTTTTTTGTTTTCTTTTCCCTGATCTACCAGGAAGCAAGAGCTGATTTTTGTACTTGGCTATAAAAGACCAACATCTGGTGACCACGAACTACTATCTGTCCCGTCAATGACTGATAAACTTGTGCCTATAAGACATTTTGTAATGTTTACCCAAGCTGTAGGTAGAGTCCTTCAGCCTGCAAGCAGTCCCACGGGACTGATGTTTGCCTTGTATGGCAGTACTTGCAAAAAAAAAAAGAAATCTGAAAAAATCTGCCAGCCTTGTATCCATATAGTAACTATAGACTTGGGCAGGAATGTGCATGATTATCCCTGAGCCTGTTAGCTCAGCCCATCCTATTCAGAGGCAGCAGCAGAGGCAGCAGCAGCTCCCCCTCCGCTCTGTGCATTCAGCGCAGCAGAGTAAACATTAGAGGGAAAGGCTGCTGGGTGACATCCTGCGAGGAGGGGGGAAAGGCGGCAGCCCTTCCCTTCCAGCTGCTGCCTGCACCCTCCGGACTGCTGCAGCAGCGGCGGCGGCTCTCCCCCCCCCCCCCCCCTACCACCCCCCCCCCCAGCTTTTTCCATGCTCTCAAAGTGCCGGGGCCGAGCGGCTGCCTCCTCCTCCCCGCGCTGCCAGCGCGCCCCATGCGCGGATTGCGCGCAGTGAAAAAGTTGCTGCCCAGGCGCCCAGCATGGGACCCCGCTGCCGCCGGACGCTGCTGCTGCTGCTGCTCGCCGCGGCCTCGCCCCGGCTGCTGCTCGCCTTTTCCGACGAAATGCTGGAGAAGGGGGTCAAGGCGGAGGGCTACTGCAGCAGGATCCTGAGAGCCCAGGGCACCAGGCGAGAAGGCTACAACGAGTTCAGCCTCCGGGTGGAGGGCGATCCCGAATTTTACAAGCCCGGGAGCAGTTACAAGGGTGAGTTAAAGTCTCTGGGTTGGTTTTTTTTTTTTTTTTTTTTGCAGGACGTGCGGTTCCTCTTCCCCTTTGTCAGTGACTCTTCGGAAAGGTCTCTTCGCAGCAGTCACATCTGGCTTTTTAGCAATGCAGAAACCAGAGAGCTGGCTTATGTTGGTTGCGTGTTTGACAGCCAGGGTGGATCTGAAAATCAGCCTACGATATTTCTTTAATTGCAGACTTACCCATTTGCTTTCGTTGAATGGCTGTAGCTGAGTGAATAAAATAATAATAATAATAATAAGCGGGGAGTTCATCATCATCCTACACACAGCTGCCAAATCCTTAGATGGAGGCGAATTGAAGCCACTTGTCTGTAGGTCGGTACAGGAGGAGTTTTCTTGGGCAGCCAAAGCGAATTCGCTTTGAGAGATAATCATCGCATTAAATACAGGAAAGTTCTTATCGGTTCCCCGGGGTTTTTCCCCCCTCCCTTTTTTTTTTTGCTTTTCAAAAGGACATGAACAGATGGTGCAAGTTTGAAAGGAGGAAAAAAAGGCTCCAGCACTGACTGCCTCTGTCAGTACTGGATAATAATTCCCCGTTAAGTTCTCTCAAACAAGGTTAAAAGGTAGAGCCCTTCCGGCTGACAGCATATTGCACTGTGGCAAGCCTACAGTTTGTTTTTTTATGCCTTCTCCTCTGTCTGTGCATCTGCTTTGGCTCTCCTCTCTGATACTCCAAGTCATTTTATTTCTCTTTGCATTGTAAATTGAAAAAAAAACCAGAGCCACACTGTTTGCCTGCAGGGTCTGTTAGGAACAGATAAAAGGGGGACATCATTCTGGAAAAGCAAACATTAGGGCTGTTCACAGAAGTTTTTCGCCACCCTGTGTCGTCTCCTTGGCCTGAATAAAATGAAATACATTTTTCCTCATGCAATATTAGCAGCAGCACTCAGCCACTGGACGTGCTATGTACACCAATCTGTAGACAGAAAGCTAAGGACACCTTTATTTATTTATTTTATTTATTTATTTGAATGTTGTTTTTTTTTATACCGAAGTTCGGTGTCAGCCTTCACTCTGGTTTACATTTATAACAACGATTTACATTTAAAACATCAGAGAAACAACATTTATATATGAAGTCTGTTATTCCTTTCCTTATAATTTTGGAAGTTTTCACGCATTTAGACCTAAAGGGCCTGATTCATCATCGTCTTTTCCCAGTGACACAGAATGGAAGAAAAGCCTTAGGAGCTGATTTTCCAAAGGATTTACACACCTAAAACTGGGTTTTAGATGTGTAAATGCACAGGTTTTTTAAAATTGCTGCAATCTATGCCATTGCATTGTCCCTGGGATTTGCCCATGTTAAGTACACTGCTTTTGAAAATTGCTGTGATACAAGTAACACTTGCACACCTAACGCCTGTGAAAATTGGGCCCAAGAAGTGTCTAAATTGAGTTTCCCCATTAGCCTTGATTCTGCAGCATACTGCTTCCCGTTTCCAGACGTGTGTAATTTGTACAACTGCCCTTCTTTGTGCCATTATTACCTGCAGCGCTAATAAAAGCACTGAAGGAAATGCTTTATCCAGACACGATTCAGATCCAGCCTATGTTGCAGCTGTGGCAAATGCGAGGAAAGGCTGTTAATATCAGAAAGGTGTAAAAAGATTTTCATCTAAGCAAATGGTCCTCAGCCACAGACCATGCACCCAAGGTCCCTTCTGGAACCTGGCAATTATGAATCCTGATTCCAGACATTAGGTATCGCCCGCCATTGTGCAGTGACTATGAATTCCTACCTCTCCGGGGCTGTGAACACTGGCTCCAGGGTAACCCCCAGGCCCAGCTGACCCGAGGAATGGAGCTGAGACTTCACCCAGGTTCCTTCACAAGACACTGGGCAACCCCACTAACTGCTTTCTTAATTGTTAAATATATTTTGAAAGCACTTTTCTTATTAAGAATTCTTCTGTAGAGATGAACTTAATCAGAGAACACTTTCAGACTATACTCCCTTAGGTCTTTTAAAAACATATTCAGGAGGATTAAATAACCAATTAACTTCTTTAATTATGCTTTTAAAATGCTAATTGCAAGAATTGCTTTTCTCTCAAGTTATAATTGTAGTCAAGCATATTGCTTACAAAATTATAAATCAAATTAAGCAAATGACACCACAGAAAGAATGCCTTTCCTTACGACTGCTCTAAAGCATAGAAGAGCAAAAAATATCTTAAGTAATAAGTATGGCAGACAATTTTTATCACAGATTTTCAGTCCGAGTTTAACTCATTTGTATAGCATTGATACAGTGGCATCGGAGTGAGGCAAGGACAATACAAGGCAGAATCTGAAAACAACTAAAGTTTCAAATGGACTAGAACTTCAGATTAATTATTAAGAGAGACTTAAGCCATACAGAGCCTCCTGACAAATCTACATCCCACAGCAAAGACTTTACACACTCTATGTAAGAGATCAAAAAGTGAGCTGCGTTATGTTAAAATGTTTGGAAATTCGGTGGAGGATATGTTAGGTTGGAGGTGCCGAGCACTATTCCCTCCCCATGCCAGCCTCAGCACTCTCCTTCAATCCTCCCTGCCTGGACCCCGGCACTTCCGAACCCCCTAGCCCAGACCGTACTTCCCTCTTCCCACCTTCCTCAGCATGACCCCAACACACTGTGATCCCTCCTCCCCAGCACACTCTGTCCGTCACCCCCAGCCTTCCCGGTCTTCATCTGTCTTGACCTCATCTGAGCAATCGTGCTATTTTTTGTTTTCCTCTCCTCCCCATCTGCCTGATTCCTTCTGGTTCTGTGGTCCTCTGTTTCAGGCTACCAGTCACACACACAC
The DNA here is from genome assembly GCF_901001135.1 of Rhinatrema bivittatum. Lineage (NCBI taxonomy): Eukaryota > Metazoa > Chordata > Amphibia > Gymnophiona > Rhinatrematidae > Rhinatrema > Rhinatrema bivittatum. The sequence goes on from NC_042631.1 coordinate 16,678,725, forward strand.
TGGCTCCCTCTGGTCCCACAGCTGTCCGCTTCCCTGTGGCCATGCTAACGATTACAAAATCAATAATTTTGAATAGCTCTGATTAAAAAAAAAAAAAAAAGCAGTCTTAATTGACAGTATAAGAGCAGCATTCAAATATTCTTGCAGGGCTAAATTCATACATATTAAAAGACAAAAGAAATTTCCAGCAGAAAATATTTGGCAATTTTGTTGACCAAAAATAACTGAATTCCATTTTTTAAAATGCATGGGGGCTGCAAACAAATCCTCTCTATGTTACAGTATCAGCTTCATGACCTTGTTCTTCCTTAATGAATATGCAGAATCACTCTCCTGATGTTACCAACATCTGGAAAAGGGCAGTTGACTCACACTGTGCATGCTCCTGCCACGATGTCACCACAAAGTAAGGGCAAGACATTAAAGGTGTTGAATGCATGTAGACAATGTGTGTCCTGAGTGTGTGGGACTGAGTATGGAGAGCAGGTAGAGCTTCTAAAATTTAGAAAAGCTTTTAAAAACTAGTTTAAGAACATAAGAAAATGCCATACTGGGTCAGACCAAGGGTCCATCAAGCCCAGCATCCTGTCTCCAACAGTGGCCAATCCAGGCCATAGGAACCTGGCAAGTACCCAAAAACTAAGTCTATTCCATGTAACCATTGCTAATGGCAGTGGCTATTCTCTAAGTGAACTTAATAGCAGGTAATGGACTTCTCCTCCAAGAACTTATCCAATCCTTTTTTAAACACAGCTATACTAACTGCACGAACCACATTCTCTGGCAACAAATTCCAGAGTTTAATTGTGCGTTGAGTAAAAAAGAACTTTCTCCGATTAGTTTTAAATGTGCCCCATGCTAACTTCATGGAGTGTCCCCTAGTCTTTCTACTATCCGAAAGAGTAAATAACCGATTCACATCTACCCGTTCTAGACCTCTCATGATTTTAAACACCTCTATCATATCCCCCCTCAGTCGTCTCTTCTCCAAGCTGAAAAGTCCTAACCTCTTTAGTCTTTCCTCATGGTTTGAGTGAAATTGCTCAGAAGGTGTTTAGCAAAGGAATTAAAAAAATTGTCCAGAAGATCTGTTACTGATATTATGTATTTTATTTTATGTGTTTTGTAAATTTTTTATTCTATGTTTTAAACTTATGTTGTAAATCACTTACAGGCCGATACAATACAGTGCGCTCCGATGGAGCGCACTGATAACCTGTCATTGGACGCGCGTTTTCCCTTACCCCTTATTTAGTATGGGGCGGAAAATGCGCGTCCAACCCGCCAAACCTAATAGCGCCCTCAACATGGCGATATTAAGTCGGAGGTCCCGAAGGGTAAAAAAAGTAAAAAAAATTAAAAAAAAACTGAAGTTGGCCGGCGGCTGTCGGGTTGAAAACCGGACGCTCAATTTTGCCGGCGTCCGGTTTCCGAGCCCGTAGCTGTCAGCGGGCTCGAGAACCGAAGCCGGCAAAATTGAGCATCGGCTGTCAAACCCGCTGACAGCCGCCGCTCCTGTCAAAAAGGAGGCGCTAGGGACGCGCTAGTGTCCCTAGCGCCTCCTTTTGCCTGTTTCTACCGCCGGACCTAATTTAAATACCGCATCGCGTGCACAGGCGAGTGGCCTGTGCACGCCCGCTCTCCCGCGGACTTTACTGAATCGGCCCGATAGGAGGAGGCTTTCTGTTAAGCAATAAATAAAAGACACTTAAATAAATAAATACATAAACTGTCAGATTTTAAAAGCCCTATGCGCATGTCTCAGGCCGGTGCATCCTGCACAGATTTTAAGAATCGCCCATGTTCGCACGTATCTCCAGGTATGCGCACAAATCAAAAAGTAAAAAAAAAAGGGAGGCATGAGTGTGGACCGGGCAGGAGCACACCCATGAGATGTGTGTGTGTGTGTAAACACGCACACACAAGCACGCTGGGTGTCCCCCTGCCGCAGAACTTTACTTCTGCTAGTGCTGGCGTATAAGTCAAAAAAGAAAAAAGAAAGAAATCGGGACTAATCAACGGGGTTTTAAGGGTTGGGTTTATAACCGGGGAGAAGGGAGCCTTTAAAACTAGGGGGAGCTAGAAAGTCCCAATTCCTCCACTGGGAACAAACTGGGAAAAGGGTAAGTAGCCTCAGCGCGCACCCCTTATAAAATCCCCTCCCCCCTCTTCTTCCGAGGTAGGTGCGACATTTGTGCACACGTGCGCACGTCTGTATAAAATGAAGCGCACATCTACGCGCGCACAGACGATTTTATAACATGCGCGCATATGTTACAAAATGGCAGCATCCATTATCGTGAGCCGCTTGCGGGTCTTAAAATTCACCTCTGCCTAAGTGAGAGAGAGAGAGAGTGGTGAGCTGTAGATGAAAGGAATCAGAGGCTGAGAAGATGAAGAATGGTGTATAAGGTTAAGGAAGGTGTAAGGATATTTCATTTTTTTGTTTCCATCATTTATTTTTCTGACTCGTCCTTCTGCTGGACACTCAGAATGAGTTACAATTGCCAACACACAAATAAGAGTGGAGACTTTATGCCAAAGTAGTTTTAGAAAGCGAATGCTGCTAACTCCAGTTGGAAAAGCAGCACTGGCCCTTTAACAAGAACTATATTTTAGCCGGTTTAAAAATAGGGAAATGTAAAAAGTTCTGAAACGGTTCCTCGAATTGGCTCCATATGATATAATGGAGAAAGAGAATACACAGAAACATACAGAAAATGTCTTGTTGGCTTAAAAAAAAAATAAAAATATCGCCTGCAACTGCTTAGCAAGATCCAAAGCAGCAGAAACCGCTGGCCTAGAAGGTCCGTGTGTGTCCAAACACCAGAAATCTTTAGCCATCTATGCAATCGTCTTGTTTTTCTCCATCACCGAATGCTAACTCTCTGGTGTTTGTTAGGATAGGCGCCGGCACCTACAGATCATGCAATAGTCGATCTCTGCCCTGCTTCCGTGGTCTGATGGCTCCCAACGACAGCGACCACATGAAAACGGACGGAGCCTTCATCTGCTCTTCCCCCCCCCCCCCCAAAAAAAAATCACTTCAGCTCGCTCGCATCCACCCTGGGGAGAGGGGATCAGGGGTGCGCTTTCATTTGAAACAATTCCTGTCGCACGTAAAAGAAGAGGGAAAAAACCCCAAATCCACGAAATGCCCTTCTTTTGGTTTTTAGTTTGCGCTGACTCAGGTAGTCAGGTTCGTGGGCACTAAAAATGAATGAAAAGCTTATAAAATGAAACCAAATGAAACAAAAAGCTAAAAATGAAACACTGGAAAAGTAAACAACATTTTTTGCCCTGCGTACCTCTATATGGCATACTTATATTTATTTAATTTAGGTTCGGCCTTTCAGGCGCTTCTAAGTGAATTATATTCCGATACTTTAAGTATTTCCCCGTCCCCAGTGAGCTCACAATCACGGACCGCGCCGAGGGGGCGTAGCCATTTAATAGCGTGCACGGGAATGGGAGGGCCTGTTATATAAAATAGCCCGGCCACACGCGAGCGGGCCTGCAAATCCTGCTTCTACCCCGTAAGCCGGGGGATTTTAAAAGGGGGGCGCTTGACCACGCCGTTGCCAGTTTACCAGTTCCTCCACCAGTCCGCCTCATTGTCCTCCAGTTCCCCCTGGTTTGACAGCCTCCCCCCCCCCCCCCCCCCCCGTTACCTCGGACCCTTCAAACCCCCTCAGAAATGGCTCAATCCTTTTATTTTAGGGACCTGCACGTCATCCATGGCAGAGGTAAAGTTACGCGGCGGGGGGACGGACCTCAGCGTGCGCACCGGAGCGCACAAGTAGTCACATGCACATATCTCGGCCAGGCCCCGAAATGCCAACGCCCCGCCCCCTTTTGGAAATGTTTCAGAAGTGCGTACAGCAGGTTTTACGTTCGTATCTGGACGCTTTTGTCTCTCTTCTGGCTATTGTAGTTTTCCAGATCTTATCTGCAGTTATGTTAGTTTCCATCTTGGGGTTGTTGTGGTTTTTGTTTTTATTATTGCCTCCCTATTTCTGTTTTGCTCTGAGTACACAGACCATGCAACAACCTCTCATATGGACCCGTCCTCTTTCACATTTGCCAGCAGTGGATGCATGTGTGCATGCTTGCGTGCATGCCCTGGGTTTATATGCATGTGGTGCTGCTGCTTGTCTTGCCTTGTGTTTGCCAGGGTCTGTGTGGTCCGTGTTGCATCTTTCCTGTATTCTCGCTCAGTTCTGCCATGATATGTTCATCCTCTGGGACTGGAAACAACTGGAGGAGGGAGAGGATTTGCCATAGGAGAAGCCCTACCACCATCTCTAGGGGAAAGTGATGCCAGAAATTCAATTTTAGGGATCCTGAACCCTGAAAGGGCTTCAGAAATTGAAATTTATTTATTTATTTATTTATTTTTGCATATTTATCAGTGCATATATATTTTCCTTAGGTTAGGTCTTCGGAGTCTTGCTTGATAAGGTTATTGGGGTATGAATGTGATGAATTATTATGAGAGCAGTTGCATTGGTGCATCTGGATGGGTGCTGGACACAATGCAGAGATGTTAGGCTCAGGGGAGGGGAGGGAAGAGTAGCAATGATGGAGTAATTTGGAGGAGGTACCTCTCCAGCTATATGGCCTGATGAGGGTTTCTTAAGCCACTCAGGCATCCCACCTGGGGATGTAGGGTGCAGCAGAGACTGCAAGGAAAGAAAATGTGATCTTCAGCAGTGAAAGAGCAATAGTTATCATTTACATAGCATTACTGGACATAAATAGTGCTGTACCATGGTGATAAAGTGACATGCTCAAGGCCACAAGGAGTGTGCATGGGAGTAGCAGGATTTGAACCCTGAGCTTCCCTATTCCTAGATCATTGCACAGACTGCTAGGTCACTCCCCCTTTGAAGGAGTAAAGGGGGCACTGTTTTTCTGAAAGTGGCAAGAGAGGCAGATAAAGTGCTTCTTTGTGAATTTTCTGTTCATTTCATGCATGAACGTAATACGGGAAGGCGAAAGGACATTTGCGACATGGTCCAGATCCCGTGATTTTCCATGGGAGAAGAAAAGAAAATTAACAAATTTCCTACCGTAAACGATAATGTGAGGTACACGGGGGAAAAAAGGAGGCAGCTCAGAAGCAGCCGGCGTGTGAATATTTTGGAACGCGGTCTCCAGGAGGTGAATAAAAACCATATAAATCTCTAGGTGAATTAACCCCATGTGTGCCAGGTTGGATGTGGCGTGGGATATTTCCAGGGAGGGTGTTAATGACGTTTTGATGGTGGCTCCACCTTCTGTGTGTCTTGCAGATCTGCTTCTCAAGGTAGCAGACGTTGCCTTGCCCGCATATCTCCTGGAGAGGCCCTTTAAGAACAGCTGCTAAATCAGGAAAACCTGAATAAATAAAAACTGGCTCATAATCTTAATTTTGATTCAACACCAGCTTTAAAACTGCTAAACACTGAAAGAACTGTATAGCTACGACCACGTTTCCCATTGTGATTCATGCTCACTTTTTAATTTTATTGTTAAACGATTGCTCACTGCTGCCTAAACAGCAGAAAAGTTGGTCAGGCTTCCGATTCGTTATACCAGGGTGTTGTACGCTCCCCGTTTACAGACTAGCAGACATTTCCAAATGAAAAGCGGTGGATTTTTCCCCCCCAAATATTCAATAAATATAATCCAAAGGCACATACGCTATTGTATTTCCATGTTACGTCTGACAGCGTTACCTGTCTTTCCAGGTTTTGCCTGTAATTGTACAGAGTGCTAGTGGTGTTGGGGGAAGTTTGAAACATGTCTTTCAGAGCTGGCATAATCTGTGCTTTCTGATCACCAATCCGAATTCACCCAAAACGTAAAACGTAACTGCATTCTTTACTTAAATTCTAACTGGTTAAAGGAGTGAAGGGCATTTAAATGCTGCACGTTAAGGTCAAACCAAGAAAGGGCCCTGGAGTCTGAAACAAATAATTATTTTCATTTCAGCTTTGGCTCCCTTAAGCAGTGTTCAAACAATGTGTCTTTTGCTTTTCTTTAATTAAATAAAAAAAAATCATCTAATGTACAAACCAAGCAGGAAAAGATGAGCAATCTATAAATAAATAAATAAATTGGATGTGAGAGGTAACGCTCAAATTTTTAGGCTACCAGTGATAATGTGATATCATTGATCTAATGTCGGCATATTAAAATGTATAAATAAATAAATATTTATTGATTAGCCAACAATATCATCGCCCCTTTCATCCATTTAAGTACGTATTAAAATGCCAAATCATGCAAATTTAAAAACATAGTCCTTTAAATACAATAAACATATAAATCTATATTGTCAAACAAACTTTCAGTCTATCAAACTTCTGAAGAAACTTATCTGGATCCACGCGGTTTTTGCTTGTCCCTTGAGGCACCTGACACTGGGCCATGTTTCGGAAAATAGCAGTTTCTTCAGGGGGAAAAGTTGGTATCGTTCCTACATCACTGCGAAACAAATGGCTGCTGGCCAAACCGCGCCTGTACAAAGGAAACAGTCGCCAGTGGAACTGGAGCTCTTTATCCGCTGACATTGAACTAACACCAGAGTCGGAAACCTATCTCGCAGGTAAAACAAATCACAGTAACGACTGCCATTTGATTTCTTCATTGAGAAATGTAATACTGAGCGTAACCCCTCACATCCAACATATTTATTTATAGATTGTTCATCTTTTCCTGCTTGGTTTGTACACCGGATGCTTTTGTTATTTGATTTGAGTTTGTGGATTTTCATCTGTGTGTGGATCTTTCTTTAGTAGTTTCTGCTTTCCTTTAACAGGCCTTGCCTTGATCTCCTCTACTGACAGCAGATATCTCAGAATGCTTTTCTTGTTTTGCTCTTTGAGTTCACAATGTAGAATGAGAATGTCCATGCATAGTGCTTTTAGAGTTCACCTAACATATCAAAGCATTATAAAGCTGACATGCAAAAAAGTGGCCTGGACTTAATGTCTTTTAAAATAATGACAGTGTCTTTGTTACTCAAGACAACGGCTCTGCTGGAGATGACGTGACGTCATCCACACTCACTGTTAGAATTGACGGAAGAGTGTGTCTACTCTTGGGAGTAACATCAAAAAAACCCACTGACCAAACACTATGTCCTTCATTTCCAGTAACACTTTCTGCTGCTTTGCCATCCTACTTTCGGGGATTCACTTTGATAGCCGTTAAGGAAGGTAAAGAAGGGGACTCAGAAGATGATCACGCAGGAGCTTTCCAGGTGAGGAAACCTTTTTCCTTGAGTATCATAACTATGACTGCTGACATGTCCATCAACGTTAATAAAGCAGCACTTGTTGAATCATGCCAGAGTCTAGCAAAGAGATTTGAATTCATGTGGCCTCTGAATTTTAGGGTCCCACACAGATCGACTTGATCTCTCAAATTAATATGTATTTGCAGCCTTGGGGATTATAATTAGAGAGCCTGGAATTTACCTCCAAATTTATACAGATGATATCCAACTGTTCTTCCAAAGGCTAAACCCATGAAGACAATATAACATGACTGAACTGCTGCTTAGGAAACATTTCAGCCTGGCTGGGTAAAAAAAATATTAGAACTGAACCCTTCCAAGAATGAGGCATTTTAGATTCAATAAATAGCTGTCTCCTCATCTGCCATGCCCTGTGGCAGTATTAGACAGGGATTCACCTGTCAGGGTATAATTATAGATTAAAGTCTTCATATGAGGCCCCAAATAGCTGCCGTATTTTGGGTGCAATAAAAGAGAAAAGTCTGCATGATTTCACAAATATCTGCCATATTGAGAATTTCCTTTCTACAATTACACTTTGGGGCAGATTTTAAAAGCCCTGTGGTAAAGATTGTACGTAAGGGTCCCAAACCAACAGGAATCTCCGGCGAAGCTGGGGTTGAGACTCGGGAACTCAAATCCTCCATGCACAACAAATGATATAACATTTATTTATTTATTTAGTGTTTTTCTATACCGGCATTCGCGAGAGGTATCATATCATGCCGGTTTACAATTAACAAAGGGGTGTAAAATACAATAAGAATATTAACAGGTGCGGAACGAAAAACATGTTGCAGTTACAATAAAACAGGGAAATACATAACTGGGATCAGTGGAGGGCGCGTAGATTTTATAACATGCTGCACGCGCATGTTATAAAATCTACGCCCACGTGTAGCTGCTAAAATCTGGCCCTTTATTTGGCAACTCTGTCCTTTTTCAGATGACCAAGATTTGGCAAAAAATCATACACTTAAGGCCTGATTTTCAAAATAATTTACATGCAAAATTCCAGTTTCTGTGCGTAAACCACCTTTTGAAAATCAGCTTGTGAACTATGCATGCGGAACACGATTATGCGTGTCGCTTCTTTACATGCTTGGTCATGCTTGGTAAGCAGGTGTTCCGGGCTGGGGGGTAGGGGAGGGATTTAGATGCCCACTTTTTTCGTTTTTGAAATCCGCATGCACTAAGTCACAACTTTGTCTGAGTAAGCCATGCTGGGTTTCGTGCATACTCGTGAATTTTCAAAAGCAGATTTATATGCACAAATCTGCTTGGAAAATTTGGGCTCAAATCTGCAGGTGGAAAGTGCCCACAGACTTTAGCTCCCGTGGAGGCCATTGAAAATTGCCCAGGAAGGGCCTTGATTTTGTGCGTGTAAATGGCTGGTCCAAAACGTCCCAGCCTCAGAGCGCGTAAAAGTCCAGGCGGCCACCTGGCTATGCACATAGCTTTACATGAACTGGAGACAGGTTTTCTGGGAGGTGCGTGTACGTTTAGATTTAAGACATCGTGCCCAGAAGCCCCTGCGGCAGAGCGGGTGTGGCTTTGTCTGGGTGAGACTGCGTGTGTTCCGCGGCTCTTACGCGTGGATTTTCACAGTGAGCTTGGGCGCATAAATTTGCTTGGAAAATGTGGGGGCAAAGTCCGCTTATAAAAAGTACGTGCACATTTCCCTCCCCCGCTTATCATTGCTGGTGATACGTTTCCAACAGCTCACCCACTTTTAGGTGGCTGCGACAGGTGTACGTTACACCAGTTTTCAAAAGTGGGCTTGCGTGCTTATTTGAAAATTATTCCTCCAAGTTTAACCAGCAGCGTTCCGCTTGCTATTATGTGCACGCGACGTTTTGGGGAAAATTTACGTGCGTACTTTGAAAATGCAACAGTGCGCATGTAAGTGCAAACCCTTCCCCCATCTCCATCCTCAGGGAACGCCTACATTCAGTTGGGTAAAAACCGATGCACAAACAGGACAAACTGTACGCAAGTTTATCGGTTTATTGGGCAGTCCTTTTTGTAAAAGGTAGGGACGTGCGTTCATTTGATAATGAAATGGGAAATCTGAATGAAATTTCTCATCTTCTTTCAATTCGTTTTTTAAATAAATTGAAAGAAATAAAGAATTAAATTTCATTATTTCTCCTTTCTGTTTAAAAATAATTATCACTGCCACCTGCAAGCCCCTTCCCTTTTCGGCCCTGTCTGTGATCTCCAGAGATCCTTTTACTCTATTTTAGTTTTTTCACAGGGCGGGAGTGAACCCCAGTGACTACTTGCCCCACCAGTGGTCCAAGCGGACCGAGGTCAGGGCCATAGTTAATTGCTTCTGTACAGAATGGCACCCGCCTGGCCCAGACTCGGGCCCAGTGCAGTTTTGAACGGAAGAAGTTTACAAAATGACGCCGTCCTCTTTCTGCCTGCGCCATTTCTAAGCAGACTGCAGGCGGGTTAGGACTTACTGGGGAGCACGCCTGTCCTGTGCTGGAGGCAGGGTTTGGGGGTGGCAATCCGGAGGGGCACACGGAAAGGGTTTTTTCCTTCTTCAAAGGAGCCTGACATGTCTTTTTTTGTTTTGCTTTTAAATTTGATTTTTAAATTTGTTGTTTTTTCATTTTTCCCTTGTAATTAAACAAAGAAATAAACACAAAAACAAAACAAAAACTCTTTGCACAGCCCTAGTAAAAGGCCATTGCTGCCAGTAAAACACTTTTTTTTTTTTTTTTTTTTTACGGCAGAAGTGCCTTTTGAAAATTACCTTTATCAAGGGGATAATAAAAGCCATTACCTGCAGAAATGGGCCATTTGATCAGGTGGATAGCCTTCCGAATTCCTCCAGTTCAAATTATTCTAACCATGGATATAAATCGAACCTGAGCTGGAGAGCCGATGTAGAAGGGCTCTGCAACCATGGCCTTTGTAAAAAGCTCAGTAAAAGCTTAATCGGGTGAATTTCCTAGAACTAAGGGCAGCTGGATATGCTTTAAAGTCTTTCAGAAATCAGTTGGGCAACAAATCTATTCTTGTCCAGCTGAAAACCAAGTGGTGGATGAACAGGATCAAACTTCCTGTGTCAGAAGATTGTCCAGAAATGGGAATAGGCCGACTTTCAGGGAACGGTCCTCAGAGCCACTTATCTGGCAGGTGAGGAGAATGGACAGAATGGGTCCTGGACCCCCATGAATGGTCCCTGGATTGGGGGTTAACAAACCGTATATTCCACAAACGGAGCACAGCCATGATAGATCTTTTGTATCTCCTCCGAACAGAAAGCTCCCGCTCTTCTTCTCCAAAAAGGGAGCTGAATGCAAACTAGCCTCAGATGCTTTCACCCTGGATTGGGGACAAATTCTACTGTGAATATATCCTCCAGTGTCTCTCATTACAAAGACCTTCTTGAAACTCAGAAGAAAACTAGGGAACTGTGATTCTTATAGAGCTCTTTTGGCTGGGACAGATGTGATTCCTACTCCTGTAGGAGATGTCTTTAAGGTATCAAATCAGGCTGGGGAATTCCTCAGTTCTCATCACTCGAGATTAGGGGCTGTTGCGCCATCCCAGTTTTGGGTCCTTGGCCCTCACAGCCTGGATGTTGAGAAGGTAACTCTGCAACCCCTGAATCTTTCTGAGGATGTGTCTTGTATTCTTCTGGTTTCCAGGAAGGACTCCATTAGGTAGGTTGGGTTGGGTTGAAGTGGAGGACGTTTGCCTTCTGGTATGAGGAAAAGGCCCCAGATCTTTTCTCCTGCTCCACACAAAAACAGCTTGATTACCTTCTTCATCTTTCAGGATCAGGTCTTAACACCAACTCAGTTAGGGTTCACCTTAGTGCAATTGGTGCTTGTCATCAGTAGGTAAAAGGTAGACCCATCTCTGTACAGTCTTTAGTTGTCTGATACATGTGAGGCTTGTTTTGTTTGCCTCCCATCATACCTCCCACTCAGCTGAAAGCTCCTTTTGAGCTGAAGTAGTTGACCTGGAAAGTCATCATTTTGGTGGCAATCACATCAGTGTGCAGAGACAGTGAGCTCCAGGTCCTAGTGAGTTATCCACTTTATATCAAGTTTTTGCACACTAGGGTAGTTCTGCACACGCATCCTAAATTCCTGCTTAAGAAGTGTCGGACTGCCACCTTAACCTGTCAGTCATCCTTCCAAAAGATTTTCCAAGGCCACGTGTCCACAAAGATGAACAAGCACTGCACAGTTTGAGCTTGGCCTTCTATTTGGAGTGGACTGAAGCCCTTAGGAATTTCTCCCAGATTTTTGTCTCTTTTGACACTAACAAACCTGTTTTGGTTTGGCAAGCATGGGAAAATGTATGCAAGCGATTAAGGGTCCAATTTTATGGTGTTATCTCCCGAACAAGGCCTTCATCTTTCAGGCCTTCTGTCTGCAAGTAGCTGAGCTTTCCTATTAATGTGCACACTAGGAAGGTGGGTATTAAATAGCATGCTATTAGTGAGCACATGGTAAATAGTGAGCACACGCCCCCATTTGAATAAGATTTTCCTTAACTTACATGCATGGGCACACTCATTTTAGCATACTTATGCTAACATCCTTCCAAGCCTCTTTAGCATGCCCTCATGCCTTTTAGTGTGCACTCAAGGGCCTTAATGTACTTGCTAAAGTTAAAAGTATAGTCTTCATAGTGTTTAAAATATAAGTTTAGAAATGATAAACGGATTGCTACAATACATTTATTACCTACAACGCCAAGTGAAACATTCCTTTCATACTATCGCATCAAGCTGAGCCAGTGGTAGCTAGGGCTGTCAAAATATTGGAATTCTCTTCCTCCGAATGGTACAGCGACAGCTTTACAGCGGGTACAGTATTTCAAGTTATGAGAAAAGGGTTCTTTCTCAGCTGATAGATTTAATATTGCGCATATTGTAGGGAGATTTGGATATGAAAGGGAGAGCCTTGATAATTCTATGATGCATTCATGACTAAAGTTCAAGAAATGGAAATGGAAACGTGTTTTCCCAAAATGAATGAGTTGCACGCAGGTCTTGTAGCAGTTGTTCCTGAATTTCTGATTTACAGGAGGAAGGTGAAAATGATGATTAACTTTTGAGGGAAGCACAGGCCACTCTTGAATACATGCAATTACACTGCTAAAACTTGAAATTAAAAGCTCTGATTCTCTCAGGGCAGAAGATCAGAGCCTCACCTCCCCAGGATATTTATTCTGAGAATGCCTACTTTCTAAAAAATGTTTCACTGAAGGGGCAGAAAGAGGACTTGGTTTTCTGTTCTAGGGGAGAGGAGAGCGGGATACCCGTATATATAGATGTAATATATAGAGAGATCTGCATTAGGGATGTTCAGAGTCGATCATTTCATTTCAGGCCGCGACCATCTGTCGCTCAAGGGGGGGGGTGGGGTGGGGGGAGCGACAGCAGCGCACACGTGTTCAAAGAACCACAGAAACCAGACATGGAGTAAAACTGGCCACAGCTTTCTTCATGACAACAAATGTATAATCACAGCTATGTACCCGAGCCATAACATAGACAAAGCTGTCAGAGCGCCCCCTTCGGTGCAGGCAGCACGTCTCCTCCGGCTCCGGGGGCCCACCACAGCCAAGCAAGGCTCTGCCTTCCAGGAGGTAGTTATCATCATCAGGGCATTCCGGTCATCCACCCTTCCCCCAAGCAAAGTGATTGCCCAAGCGAGGTGGGGGGGGGGGGCATCCGGTCTGCCGCCGCCACCCTGGGGCCAGCAGACCCTGGCGACAGCCAGCTCCATTGCACCAAAGTAGGGTATACCACATGCTGTGCACTGCCTCCAACTGGCGATACCCACCCCACTGCGACAAGAAAACAAACATAACCAACATATGTTATCGGCTAGTCAGACTAACAAGTCTGACTAGCCGATAACATATCATTAAGTGGGTGGGGGGGTTCAGAGCGAAGGCAGCAGCGCGGGGAGCAGGAGCAGAAAGGGACTGAGCCCAGGCATGTGCTATCCAGGAAAACACCCTGTGCCGCTGCCTCCGTCCCCCTGGGATGGCCCCTGGGCTTCAGATGGCCCAAAGGCCATCCCAGGGTGACCAACCCCCCCCCCCCCCCTCCTCCAGGCCCATTTCCTCATCGGGGCCGTCCCACCTGCCCATTCCCTCTGCCCTTTCTCCCTCCCCTGGCCGACCTCGCAGCACTCGGCCTCGCATGCCCCGCACCGCCGGAGTGATGTCAGCATGTCGGCGATGTCATCGCGCAGTGCCAACGCCGCTCCTGCCGGCGATGCTGACGCGCCGGTGTAAGTGCCGCGATCCTCCCCCCTTCTCCACTCCACGCGCGGTGCTGGGTTACTGGTGTCATCCATCGTAGGGGCCCCTAATAGAGATTCTTATTGGGATAGTTGGTTGGTCTAGATATAAGGAAGGGGTTGGTTAAAAAGGGAAACATTATTTTTAGGGTACTTAAATGCACAGTCAGCGAGAAAAACAGATGTATACATTTCAGAATTAATACTGACATATAATATAGATGCTCTGTTTATTACAGAGCCATGGCATACTTCAGCTGATTATAGTTTTATTAACAAATCTTTGCCCAGCTGGCTATACATATGTTGGGGTTTCACGTATTGGTAAGTGTGGAGGAGGGATTTATTAATTTATCATGAAATATCCCCAATGGACCAATTTCTATTTGATGGTATAGAAGGTTGTGAAGGAAGTGAAACTGGGGTAGTGGGATTTCTTTGCCTATTATATACACCTCCAGGTCAGTCGGTTGAGGTTTTTAGATCTATTTTGGCTATGATGCCTGCATTATTTTTGAGATCTAAAGATTTGATTCTAGTAGATGATTGTAATTTGTGTTCTGAAAATGACCGTATTCCATCGGTACGTGATTTTAAACAATGCTCTATATGTGACAGGTTTGCCACAATTGATTACTTCCCCAACGCAGCGACCTGGACTTGCTTTGGATTTAGTGTTAGTAGCAGAGATAGTATTGTGGAACAAAATATGAGATCAATAATTGAGAATGCTTATGTTTTCTGGTCTGATCATGATGAAGTTGTTTCTGTGATAAAAACGGTTAGGGGGAACCAAATTATGACCTTTTTTGGTGATCTATGGGAGGGAGTGAAAGATGATGTATGTTTAGTGTTCCCAAATGTAGCAGTGAAATGGTGGAATGATACTTTGGGTCATCTTTATGATGAAATTGCTCCTAAAACATTAGTACGGAGGAAGGTATGCTTTCATTTTGATTCCTGGTTTAATAAAGAGTTGGTATTATTAAGGAGAAAGCTACGCAACAAAGAGAAGAGAGAGCAGAAAATAGAGGATGATTCGGCTGCTTACAAGTTATAGTCTCTTATTGGTCGGCATTATATAACACTAAAAAAGGTTATTATACCAATGTGGTACAACCCTTATTTGAATAGTCCTTTGGAGTTGTTTGCCATAGTTAAGGGAGCCTTGAATCTCCTGATGGAAAAGAGGTAAAATGACCAGAATGAATGGAATTAGCCCAGTTTATTCAGCCTAAGGTTATTCAATTAAAAGATCAACTTCCATTAAGAAGCTGTTCAGTTTAATGTTCTAATTCTACATCTGGAGTGATGGAAAGAGTTTTCCCGTTATCTGTTGCTGGGATAAAGGAGATAATATCACAGATTACAACAATTCACTGTGCTTTAGACTCTTGCCCGTCTCTGTTGTTTAAAAATAAAATTGACATGATAGGGAAATTTGTATATTAAAGGTCGTAAATGTGTAGTACCAGAGCTTTTAAAGCAAGCCTCTTAATTAGGAACTAATTATTGTCCAATTTCAAATCTATGTTTGAGTAAAATTCTGGAAAAGTGTTTTCTTAATCAATTTGATGATTTTTTAGTAGAGAATAATGATTTCTATAAGGAGCAATTGGGTTTCCGTAAGACTCGTTGCACTGAGACATTGCTTGTGATTTGCTCTGGAGAGAGATGTAAATCTGGAGTTTGGGTGCAAATTGTTATAGCTTCTGCTTGTGATACAGTTTGTTATTTGCTTTTACTGTGGTTAAGAAACATGGGAACTGGAAAAACTGTTTGACATTGGTTTCGCGCGCTTTTGGATAACAGAAAACATCAAGTACCTCTAAATGATTTGTTTTTCTGAGTGGATTTTCTCCTGTTCTGGACTGCTGCAGGCATTGGCTTTATCTGCTGCAGTACTTAATGTATACATTGCCCCTTTAGGAAGTGTTTTTGTCCTCCTCGGATGAAACATTTAAAATATATGCAGATGATGTGCAGTTTTTTAACCTCAGCATGCAGCCCGAGGAGGTTTCAGTGAATTATTTGAAATTTTGCTTATTACAAATTCAAGAGTTGATGGTTAATAATAAACTTATCTTAAACTGTGATAAAATGACAATTTTATGGCTTGGGATGGATTTGGAAGAGGCAAATTTGTTTGTCAATTACAATAATTGTGATTTACAGATTAAAAAAGAAATGCAAAATTTAGGAGTAATACTTGACTCTCAACTATCGTTAAAAGCTCATAGGGGTCATTTTTCAAATTGCGATGGGCCATTATCACATGCGTTAGGGTGTTATCACTCGCAATAGCAACCGCATGGCGATGTTAAAATTTAAATGAGGGAAAAGGGAGGAGTTTGGGTGGGGATTAGTTAAATGAAGGGCCGGCAGTAGCACCGGAAATACCTAATACCTTTTTCATTGGCACTAGGGGGGCAATAGTGTGCAGCGAGTCCACAACCACAGTGGGCGAAAACGCACTGCCGCGATGTGGCCGCCTGCTCACTATCGCCCCCCACCCCTTTTATTTTGCAGGTGATCATTAAAACTAGGGGTCAGGTTGGCAAAGTTGCCCAAACAGCAATTTATAAGCTTAGTTTACTCAGATCCGTACAGATAATTTTAGATATAGGTGGTTTTAAACTTATAGTGCAAGCATTAGTGCTTACCATAGGGATTATTGTAATACTGCCTATCTAGGAATACCTGATTATTTGTTGAAAATGTTGCAGCTGGTGCAGCTGTAAGGATGATCTATAGACTGACATGGGGAGTGAACCTTCTGCTGTATTTTAAGGAACATCATGGGTTGCTGATTAAATTGTTGACATTAGCGCACAGTAATTTGTATGGAATCACATTGCTTAGCTGAGAAGTTAGCATGATACGTCCCAGCTACAGCATTATATTCTTCCTCCCAGATGTTACTGACAATATCTTGTAGATTTCTGTTTGCATAATACATGAATTACGCTATTCCAGTACTATGGAATTCATTGCCACCAGAGTTGCACACCAAACAATATTATTTAGGGTTTCGTAAGCGAATGAAATTAATATAATTTTCACAGACTTGCAGATAATGGATCTGTAAATTGAGAAGAGTAATCAGGGATTTTTTTTTTTTTTTTTTTTGCAAGTTCAGTACTTGGATCTTAAAATGTATTGTTTTGATTTTATGTGTTTTTATTTTTTGTTTATATGTTAATATATGTGTTTTTATATCGTGATTGGTTGTAATCCATGCTGAACACAAATGGATTCATGGATTATAAACTGTATAATAAATAAATACATTTGTTTGGTTTATTTTAGATGAAAAAGCATTTGTGTTTATTTGTCTTCTTCATTCATTTGTTTCCAATTAAAGACAATGAGGAAAGCAATGCATCCAATTTTGGGCATCCAAATTGGAGTTTTCTAATCATTTCCAATGAAACTTGTGGATGGGTAGTCATGATCAGAAGGATGAAGATCACTCCAATGCAACAAGACTGTGTCAATGTGGCATCAAAAGTAGCATGAAGAGCCCAAGAGCCCAATTGTGCAAAACGGTACAGGCAGTGGCAGTTCTCCAAGGCACCATGAAAGGAGCAAAGCAGCAACAAGAATGGCCAGAACACCTCAAGGCTCCAAAAGAAGGGAAAAAGATACCAACAACAGTGGCATGAAAACCCTGAGGCAGCACAAGAGGGGCAAAGTGGCATCAAGTTTGGCATGAACAGCTCAAGACACCATGAAGAGGTAACAAACACACCACCAAAAGTGGCTGAGAAGCCCCAAGCAGTGACAGAGAGTCAAAGCAGCAGAAAAACTGGCATGAAGATCCCAAAGCAGCACAAGAAGCATAAAATAGCCACCCACTGTGGAAAGAACACCCCAAGGCTCCAAATGAGAGGCAAACAGCACCAACCAAATTGGTTTTGAAGCCTCAGGCAGGGAGAAGCCAGAGGAAATCCCTGGATGTCATTTTTGCATGGCATCATTAGAGGAAGGGGCTGGTGATTCTGGCTTGGAGTTGATTTTCCCTTTTGCTGTGGTAAAATCTCAGCCCTCTCAGTATCATTTGCTGCCTCAACTTCCTCACTGGAGACTAAGATGCTACTGACTAGAGGCACCAATTTCTCTTCAGTAATTAGCTGTTCAATATCTTGTGGTTCAGGGAACCTAAGACAAATTCTTCTTCTAAATCAGTTTTTGCAAAACCTGCCTGCACTACCTCAGAAGCAGTAATCATGGAGAAGGATGCTGTTGGTTTTATATGATGCTTTTCTGATGTCCCTGCCCCTGCCCTGCAAATGCCATCCTTTTGCCCATGCTCCAAAACAAGAGAGAGAGGAATAGATGGCCATAGCACACAGTCTCCCAATTTTAATTTTAATGGCTTCAGCTGGCTTCCACTCCTGGCTTTCTCAGCTAAAAATGTCTCTTTACCTGTGCAAAAAAGGAGCGGCCTAGGGTCATTCTTGGGTGGGACCAAGACGGATACACGTAAGTTGCTATTTTATAAGAGATTTATGCAAATACATTAAGCAACTTATTCGCACA
This sequence comes from Rhinatrema bivittatum, assembly GCF_901001135.1. Classification (NCBI taxonomy): domain Eukaryota; kingdom Metazoa; phylum Chordata; class Amphibia; order Gymnophiona; family Rhinatrematidae; genus Rhinatrema; species Rhinatrema bivittatum. Next base: position 16,696,836 of record NC_042631.1, read on the forward strand.
ATTTTACACCTGCTAATTATGAGGCACAATTGATATTACATTTGTCTGTTGTGAGGTCTGTGTGAACTGGGGGGTGTTCAGGGTAAAGAACCAGGAGGGGCTCGATGATCTAAAGAAGGAATGAGTGAACTGGTGGAGGTATCAGAAAACTGATCATTTCAATTGCACACGCATGTTTTAAAATATACTGACTTCTGAATATAAATCAGGATTTTATGTGAGCAAGGGGATTTTTTGCACTTGAAATATTCTTGCATATGTTTATAAAATTGGTATGAAAAGTATGTACTATCTATGGATTGCAGGTATTGGCGTGTAACCAAACATACGTATGTATGTTGAGGGGTAAACATAGATGTATTTTATAATCTGTGCATACATGTAGGTTATAAAATACTGCATTCAGAGTTTAATTTGTGTGTGTGTGTGTGTGTGGAACGCAGTTCCGGCATTTCTTTTCAGGCTTAAGAGGCTGAGCTGCAGGGGTTTCCTGCTCCAGCCCTTCCCCTCCAGGCAGCCTGCAGGGAAGAGAAGAGGAAGGACTGAGCCTGAAGAATACAGAGAAGAAAACAGCCACTTTGCTCCCTAATCCAGCCTCCCCCTTCTGGTTTCCCCTCTCCCAACGTCTCCTCTATTGCAGGGAACAGAAAGGGAAGAGGAAGGGGCGATACTGAAGCAGACACTGCAGAGCCAAGAACACAAAAAAAAGAGTTTACATTTTGAAAGTTGTGAGCAGTAGTGCCAATTGCTAAGGCTTTAACCCTGGTCCTGATGAATGGCACCATTACACACAACTTTCAAACTTATGCTCATTCAACCCCTTTTTGTGTCCATTACCAAGGGCATAATTTCTGGAAGAACAACCCAGACCAGCGTTCTGTCACCTTTTTTCTGGGATCCAGAAAGTGGAGTGGATCCAGCGATGTGTATCAGTTCTGGCTCCCCTGAAGAAATAGAACAGACCCAGTAGTTGCATGGATCACTTACCCTGGAGGAAGCCGAGCTGCTTACCCTGAGACCAAGGCTGCCACATGGCTTTGATTCATGGGTGTGTGTGTCAAAATAATAACTGAAGATATGCTATCAATTGAAATGATATAAGAAATGTCAATGACTTTTCCTATATCATTTTTATTTCATTTTGCAATCCAAACCGATCCCAAGTCACACTTGCCCCGCCAGTGCTATACCCCATTCATCAGTGGGGCAGGAGCAGCTGGGGATTGCTCTTGGCCCCTTTTGGACCCCATAACATGGATAAGCTTCATGGGTGGGGCAAAGGGGATGGGAGAATGGAGCTGGCACTTGCTGCCATCTTTTACTCTGCACTACTGACAAATAATGTGCACTTAAACCTCCTTAAGACAAACTCATTAAAAATTAAATATAAAAAAAAAACATAAAAATTCAAAAACAAAACAAAATTTTTGTGCCCTGTCTGATCTTTACATTCAGATTCAGGAAACTTTACTGCCATGATGATTTGTACACATGTTACAAAGTAATACATAAAATTAGGCAGACGTAAGCGCTTACATTTACATCTGCTCTGGAGCAGGTGTAAATGCGTGCACATAGATTACAGAAATGCGTGCACATAGATTACAGAAATGTAAACGCACGCGCACAAAAGAATTCCCAGCCCCGACTCTGCACAGCCCTCCCCAGGCAATTTTCAAAAGCCCATTTACGCACACAAAACTGGGTTTTACGTACACAAATCCCTTTGAAAAGCAGACCCATAGCGGACCTGTGAGTGATTTTATGTCTGTATCCATCGTGGAATTTTCTAAGAGGGCAATTTTGGAAGAGAAAGCTCTACCTTTTAGAAATTACCCTGACTGTTTCTGCCCGAGGCAATGGCAAGTGAAGTGACTTTCCCATGGTCATAAGGAGCAACAGTGGGAGATGTAAAGTTTTTGTAATCATCCTTACACTTTTACGTGTTTTGCAATACTAGAATGGTCAAGGTCAACTTGATCTTGCAAGGCTGATTTACAGCAGTGTTCAAGACGATGGCTTTTCGTGCTGTTTTTCATGCATTGTTTAGTACTGAATGAATCCTGTCATCCACTTGTACAGTTTAACTCTAGAATAAAAATGTTTGATACACTAACGTTCTGCTGAAGATAACTGAACAAAAAGTGGTACTTGTACTGCAAAATGATTTCTATAGTATCATTAATATGTAGCACTTTTTTTTTATTTTTTTAGATTATTGATGAAGAAGATACACAATTCATGAGTAACTGTCCTGTGGCTGTCACCGAAAGTACCCCTAGGCGGAGGACACGGATTCAGGTTCTCTGGACAGCTCCTTCTACTGGAACTGGTTGTGTAATTTTAAAGTAAGTAGGAATGTGTGCAAGGAACCAAAGTAAATTCAGAACTTTATGGGCCCGATTCACTACAGCTTTTCTCCCGTTTTGTATCTATAGACGAAAGCTGAAAGTCTGAATTGATCGGGATAGGTAACTTAGGGAGGGGTCCATTTACTAAACCTCAGTATTTTTCCTCCACAGCTTAATCACTCCTGTGCAATTGTTTCCCAGCGGTAAAAATGCTGCAGTGAAGTACCCTACATGAAATCACCCCACAGCTTGGCCCTGAGCAGACTGCATATTGCCTGCCCCTTGGGGCAATGCAAGCCCGCGTCGAAAACGTACAAAAATAAAATTTTAAAAAAAGGTTCAAGTCCCCGGCCTGGTCTTGTCCCCCATGTCCAAATCCTAACTGACTTGTTTTAAATCTTCTGGTTGCTAATTTCGTGGCATGCCCCTTCGTCCTAGTGTTGTTTTAAAGGGTAAATAACTGTTCCTTTTTTACCCATTCCACCCCACTCATGATTTTATAAATTTCAATCACATCCCCTCTGTCATTTCTTTTCCAATTTAAAAAAAACCCCTAATCTGTTGAGCCTTTCTTCATAAGGGAGGTTTTCCATCCCCCTTTATCATTTTTTTCTTCTCTTTGTACCTTTTCCACGACCATTATCTTTTTTTGAGATGATATTCTCAGTTTTCTTCTCTATTCCTTTCCAAATAATTCCTAACATTCTATTTGCCTTTTGGACCGCCACCGTACACTGAGCCAAAGATTTCAACCTATTATCCACAAGGCCTTTCTTTTCTTGGTGGAGATGCCTAACAGGGATCCTGTAGTTAGGATTATTTTTCCCTACATGCATTACTTTGTCCTTGTCCATATTAAATTGCATCTCCCATTTAGAAGCCCAGTCTCCTAATGGTGGTGAGTTCCATTCTATATATCACATCCAATAAATGTATTAAAAAAAAATTGTTGCGTTAACATAGCTACCATGCCATTTCTTTCAAAAGAGGATTGCCATTCAGTCAATTTTTTCAAATACACCGCATTTGTTCCACCATGGAATCGTTTGAGGCACAAGCTAAAGTTTTGGCTGAAAGATTTTGAGGGAGAGGATATCCTATAAAGGATATTGGGGTAGATTTTAATAAAGTACGCATGTGCGAACAAGAGTACACCGTATTTTAATAGATACGTGCGTAGCCTTTAAAATCCGTGGTCGGTGCGCAAGGCTGTGCAAAATTGGCAGCCTGCGCGCACCTAGTCGCACAGCCTGCCTCCGTTCCCTCCGAGGCCGCTCCGAAATCGGAGCGGCCTCTGAGGGAACTTTCCTTCCACCCCTCCCTTCCCCTACCTAACCCACCCCCCAGCCCTATCTAAATCCCCTCTACCTTTGAAGAGTTACGCCTGCGCCAGCTGCGCGATTCCCCAGCCCGGGAGCAGTTTTGTAGGCCTCAGCCACACCCCTGAAATGCCCCCGGGCCGGAACCACACCCATGGCCTCGCCCCTGGATGATGCACCACCGTGACACGCCCCTGACATGCCCCCCCAGGAAAGCCCCGGGACTTACCCGCTTTCCGGGGCTTGCGCGCGCCACCAAGCCTATCAACATAGGCTCGGCGCGCACAGGGGGAACTTGGGGCAGGTTTTTGGGGGGTACGCGCGTATCCCTTTGAAAATCTGCCCTATTGTGTGGGCTTATAAGTGAGCAAAGAATATAGACCATATGGAATTACTTAAATATCAACCAAATAAAGAACATCACCAGTTGGTGTGTGTATTGCAACAAAGCACGTCCTCATCGTTTATAGCAACATCAATTAGAAATCTTCAGCATGTACTGGCTCTGCATGATATCTTCAAAGAGCCTCCTTTAATCGCCACATCTCGAGAACCTAATATTTGAGACCACATTGTTCATTCTTATTTGAGGACTGAACTGATACAGACATCAGGCAATCATCGGAAATGCAATCAATGTAGTAGGTGTGAGAATACTATAGAAGGAGATATTTGGACTGATCCAGTCACGAGATATCAAGTTAAGAGAAAAATGAGTACTAATTGCGAATCTAAGGATGTGGTCTACGTAGTGGTGCGATCTTGCCCGAAGGTGTATGTGGGACACATACACAAATTAAAGTCCGTTTTATTAGAACATCAGTCTCGGATTAACATGACAACACCAACAGCTCCTATTATTACTCATTGTCTAGAACAACATCACATTTTTAGTCAATTGTGGTAGACTATTATTGAACAAATTGAACATACGGTTAGAGGTGGCAATTATCCGTCATGATTAAATTACCGCGAACGGTATTGGATTCATATGCTACAAATTGAGGCCCCTATTTATTTATTTATTTAGGTTTTTTATATACCGGTCTTCTTGCATTAGATGCAAATCAAATCGGTTTACATTGAACAATTAAAACTTGCTTGAAAAAGCATTACATGTAACAAAGAACATCAAAACATGAAAACCTGTTGGAACAATAATAAAACACAGAGTTTGAATTGTTCATCTTTACCAGATGCCTTACAGGAAAACAAAAAATGGATTAAAAATTAAAAATTAAATAACATATGGAAGTATCGAGAGAAAATAGAGCATGGGAGCACTGAGTGAAAATTATGAGAGAGGAAGAGGAGAGGAGAGGTAAGGGGAAAAAGAACAGAAGGACCAGAAAATGGGGTTTAAATGAAGAACTTGATTGGTTATCGCTGATTTGATGATGCCCATAGTTTCCATTGGTAGTGTTCAAGTCACATGTTTAGTATATAAATACTTGGAGGGTTTGCAATGATTCTCTCACACCATATTTAAGTAAAAGCACTGAGCCGCCGGATGCAGGTAGCAACATTTTTTTATTGTTCTTATCGACTGTTTCCCTGAGAAAGCAGACATCTCCAAAATCTGGCCAAGTCGAGAGTTGAAAAGCTAAGTACAACTGTGGACTAGTAAAGCTACATAAGACTTGTAATAGCTTTATCCGCTGGTATTAGTGAGAAAAAGCGAAGAGAATAGTCATAATGAGTGAAGGAGGCTGAGAGTTCAAATAATTATTGATTGTTTTTATGAGTCACATGAGAGCACAGCATAATCGAAAGATTATTTTCAAAAAAATAGGTTGTGAAACTGTGTTCATCAAACTATGGTGGTGGGTGGTGTGTTAATGATTATAATATACTAAGCCCTAGGCAACCATGCTGGTGCCTTGATTAGCAAAATATATGAAACTGCCACCTATCCATCTTTATATATTGATGAAAAAGAGAGTAAATGAAGCAGAAATTCACACTTGAGTTCAGTGTAGGGTTAAAGTTTTTTTATTCTTTTGATACAATTATTGGTTAACCTCATAAGTGGAGATGGTTCAGTAGATTTATGCATATTTTGCATCATGCAAGTGCATTTGTGCGCATGATGTAAAATGCATGAGCATGCGTGCCCCATACATACATGAACAGGCATGCGTGCGCATGTTTTAAAGTTACCCTCTGGGGAAAAGAAAACACCTACAGTAGCTGAATGGTAGCCCCCACATCCCTGGGCTGACATTTTTTAATGGAGTCTATGCGACCCTGGTGCTCCTGCCCCCCTCCAGAGTTGTAAAATTAGTGAGAACCCAAAGAGATTTTTACCTCTCTCCCTTCCTCCCCTCCCCCCCCCGCCCCTGAAAATGGCAAAATTTACAAACTAAAAAAAAAAGTCTGTAAGTTAGCCATTCTCCATCCTAAGACTGCTCCCGTATGTTAAAAAATAGATTAGACCCCTCTTGTGTCTCCCCCTCACACCCCTACTCCCCAGGCTCCCCTAATCCCCAATCCCTTGGTCCACTTTCTATTAACTCTGGTCGTAAAAGGCCAAAGTGTCCATGCTGCTCTCGAGGTGTAGCTAACCTTTGATCTTTTAACGCAGTTTGCGAAGTTAAAGGTGAGCCATCATGTTTAATTTGCATAATATTCATTAGTGTTGGGCTGATTTGCATATTCTGTATATATTTGCATGCAGCCCAGCTCATTTTAATACTGCAGTTTCACCAGGGGGAAAGATAATGTGGCATTTGAAATACTGCGTGTTATCTGTGCGATAATGCGCTGCCATTGCTTAATAAATGAGCTCCTTATATTAATGAAGCTCTATGGGGATACCTATTGTATCTGAATGTAATTCACCTTATCTAGGGTTTGGAAAGGTGAGTAATTAAATCTAAAATCCAAACAATTTATATTCCATTCCCGATATAATATAGAAGACAAGTACATATTGATTTCTTCCAAAAAGCAGTAACATAATGCTTAATTAAGTGATTGACTATCTACATTGACTGATCTTCTGGTGCCTTAGGTTAATTAAAAAGCTTAAACCATTAAGGCTTCAGAGATGGCTATGCTAGTTCATACCCACGTGACATTGTACCTGGATTGCTGCAATGCTCTTATAGGATGGCCTGTCAAGGCTGTGAGACCTTTGCAGTTAGCCCAGAATACGACCACTTACATGTTGGCTGAGTGCACTTCAAGGGACCATATCGCCCTTCACCTTGAGCGCCTGCTTTGGCTAATTATTTTGAGTTTAGCCAGATTTAAAGTCTTATGCCTAATTATTATCCTAAAGTGGCATAAGATCTCACTCTTTAGTCCTGCATTCAGCATTCTAGATAGGACAATCCACCTGGGCTTTTCATTGGATCTATGGTTGCTCTTTGATTCAGAATTGTAGGTAGGATGGTAAGTCCTATGCATTTTATTGTTCCATATTAAGCAAACTTTTGAAGCTCACTGATACCAAGATGATATTTTAGTTAATTCTTATTTTTATTTTTTTATTCTGTTGTATACTTTTATTATTATATTTGATTGGTAATACTGTCAGTAATCAGTATTGACTTTATATTGGTTCCTTGGGCCTGTATGATAGAAGCCTAAGTTATATAACATATGGGCCGATACAGTAAAAGTCACGGGAGAGCAGTCGAGCGCCTGCTCTCCTGTGCGCGCGATTTAGTATCGGCCTGCATGCAAATGAGGGCCCACGGTAAAAAGAGGCGCTAGGGACACTAGTGGGTCCCTAGCGCCTCTTTTTTGACAGGAGCGGCAGCTGTCAGCGAGTTTGACAGCCGACGCTCAATTTTGCCGGTGTCTGTTCTCAAACCCGCTGACAGCCACGGGCTCGGAAACCGGACGCCGGCAAAATTGAGCATCTGGTTTTCAACCCACGAGCCGCAGGCTGATTTAAAAATTTTTTTTTATTGTTTTTAATTATTTTTAACTTTTGGGACCTCCGACTTAATATTAAGTTGGAGGGTGTACAGAGAAGCAGTTTTTACTGCTTTTCTATGCACTTTCCCGGTGCCGGCAGAATTTAACGCCTACCTTTGGGTAGGTGCTAATTTCTGAAAGTAAATTGTGCAGCTTGGCTGCACATTTTACTTACTGAATCGCGCGGGAATAACTAATAGGGCCATCAACATGCATTTGCGGGCGCTATTAGTTTCGGGGGGATTTGCCGCGCATTTTCGAAGCGCTATTACCCGTTACTGAATAAGGGGTAAAGCTAGCACGTCAAACGCGCGTCCAAACGCGGTGGAGCGCACTGTACTGTATTGGCCTGATAGGGAGGGTAATTTTCAAGCAGCATGTATAAGGAAGTTGGCAACAGCATGTGCAAGTTACACCAATTTTTAAAGCAGACTTATACATCTAGACCCTCTTTGAAAATTATTTAAAATAATGCACATAAACTCACTTGCACAAAACTATGTCTGCTTTTTGCAAGGTGTAATTTGTGTTTGTTTACCTGCATACTTTTAAAGATCAAAAGGTATGTACAAAAGTTCCGACTCTGCAACAACTCTACCCCTGAATGCCTAGTTTTTGTATGCACAAAAAGTATGCATGCTTTTATGTGCACAAAACCTGTGCAATTTAACAAGCCATTTCTGCACATAAACCCATTTTTATTTGTGATAATGGCTCTGATAATTTGATACCTATTTATTATACTACTTTTTTTGTAGTACTTCTTGATGGTTGTATTTTGTAGGATGACGTTAACAATTAATGTTGGTTATATACAGTTATAATCATGGAATAGACTTCTTGATTCGGTCCATCATGCTCCCTGTCTGGCCACATTTGTCCAGTCTAAAAACTCGTTGAGGCTGTTTAGAAATCTTAAACACAATAAACACTGTGGGCCAGATTTTCTAACCTATGCGCAGGCGTAGATTTGTGCGTGCAACCTGGCGCGCACAAATCTAGGCCCAATTTTATAACATGTGCGCGCAGCCGCGCACATTTTATAAAATCCGGGGTCAGCGTGCGCAAGGGGGTGCACACTTGTGCACCTTTTGCGCACGCTGAGCCCTAGGGGAGCCCCGATGGCTTTCCCCGTTTCCTCTGAGACCGCTCCGAACGGAACTTTCCTTTCACCCTCCCGCACCTTCCCCTTCCTTCCCCTATCTAACCTGCCCCACAGTTCTACCTAAAATCCCTACCTAAATCCCTCCCTACCTTTATTTAAGTTGCGCCTGGCTCAGGGCAGGCGAAGGTTGCGTGCACCGGCCAAGTGCCAGCGCACCTTTCCCTGGCCTAGCAGGCCTTTGGAGGCCTCTGGTCCCGCCCTGGACCGCCCACGCTAAGATGCATCAAGAAGGCAGGAAAAATACTTTGACCAGAGCGCTTGGAGCAGGACTCAATCAGCTTGATTTGTTACTTGAAAACAGGAAATGATTCATTTGATAGAAAAATGTTTTAAATTACTTTTTCCTGTAAATAATGAAAAAAAATCCCCATGCAGTTTTAGCAACATTGGGAAAAAAATATAATTTTAAAATGTAAACAATTGTCTCCATGCAGTCTTGAATTGCAGCTGTGGATATTAGGAAAACTGGTTATATAAGCCTGGTTGATCTGAATCAAATCATTTGGTCCGGTGCAGAATCATGAAGAGTTCTCAGGTCTGCATTTTCTAATGCATGCACGTACATAGAAGGCTTTTGAAAATTACCACAGGGCTGTACTTGCAAATGCCTGCATGGCGACGTTCTCGAGGGCAGATATAAGACGAGAAACCATTTACACTCATGCTTTTTAAAATAGAAAGTATGGGTGAACATTTACACTGGCTCCTGTGTGCTCTGTGCACGCTGCGGAACGACTCACACATACCTGCTAATTTTCAGTTCAGACTTGATCGTGTAAATCTGTTTGGAATATTAAGACTGAAGTTCGCATGTACGTCAGCCCTAAGTTCTGAGTTATAAAATTGGGCTCCCTCTGTGACCAAGACCCAATATTAGTCGTCTTCTGAAATCAAGTTTTCCAGCACAATCAAATCCCATTTTTTAAAAATTATTTTCCTTCTGGTGAGCTCCTAAATAAATATTTTAAATTTATGTAGTATGTAAATAATGGGAAGGGAGAATAGAGACATCAACTGCTGTTGGTAAATTAAAATCATTGTTAATTTAGGAGTCTGACAGCTATAGAGCATTTGCCGTTCTATAGCAGCTGTCATCTGCACACTGCTTTATTATACAAACAGATGTTTAATTTGACATCAGTGCTACTTCAGTATTTCAAAAGAAAGCTAGAAAGCAGGAAAATAATGATTTTCAGCATATTATCTTGCCAAAGCATAAATCAAAGTGACTAATGACATCAGAGTGCTTTGTTTCGTTTGCTGTAAAACTATTACATTCAGTCTAGGGAAGCGCGGCTTAGCAGTTCTGCAGACCTGTGGACAGCTGGATGGGCACAAAGCAGGCTATAATTCTACAGAAGCAAACAGTTGGTGCCAGGCATTGCTGGCAAGTTTAATGGTGGCCAGGTACTGTCCAGCAAAGTGAGATGGAGAAGGCAACACCAGACAAAGGAAGCAAGAGCTAACGTCAAGCTGGCCTTGGAGTGGCTGTGCTGGTACCAGCAGACGGCCTGAAATATTGCCCTGCCTCAAGGACATGTCCATCCTTCACTCTCTTTCAGAGCAGGACCCAGGCCCTGGTGTTCTCAGTAAAAGAGGCATGTTAGTTTGGGCAAGGAATTCTGTGGTAAAATGATCCTGTTTCCTTGCACCTCTCCATCCCCAAAATAGTAATATAGAACAAGATGGCGGATAAAGACCAAACAGCCCACCCATTCTCCCCATCCACATCTCCTGTTCAGCTTTATAGTCTCCCTCAGAGATCCCCTGTGCTTATCACAAGCTTTCTTTCTGACATTGCCCTCATCACCACCATCTCCAGGCAAGCAAGAGGGGGGGGGGGGGGCCCAGACTTTAAAGATACTGGGAGTTCCTGGGGCTGAATCCATATCTGGGCCAAAGAAAAATCCCATTTTGATTTCTTTGTGTAAAGCCTCTTGATTTTTCCCTGTTATGGAGGCCATTCAAGAACTGATTGATCTTGAGTGAGGCGCCCCGTAGGCTAATTTCAAAGGGGGACACGTCTTGGAAGGCCTGTACCCTTTGCAGCCAGTGGCGAGAGAGCAGTTGCATTTTCCGAAAGTGGAAATGCTTATATGTGCTGTCACCAAGTGGACGACTATCCTCATGGAGGGAGGAGCAGCCTTGAAGGATATGCATGATAAAAGGATTGAGGCCATCCTTTAGCAAGCATTTGAAACAGTAGCAAAAGACTTTGCAGATAGCTTCTTGTTGTTCCCTGATGGCTCACTCCTGTTTACGTCTCTCTCAGGAGGTCGATGAATCTAGTGTGAATTCCAAGGCAGAAATGGAACCAGCAACCGCCTTTTTGCAGATGCAGGCTGCAATTTGGTTCACACCTCGGTCAAAGGAGTGGCTTCGGTAATAGCAGCCAGGTGTCAGTTATGGCTGAGAAACTGATCAGCCGGTATGACCTCCAAGGCTAATCTTATGAAGTTACCCTTTAAAGGCTCACTCTTATTTAGGAGCAAGTTGTAGAAAATGCCCAATAAGTGGGGCGAGTCTCCGGTTCCCCAGTTGCCGGCAAATAAGAAGTAGATGCCGTGCTCCTTTAGCATGAGAGGTCGTGCTGGGGATCCAGCATTTTCGACCCTATAGAGGAGTGACCTTTCAGAGAACTTGACCTTTCGGTAGGTCTTAGTCCTTTCATCCCAGACAATCCAGACGGGGAGCAGGCTAGGGTAGTGGAACCTTCCCGAGCCTCCCAATGAAGGTGTGCTGACCCACTCCCAGGAACTGGAGATAGAGGGTCACCTCTCTCTCTTTTATCAGAGGTGGATCGAAATCATATCAGACCAGTGGGTCCTGGGGGTGATACGAAATGTAAGTGTGCTGGAGTTTCACACATCCTTGGGATGTGTTCATGGTATCCCCCTGCCACTCCCCACAGAAGAAGCAGACAGTGGAGTATACATTGTCAAGCCTCCTCAGTCTGAAGGCTGTAGTCCAGTGCCCATGTCTCAAGAAAATTTGGGCCGATATTCCATCTATTTCATTGTAACCAAGAAGGAGGGCTCTTTTCCACCCATCCTAGATCTCAAAGGGGTCAACCATCATTTGCGGGTGATTCATTTTCACATGGAAATCTTGCGCTCAGTGATAATGCCATGCAGTCAGGGGAGTTTCTGACCTGCATATTCCAATCCAGCTAGAGCACCAATATTTTCTATGATTTGCGGTTCTGGGACATCATTATCAGTTTTGAGTGCTGCCTTTTGATCTGGCTACCATGCCCAGAACTTTTTCCAAGGTTATAGTGGTCATGGTGGCAGAGTTGAGAAAGGATGGGATTCTGGTACACCTGTACTTGGATGATTGACTGATTTGGGCCAAGACTCTGGAAGAGATCCTCTTGGTGTCGCGCAAGGTACTCTCCTTGTTGCAGGAGCTTAGTTGGGTGGTGAACTTGGCCAAGAGCAGTCTTCAGTCATCTCAGTCGCTAGAGTATCTCAGTGTTCAGTTCCACATGAAGTAGGGCAGGGTTTTCCTGCTGGAAGGTTGCATTCAGAAGCTGTTGGCACAGGTGCATCTGTTGATGAACACAATACACCCGACAGTGTGGTCCTATCTACAGATACGGCAGTGACCCTGAAAGCGGTGCCGTGAGCGAGGGTGCATATGCGTCCTCTTCAGGGTTCCCTGCTGTCTCATTGGAGCCAACAGTCTGAGGACTTTTTGATTCAGCTCCACCTGCCAATGGACGTCTGCTCTCAACTACAGTGGTGGTTGCAAGCAGACCATCTAAGAAAGAGGGTTTTCCCTAAATCGTCGGACTGGCTAATACTCAAGAGAGATGCAAGCCTCCAGGGTTGGAGAGCTCACTGTCAGGAACTCATAGCACAAGGGCGCTGGAGAGCAGAAGAGTATCTCTGGAATATCAATCGACTGGAAGCCTAGGCGGTCCAGTTGGCATCTTGCAATTCGGTGACAGGTTGCAGGGTTGAGTGGTCGAATTATGTCGGACAATGCGATGACAGTGGCATACATCAATCGGTGGGGAGGAACAGAGAGCCAGCAAATGTTGCAGGAAATAAACCAACGTATGGAATGGGCGGAAGTGCATCTTTAGGAGATCTCAGCCTCGCATATTGCAGGAAAAGACAATGTAAGGACAGATTTTCTCAGCAGGCGGAGTCTGGACCAAGGAGAATGGGTATTGTCAGATGAGGTGTTTCAGCTAATAATGGATGACTGGAGCCTTCTGTTTCTGGGCCTGCTGGCAACTTCGCATTGTGAAAGTTCCTCGATTCTTCAGTCGCAGGAGAAATCCAAAGTCATTGGGCATTGATGCTCTCATGCAGGAATGGCCAGAAGGCAAGCTGCTCTATGCCTTTCCCCCATGGCCCATGTTGGGCAGAATGGTTCAGAGTGTCAAGAGTCATAGAGGGATGGTGCTCCTGGCAGATTCCCCCCCTCGGCTTCCGGCATACAGGGATATGTTGTGACAGGGGCCTGTTCTTCATGAAGATCTGACTCAATTTTGTCTTACGGTATGGCCCTTGAGAGAGATTGCTTGCTGAAACATGTATATTTGGCTGCGGTGTGTGCACCTTGCTGCGAGCAAGAAAGTTGTCCACTTCCTTACCCTGTGTGCAGGTTTGGCAAGTGTTTGAGGCTTGGTGTGAAGATCTAGGGGTTCTTCCTCATTCGATTAAGATCCCGCACATTTTGGAATTTTTGCAGGATGGATTGAATAAAGGGTTGGCCCTTAATTCCTTAAAGGTACAGGTAGCAGCTCTTGCCTGTTTCAGGGGTCAGGTGAATGGTGGATCCTTATTGGCTCATCCAGATGTGGCCCATTTCTTGAAAGAAGTAAAACATCTTCGCCTTCGTGCGGTTACCGGTGCCCTTGTAGAGTCTTAATCTGGTTTTGGATTTCTTAGCGGGCCCTACTTTTTGACAAATGCATAGCCTTTCCTTGTGGTTATTGACCTTGATAATGATGTTTCTTGTGGCAACTTGTTCTGCCTGTAGAATATCTGAGCTGCAGGCCTTGTCTTGCCAGGAGTCATACCTTTGAGTGACTCCAAGGGTGATACAGCTGCACACTGTTCCTTTCTTTTTGCAAAAAGTGATCTTGGATTTTCACATGAATCATTTCATTTCCTTGCTGTCTCTGAATAAGGAGAGAGATGCGGAGGAATATCACCCATTGCGATCCATAGATGTTAAGAGACATATCGTGAGGTATCTGGAGGTTTCTAGACCTCTCAGGAAGATGGATCACCTATTTGTCCTCCATGGTGGAAGTAAACAGAGCAAACCGGCTTCAAGGGCTACCATAGCTCTCTAGATTAAGGAGGTAGTCATAGTCCCGTATATGGATGCTGAGCATCTGTTGTCTAGTTGGGTTAGGGCTCATTCCACTAGGGCTCAGGCGGTGTTATGGGCAGAAGTTAGATTGTTGTCTCCAGTCGACATTTGCCGAGCTGTGACATGGTCCTCTTAACACACCTTTTCCAGGTATTATCATCTGGATGTGCAGGCCCAGGAGGACGCAGCCTTTTTACGTGTGGTGTCGACTGGACTACGGGCAGCCTCCCGCCCTAGAGAGTAGCTTAGGTACATCCCACTGGTTCTGGATTCATCTATCTAGATGGTAAGAAATTACTACTTACCTGATAATTTCCTTTTCTTTAGGTCAGACAGATGAATCCAGCTTCCCGCTCTTGGTTGCTGAATGATTGTGCTATGGTCCTCCTGCGTAGCTGTTTCCAGGGGTTACTGGTAAGTGTTAATCCAGTCCCTAGACTAGTGTTAATACAGTCTTTGTCTGAGCTCAGTGTTTTCTATTGGCTGAGTGCTGAAATGGTTTTGTTAATCTGTCCTCAGTTGGTTTGTGCAGAGAATACTGGAAGGCTAATGTCACTGCAGGGGTATAAATACTGTGATGACAGCTTTGCTCCATCTCCATCTGCTGGTAGAGGTGCATAACACACTGGTTCTGCATTCATCTTTCTGACCTAAAGAAAAGGAAATTATCAGATAAGCAGTAATTTCTCATTAAAACCGTCCTCTATGAGCAGCCAACATTCACAATCAACCAAGCAAAGGCAAACAACAAACCAAAATTTACTCAGCACTCATTTTTCCTAAGATAGAGCCCAAAATTCCCCAAAAAGCTAATCGCTATCTGATCCACGTGCAAAAGATTGGTTAAAAATTCCTTGAAATTTTTATAAAGGACATTTGGGGAAAGAAGAAGGTTTCTGAGTGCCAGTTTGTGCCCAGACACTTTGGGGGTAATACTGACAATAATTTACATGCGTAAAACATGCTTTTATGTACAGAAAAGGCCTTTGAAAAATTATCCAGGGGTCTTGCTTGTAAAAGCAGACGCCAAAGATGTTGTGTGTAATTTTATGCACGCTGGAAAGACGGTGTTCTGGGGGGGGGGGGGGCGGGGTGACACATACGTTTGATGTGCAAAGCATACACAGAAATATACATGTCAAGGAGGTGGGTATCTTTGTGCATTTTATGTCATCTCTGGTTCTGTGCACATCTGCAGATTTTGAAAGCAGATTGATGTGAATAAATTTGCTTTTGAGAATTTAGGATACAGCCTGCAGGTAAAAAGTATCAGCAGACTTTAGCCAATGGGGGCTGTTTAAAAATGTACCTGCCCCCCTGCTGCCCCCCTCACTGTGAATACTTTGTGGGGTAAAAAAAAAACCCCCCACCTTATTATATTGCTTTTTTTTCTACATAGGAAAGGGAGATCAAATCTTGTGGGAATGAATTCAAGCTGCACCCTTTGCACGTCCCTTAACTGTACATAGAGTCTCATAACTTTTGGTACATGACCTCTAATATTATCCTGAAACTACAGTATCTGTGTGTTTACTGTTTAGATGTCTTATTCTAAGGTCTATCAGCCATATTTCTATGTATGCACACAACTTTTTACCCTATGTAGTATCTTTAATATATTTGAATTATTAGAAAGCTGAACACAGTATTAAATGTTTTCAAAATTAAAAATATCGCGCACAATTAATTCAACCCTTCATTCCTGGCTAAGATTAGAAGTAACTGTACAAAATTTAATTTCCCTGGTTGCTTTTTTCTTTTTTGCTCTTCAACAGGGCAAGCATTGTACAGAAACGAATTATTTATTTTCAAGATGAGGGTTCTCTAACCAAGAAACTGTGTGAGGATGGTAAGTCTTTTATTTTTCCTGACATGGCGCGTCTGAGGTTTGAAATACTCTGATGTGTCAGGGGCTAGAGCTCTCAGTAATATTCAGGGAGCTGGTTTGGGGGCGATACATTCAAACCAATGGCATCACAATGTCTATAGAATAGGATGTAGAGCTACATTGGTCAGCACACAGAGAGTTGCGGACGGTAAAGATGCAAGTCTGAAGACTTAGGGCTTCCCAGACCTGTCCTGGGGACCCCCACAGCCAGTCGGGTTTTCAGGATATCCACAATGAATACGCATGAGATAAAATTGCATATACTCATTCTCCTTGGTATGCAAATGTATCTCATGCATATTCATTGTGGATATCCTGAAAACCCGACTGGCTGTTTGTTTGTTTGTTTTTTCATTTTCTGTTTCAATTCATTTTTTGTTTCAATTCATTTTTAAAATGAAACAGAAAAATGATGACATTTCATGTGCTTTCATTCTTTTTATTTAAATAAAAACAACATTTTAAAAAGTGAAGCAAAAAAACCCCAAATCATAACAATGTTAGCCCTGCCCCCCCCCCCCCCCAAACAAAACAAAAAACACTGTGCTGCACAATCCCATGCTGAGGGATGGTCTTCTGCTCCCCCAGGCCAGCCCGGCAACAGCTCCACACAATCCCGCCTGGAAGGATGTGGGTTTGGTACCCAGCTATGGACGAGCCTGGTGATGGCGCTGCACGCTGCCATACGGAGGGATCTGGGTTTGATTCCTGAGTGAGGTCTTCTGTTGACCCAGGGCTAAAAGGGGCCTGGTTTGAGATAGGATTCAACATACTTTATATCCAGAGAGATGCACAATATCATCCACATGAGATTATTTTGGGAGATAAAAGTTTAAACTGTCTCTGTTACTGTTGCCAGAGATTATTGGTCATTAAAATTAACTTCAAGAAATACGCTGTTCGTCACAATGTTTTCTATCATACTTCAAATCCTCGACATTTTTGCTTTCGGGATTATAACTTGGTCCTAACATTACCTGTAAGTGATAGGTGTTTCATTTCTTTTATTAGACCCAACACAGAATGGAGTGACGGAGAAACCAGTCTTAGATTGCTGTGCTTGTGGCACTGCTAAATATAGACTTACATTTTATGGAAACTGGTCGGAAAAGACACACCCGAAGGAATATCCACGTGAGTTTCTGAAATATTTTATATTCTCAGGGTCATTTATAACAGTCTCTTACGTGCTGAAGTCAACTTATATGGGTAAGTTTGCTTTGAAAATTATCCCAGCAAAACTACAGTACACACACAATTACAGCTACTATTTGGTACACATAGTGTTACAGAGAGAATTTATGCAGTATCATTTTAAATGGAGAAGGATCATTGCAGGTTTAGAAGACCGAAGATGGGGCTGAGGTAGACAAAACTCCATTTACAGAAGAGAATGTATGGGAAGAGCTAGGCAAACTGAAAGTGGACAAGGCCATGGGACCGGATGAGGTACATCCCAGGATACTGAGGGAGCTCAGAGATGTGCTGGCGGGTCCGCTGAAAGACCTGTTCAATAGATGGAAATGGGAGTGATGCAGCATGGCTGGAGAAGAGCGGTGGTGGTCCAGCCTCACAAGAGTGGGAGCAGAGAGGAGGCTGGAAACTACAGGCCGGTTAGCCTCACCTCGGTGGTGGGAAAAGTAATGGAGACTCTGCTGAAGGAAAAACTGGTGGGTTGTTGGATCTGGTGGGTTGTTGGATCTGAGGCAACATGGATTCACCAGAGGAAGGTCTAATTACCTTTTTTGATTGGGTGATTAGAGATTTGGATCAAGGAAAAGTGCTCGATATGATTTATTTGGATTTCAGCAAAGTTTTTAATATGGTCTCGCATAGGAGATTCATGAATAAAACGAGAAGCTTGGGTCTTGGCACAAGGTGGTGGGGTGGATTACAAACTGGTTGACTGATAGGAAACAGTGTGTAATGATAAATGGAACCTACTCTGAAGAGAAAACGGTGTTAAGTGGAGTGCACAGTGATCTGTTTTGGGATCAGCTCTGTTCAATATCTTTGTAAGCAACTCTGTGAAAGGGATAGAAGATAAAGTTTGTCTATTTGTAGATGTTACTAAGATCTGCAACAGAGTGAACACGCCTAAAGGAATAGAGAGAATGAAAAGTGATATAAGAAAGATTGCAGAGTGGTCGATGACTTAGCAGCTGGGATTCAATGCCAAGAAGTGCAGAGTCATGCAATCTGGGGTGCAGCAATCCAAAAGAACTGTATGTGATGGAGGGTGAAAGACTAAAGCACATGGACTGGGAGATGGACCTTGGTGTGATAGTGTCTGGCGATCTGAAGGTGGCAAAGCAATGTGACAAGGTGATAGCTAAAGCCAGAAGACTGCTGGGCTGCACAGAGAGAGGAATAACCAGTAAGAAAAAAGAGGTGATAATCCCTTTGTACAGGTCTTTGGTGAAGCGTCACCTGGAGTACTGTATCTCAAAAAGGATAGGGACAAGATGGAGGCAGTCCAGTCAAGGGCAGCCAAAATGGTGTGGGGTCTCCACTGGAAGACTTATGAGGAGAGGCTGAAAATCTAAATATGTATACTCTGGAAGAGAAGAGGTGCAGGGGAAACATGATACAGACCTTCAGATACCTGAAAGATTTTAATGATGCATGATTCTCAAACCTTTTCCATAGCAACATAGAAAATGATGGCAGAAAAGGACCAAATGATCCATCCAGTCTGCCCAGTAAGCTTATGGTAGCATCAGCTGTGCCATATAGGTCTCCCCCATAATAGTAGCAATCACCATGCCATATTTATTTATTTATTTATTTAAAACTTTTCTATACCGTCGTATAGTAGAGCACCATCACAACGGTTTACAGTTAGGCACAAATATGTGGTTTCTAAGTTATCCAAAGGGTGCCATTATTATACGGTTACATAGTTCAATAATATACTCTAAATGGGAATGGGTGTGGTACCATTTACTATTAACTGTCTTTATAATTTAATACTTAATTGTGAGAAAATAACAAAAGTAAGCAATACTGCTTTTTCTTGGTGACTTCCTGCTTTGTGTATGTGTTATTCCGCTACCTCACTGTGAAATGCTTTTTTGAAGAGCCAAGTTTTTAAGCCTTTTTTGAAGAGTTTTAGTTCTTTCATTAGTCTTAATTCCAGTGGTAATGTGTTCCATAATAATGACCCTGCCAAAGATAGTGCTCTCTCTCTCTAACTTGGGTCAACTTTGCTGTTTTGACTGAGGGTATGGTTAGCAGAGCTTTATTGGCAGATCTGAAATTTCTTTGAGGGACATGTAGTCGTAATGCGGTGTTTAGCCAGTCAGAATTTTCGTCGTTTATTAGCTTATGAACCCTGCATAGTGTTTTAAATTGAATTCTCTGTTCTATTGGGAGCCAGTGTAAATCTGCAAGTGTTTGGGTGATATGATATCTTCTGCCTTTACCAGTAAGTATTCTGGCAGCTGAGTTCTGTAGTATTTGCAGTGGCCTGTTACAAGTCATCCCCATACTTAGTTGATTTGTGTGCAGATTTGGGGGGGGGAGCAATTAACCCACATATGGAAGTGCAAACTCCTTGCCAACCCCTCCCCCAGGAATGCCTTTGCTTACCGTACAGGACAATGTACAACTGCACGTTTACCTGCACTTTCGGTGAGCAACTTCGTAAATGTGATTGTAATCCACTTTGAGACTAGATTGGAACAGGTATATAAATAAAAAAAAAAAATGTAAAGCCATTTCTTCGTGTTTTATCCACAGAAATGGCTTTGAAAATTTCCATCTGTGCACTCAGTGCAGAAAATGTACCTACTGCAGACTGACCTAAATCACGACATAATTTTAAATAGACTAGAAGAAATAGGATTAAATAACAAAACTATCAAATGGTTTAGATCATATCTAAGTAACAGATATTTCCAAGTACAAATCAAAGACGCAATGTCAGAAAAAATAAACCTTCAAACAGGAGTACCACAGGGATCCGCCCTATCTGCTACACTTTTCAACATATACCTGTTACCATTATGTCACCTGCTAGCTGGTCTGGGCATCACACACTATATATACGCTGATGATAGTCAATTAATATTACCCATTGATGACACAATTGAGAAAACATTAAACATAGCTAACATGTATCTAGATATCATCAAACAACAAAGCGGAAGCCGATCCAGTTGGCTGTATAGCAGTGAAGAGAACAAGAATCGGATGATAAAAAGCCCTTTATTAAAATATGCCCGACTCTGGCCGAGTTTCGCTCTAGTATATAGAGCTGCCTCAGGGGCAATTAATTTATGCAGGACTTAAAGTGTGCCTGCAGGGCTGATATCTCAGTGCTATACAAGAACCAATAACTTGTAACCTGTTGTATCATGGATCTCTACTTTGATTGTGTTATCATGTCACGTAGCACCATTAGTGAAGAAGATTGAATCGCAGATGTACTGCTGCAACATACTCTGCAGCTATATAATTTTTGATTTTGCTGTTGATATATACTGACCAAGATCTTCTTCACTAATGGTGCTACGTGACATGATAACACAATCAAAGTAGAGACCCATGATACAACTTGTTCTCTTCACTGCTATCTAAATATCATCAAACAGCTACTAAACCAAATGGAGTTAGTAATTAATATAGAGAAGACAGAATTCCTACATTTAGAACAAAAAAATATGGAGATCACACAGAGCCCAACCATACTCAATAACAACCAACAAATAATATTAGCAGAGAAAGTATGGAACCTAGGAGTAATAATTGACACAGAACTAAGCTTAAAACAACATATATCTTTAAAAGTAAAGGAAGGATACGCCAAACAGAATTCTTACATCTGGAACGAAAAAACATCACAATCATTCAAAACCCAATCACAATCAATAACAACCAAAAAATACAACTAGCTGAGAAAGTACGAAACCTTGAAGTGTTTATTGATACAGAAGTAAGTATGAAACAACATATATCTCTAAAAGTAAGGAAGGATACACCAAACTTATGACTCTTAGAAGACTTAAACCATTACTAATGACTTCCGATCAGTATTACAAGCATTAATTTTTTCGAGCACGGGCTACTGTAATGCCCTGCTACTGGGATTACCCTACACCACAATAAGACCACTACAGGTATTACAAAACACAGCTGCAAGAATTCTAACTGGTAAAAGTAAAAGAGATCATATCACCGAAACCCTAATTGAACTACACTGGCTACCCATTGAACAAAGAATTCAATATAAGACGCTATGCACCATACATAAATTAATACACGATGAAAAGGCAGAATGGCTGAACACAGCCCTTCGTGTACACGTCCCCAATAGAAACCTGAGATCAGTAAACAAAGCCCTGCTAACTATTCCCTCAGTAAAAACAGCAAGACTAACCCAAGTAAGGGATAGGGCCCTATCCCTAGCAGGACCTATAATATGGAGCACCATGCCTTCAGAAATCAGAATGCAAAGAGACATCAAAACATTCAAAAAAAGTTTAAAAACATGGCTATTTAAACAAGCATACCACAAAGAGAATGGAGAGTAGAATCCAGGGAAATGTAGGATGCGGTCAGCAGAACTACCACACACACACACACCAGCTTACTCAAATTGTGTATATTTATTCTTATTAGATTGCAACAACATAGGACGAGATTTAAGTGTGAATTTATCTTATAGCTGATATAGTGAGAAGTAGACATGACTTATCACAACCACTAAGTAATATTTAATATGAAACTATATTACAATATTTGTTGGCACCTGTTTAGTTAATATATAACGCATTTAAGCAAACATTAATTATGTGCCTTATTGTGAACCGTTGTGAAGGCAGCTTGCTTAACAACGGTATAGAAAAGATAATAAATAAATAATAAGACTAATCGGAGAAAATTCTTTTTCACTCAACGCACAATAAAGCTCTGGAATTTGTTGCCAGAGGATGTTAGTGTAGTTAGTGTAGCTGGGTTCAAAAAAGGTTTAGATAAGTTCTTGGAGGAGAAGTCCATTAACGGCTATTAATCAAGTTTACTTAGAGAATAGCCACTGCTATTAATTGCATCAGTAGCATGGGATCTTCTTAGTGTTTGGGTAATTGCCAGGTTCTTGTGGCCTGGTTTGGTCTCTGTTGGAAACAGGATGCTGGGCTTGATGGACCCTTGGTCTGACCCAGCATGGCTAAAAAAAAGAAAAGAAACTAATGGTTCTCAGAAGACTTAAACCACTTCTAACAACCACCAACTTTCGATCAGTACTACAAGCGTTGATATTTGCAAGCACTGATTATTGTAACGCCCTTCTACTGGGTCTACCATATACCTCACTAAGACCACTACAAATTTTGCAAAACACAGCTGCAAGAATTTTGACCGGTAAAAGTAAAAGAGACCACATCACAGAAACACTGGCTGAATTACATTGGCTTCCCATTGAACAAAGAATACAGTACAAAATACTATGTACCAATCATAAATTAATACATAATGAAAAAGCAGACTGGCTGAACACAGCTCTTCGTGTACACATCCCTAACAGAAACCTAAGGTCAGCCAACAAAGCACTACTTACTATTCCATCAATCAAAACAGCTAGACTAACACAAATAAGAGAAAGGGCGCTATCCTTGGCAGGACCCATACTATGGAACTCCATGACCTTGGAGTTAAGATTACAAAGAGACAGCAAAACCTTTAGAAAAAATGTAAAAACCTGGCTCTTTAAACAAGCTTTTCAAAAAGAGAAGGGAGAATAGAACCCAAGGAAGTGCAAGGTACGAACAATTGAACACCCACACACACTGCAGTAATCACTTAGTATGTAGTTTTTAATTGATAGTTCATCACTAAAGGATAAGTTACAATTATAAAGCTAGTGTTGTACTCAAAACTGATATAGAGAGACCTGGACAAGATTTATCACATTTAACAATTAATATTGATTACAAACTATGTTACCGAACCTTATGGCACCTGTGTAAACTGACAGATTTAGTATCACTACTTTTATGTGCCTTACTGTAAACTGTTGTGACGGTACCCATCTTAACGACGGTATAGAAAAGATTTAAAATAAAAAAAATAAAATAAAATCAGCCATTTAAAATGATATTTATTTCGTAAAAGCAATGATCTATTTCCTTGTTTATAGGTCTGGCTAATCACTGGTCTGCAATCATTGGTGGATCTCACTCCAAAAACTATATCTTGTGGGAATATGGAGGATATGCTAGTGACGGAGTAAAGCAGGTGGCTGAGCTGGGGTCTCCAGTGAAAATGGAGGAAGAAATCCGACAGAAGGTAAGGCGATATGAATAAACATGAAGTGTAAAATCAAACACCTTATAAGCCGATATTCTGCGCGACTTAGCAGGGTAAGTCAGGCACTTATGCAGCTAAGTGGCAGCGGCTGAATATCTGGTCCAGTTTGGTGGCCACCTCTTAACTGCTTAGCCAGATAACTACTTATCTGGCTAAGCAGTTAAGCCGAATAAGTGGCGGACGGAATATCTGCATTCCAGGGAGGAAGCTACTTATCCGTGCTGTTTAATGATTTCAATATGAGTTTTATTCACTCTCAATGCACCATAAAAATACACCGAATGGGAACAGAACAAAAATGCTCCAGATCAGTATAACAGACTTGCTTACTATTTGTTTATATTAGCCATTATATAGACAAAATAAAAAATAAAAGTTGTAAAAAACCCCCCACATTATTGCCTTATGAAACATAACTTGCACATATGTAAAACAAAAAAAACCTGTTTCTCGATCTGGAGAAATTGCAGCATGATCGATGGTTGGTAACGTTGAGTCACTGTTGTGTTAACGTAATTCCATCTGCTGTACATGTGTTGGATGCAATATTTATCTGCTTATTACACGGTGGAGCGTAAAAGAACTTCACAGAAATCAGTTTGTAGATAACTGAGATTTTTAAAGTGGTGCTCTCTATGGCAAACTACTTGAAGTCAAGTGATCCGTAAATGAGAATTAGTTTGATATAATTATTCAGTGTGATTATAGCTGTAAGGAGAGGGAGAGCGCATCTCGCTCCTTGCATTATATGTTCTCTGCTAAAGGTCATTGCTTCCTAGAATAATTGAGTGATTTCAAAGTGTTTCGGGCTTTGCAGTCTGGATTTGCAGGTGCTTCCATTTGTACAGTCATAGGGATACTGCGTTTGATTCAGATAAATGAAAAGTGATCACTTGGCTACGTTTATAGTCCCCAAATAAATACATTTTAAAACTATGCTCAAACCAGGAATCTTTAGGCTTAATGCATCAAATTCAAGATTTAGAAAAACGATTTCAAAGATGCTTGACGAATTCCGTAACTAAAACAACTTGTATCCTATGTCAGATGATGGGTATCTCAGCCCCTGTTTTAAAATGATGCTGCCTATTTTGAATTATGTAATACATTCTCAGCTTAACTTTACTAAGCAAATGCCTCATTACGTGCATAAAAATTAATATACACATATGTAAGCAGGGGTGGTTCAAGCAATCTGCCGCCTGAGGCGGTGCCCCCCCTCTCGCTCAACTCCCCCCTGCCCCTCCTCCCTTCAGCCGCCGCCGGCGCGCCGGCCTGCCCTCCTGCGGCATCTGCGTCCCTCCTCCGTGCCGCCGGCCTAGCCTCCAGCAGCGGCGGCTCACAACAGCGACCCTCCTCTTTTCTGCCACCACCGGCCTGGGTCGGCAGCCGCGGCAGGGGCAGGCAGGGCGAGGCGGACTCCATAGTGGTGTTCTGAGAGGGGCATTTTTTTTTTTTACCCTCCTCAGAATTCTGCCGCCTGAAGCAGCCACCTTGCCCTGCCTCATTATAGAACCGCCCCTGCATGTAAGTAGCATCTACTCGTACTCAGCAGGACCAACACTTACTAATGTAAGCTGCTATTTTAAGATGCGCGCATACATTTGTTAACTTATGTAATTTTTACACCTGCTAATTTATCTTTATCTTTATTAATGTACTTATATTCCACCATATACCGAAGCCCAGTGTAAGTGATATGGACTGGGTGGGAGGTCTAGGTTGAACTGGGAGGGTTCAGACTGAAGAATCAGGAGGGTCTCGATGACCCAGAGAAGCACTGGGTAAACTGGTGGACTAACTGGTAAGCTGGCTAATTTCATTTACTCATGCATGTTTAAAAAAAATTGTGCAACTTGCGCACATAAACCATGACTTATGTGAACAAGTCCTGCTTTGCTTTTGCACGTAAAATATACACGTGTATATTTTTTAAACAGGTAAGGAAAAGTATGTGCGTTCAGTGCATCTATATTCGTGGTTTCAATGCATTGCGTGCATTTGCGCATAAGCCTACATTTGCACGAATGCTGCAGCTCAGCGAGATGCATGTTTTTAAAACACGCGGATATGATACATGCGAGTTATAAAATACTTGCGTAGATCTCCTCATGGCCATGTACGCACGTATATAGGGCTACCTGTGTCTGTTTGAAAAGTTGCTCTCCCTGCATTAGAACTGTGGTATTTAACAATAAAATGAAATTTAAATGGAAATGTACTTTGTGCATACCATGGCAGGAGTATATTGGGTAGGATTCCAGTCTCTCAGATTTACTGCTAATGCTCTTTCTAATACTTGCCTTGTGCCAAACAGCTTTCTTTTGGAGCTCATAGTGTATAGTATATACAGGCAACATTTCATAGTGCGCTTGACAGTTCTTTTTAATTAGCTCGGTCTTCCCCAATACAGTGGGGGCTATTTCTGCCGCTTTCTGCAACATTTTCACTCTCTGATTGCATTTCTTGGTACTTGTTGATCTTCTCTTTCTCCATAGTTGTTTGCTACTGATACTTCTATTTGCAATGCCATTCTTAGGTTTTTCCTCCTATTCCGCCATGTCCCATTTTCTAGCGTCGAGCTTTGGAATCAGCGGGAACTGGAACGTCTGTCCCAGGCATTCACAACTTCTTCATTCCTTGCATTTCTGTCAGGGTCGGGAATCCAGTATTTTTCTGCTACATTGATGTTAGAATATTTACGCACCTTCCAAAGGACGTATGGATGAATTTGTTTGCCTTGCGCAGTGCTCTGGATACTCTCTGTATACAATGAACAAAACAATAGTAACTGCCAATTCAATGCTGACTAAATCTAACCATAGGGCAAAACTTTTTCAAAGCTATTGCTGTTGGCAAATCAATGCTTTACCATGGAAATGACCTTTTACAAGATTGCCTGCGCAATGTGCAGGTGAACTTGTGCGCGTATGTCCGCAAGTTTACCTGCAGTGAGACGTGGCATCACCCAGGGATTGGGTTGGGAAGGGGATTGCACTTAATCTTTCCAAAAATAAGTGGGGTAAATTTAAAAAACCCCCGCGCACGCATCCATGTGCACGCGGTTCCCAGCACGCACACATGGACGTGGCGATTTTATAACATGCGCGCGTTGGTACACACGCGTACTCTATTGTCATATCGGCGCGTGCATGTGCGGGCGGGTGACGTCTCGCTCGAGCATGCGAGGAGGGATTCTTTTTTTTTTTTTTTTTTTTAAATATGCGGGGCGACTGAATCGGGCCTACACCAGTTCCCTCCCCGTCCGCTCCGATTAAGGCCCCCTGTAATAACCTCTTTCAAAAGGAAATTAAAGACTCATTCATATGCCTACATCCCTATCCTTAACTATTTTACTAATTCCCCGTCCTGCGTCTTGCTGTGCACCGACAGTTTTTGCATTATTGAAAGGCTTTCCGGGCAGAGTGCTCAGTCAAGCTTGTAAATAAAGATCTTGGGATAATTCTTACTTCACTTGGCAGATCTCAGCAAACCTATGTTCACGCAAATGTTTGGATCGGGTAAAAACCGATGATCCTCCTCACTTCTCCCAACTTGGGCTGAGCTGTAATGTCTCCAGCCATCTCTGACTGGGGCAAAGATATGGGGAGGAAAGTGGCATCCATCCCACTGTAAAACTGCCAAAGCGTTGCCAGCAGACCTGGAGGAGGCCTCAAGGCAGCTCAGGGTGGCACCACCAACTTTAAGTGCAGCTCTGATCTGCTTACTGCCTCTTTTTCCCTCTCCATTCCTGCCTTTTTCTAAATGTTCTCCCTTTCCCCTTTATTTCCCTTCTCTTAAGCTTTTACCCAGTTATAAAAATCCTCCCACAATCCATTTTTGGCACCTCTATGCCTTGCATGCAGTGTAATGTATTGGGGCACTAAAGGAAGAGTCAAAATAACTCGCTCAACTGCTGTAGATTTATAAATAAAATAAATATCACAAAGTTCTCACCTATTTACAAGCGAGTTACAGGCGGAACACACAAACAATAAAAGAAATAACCAACATATAAGTACAACCGATAGTTAATAAAATAAATAGCCAACATGCAACCGGTCCCCAGGCTGGGTGCTTTATCCTTCACTCTGGGGTGCTACGGGTTAATCTCCGGGGCCCCTGGGCGCAGTCGCCAAAAGTGGGGCTCAAAATAAAATCTTTACTGCAACTTATAAAAACAGCATCGCGAAACAAAGTTCAGCATCAAAACCATGAATGCAGTGGGGGGAAAAAAGGCTTCCTTGTCCACGTTCCTTGCACCGTTATCCTTAGCAAAAATCCCCAAACCGTAGGGCAACTCCAACTTGTAATCTAAAAACGTTTTACACTTGTCTTCACTTTTTTTTCAGTTTCTCTTAACTCCAGCTTTTCTCTTTCAGCCTGGGCAAAAAGTCCAAAAGCTCTCCCTTCCCTTTACCCCAGCTTTCCTGGTCGTTTGGGGCAAAAGGAAACTTCTGATCCAGACCTTTGGGATTCAGGGAGGCTGCCCTTCCCTCTGGACTGATCAACCTTTTCCAAAAATCTTCCTTAAATCTGAGTCCTGGTTCCAGGTCTCCAAAACATCAAAGTCTTCTCGGAGTCCAAACGTCACTGACTTTGAGATCCTGAGGGGATCTCCAGCTTCTGTCCTCAAATTCCACTGCTCCTTGCTTGAGATTCTGAGGGAATCTCTGTCTCCATCCTTCTGCTTACAGCTGCACCTAACCTTCTGGTCACTGAACATGCTCCCGGGGTATACAAACCCCCAAGCTGCTTATCCCCTAAAAAGGTGGGGTTACTGCTGTGGGAAGATTCCAAAATGCAAAACTCCTCTCCCACTATCTTACTGGTGGGAAAAATGCTGGGGACTGAATCGGTGATGAACAAACCCCCTATCACAAACATAAAATAAACATCAATATAAAAACATCAATATCCAATAAATTAAATAATACAATCCAAATCGCAGAAAAGAACAGGCAATAATAATCAGTTAAAAATCTCAAAAAGTTAAGGTTTAACCAGCTTCCAAAAGACTAGGTAATCTTTACATGTATGTGCCTAGCCATGCTCAATTGTTGTCTCTGGATAACTATTCAAATACTTAAGTTCCACAGAATTTTCACCAGTGGATTTCTTCTTGGTGAGGGACAAATGATGTCTCATGGCACAACTGTACAATTTGCAGCATATGATAAAGATCTTGCACACCTATCTGAAAGTGTCAGTTAATGAACTTCCAGTATGGTACAGGAGTATTTTCATGAGGCCAGTGATTCCCGTGATGACAGACCTTGTAAGCTTATGCATTATAAACTCTCCTCCTCAACCACTCCAGGATTATGGAAATATATGGCAAGCCTAGGAGCAAGGGATAGCTGTGATCACCTAGTAAGACAGGAGAAAACAATAGTCTTAAGGAAGAGTGAAGACACACAGGAACTCTGGTAAGAAGAGTTCCAGGAATAAAATTTTACTGTAACCCCATATGAGCATATGGTCATACGGTAAACTGTACCCTAGTGAAGTATATGGAAATTTGGATACCACATCTGTGATAAGTCTTATAACGGCTTATTTAGTATAGGTTTTATTCCGATTGCTCGAAAGTGACTAGATGGATTTATATCACTAACTGATGGCCAATTGATTTATGAAAACACTTCCCTTTCTTAATTATTGTTAAGAATGCATCCTTAATCTAAAGAAGCACAATCATGCACTCTCTTTTTATATAACAATAAATATATATTGTGCTAATAATGTATGTTACGTTACTGTACGATAAATCAGTTGCATTAAGCATGTAATCTTGTGACTATTCTGGCAATCAAAAGTTGTTGGCCATCAGAATTATCTTGCAGGTCTATAATACCGTTGCCTGCTGCAAGGCCTTTACTTTTGACTGCCAAGGCATCATGGCACAGGTTCCCATGGAAACTATTAGATGCTGCAGATCGAGCAACTTCACGTTTCGTGTTCTATCAAATATCTTGTTTGGGCAGTGCTGCCAGAAATATCTTTTCATTGTGGATTTTTGGCCTTTACCTTCTCAAACATGATTCTGAAAGTTTAATGATTTACTAAGGCTTTTCTCTCACTCTGTGGGGCCGATGCAATGAGGTGCGCTGAGCCGAGCGCACTGTTAACCTGCAGTCGGACGCGGGTAGAATAGGCGCTAATCAATGCCCTATTGTAATAAGGGGATTAGCACCTATTCAACGCGCGTCCAACGCGGAGTGAATGTAATAGCGCTCTTCACATGCAAATGCACATTTAACCGTCATCTAACGCACATTTAACTGTCATCTATTAACGCCTGCCAGGAGCATCGAAAAATAAAAGAAATAAAACTAAAAAAAAACTAAGGCTAAGGGACACCACCCCCCCCTCCCCCCTTCAATTCAAATCCCCCCCTTCATCTCAGATTTTACTCCCCCCCCCCCCTCGTATCCTAGAATCTTCCTTCCTTTCTACCTCTCCCTTCTCCCCAGATCCGAGAACCCACCCCTCAAACCCTGATCCTCCCTTCCGCTTTCTCACCCTCCCCCCCCCCCCCTTCTCATCTTCTCCCCCTGTTCCTGGTCTTATCCTCATTCCTGAAATCTCCTTCCCTACGCTGATACCTGAGCTGCCTCTCCTTTGCCCGGTAAAGAATAAATAAAAACAAATTATCCCCACACACGAGAGAGGTTCTGGAAATGTTTTGTTTTTAAGGATGGAAAATGCTTGCCAGCGTGAACCTCTAGGGATTTATCTTAGACCTTCTGCTGCATGCTGTCTGATCTTCCTGGGGTGGGGGGTGAGCGAGCACAGCTGCCACCATGGCTTAGATATACCCCCCCCCCCCCCCCCCCCCCCGTAAATTCATCATGAAGGCCAGAGGATAACCCCTCTGCCTGCTGCCCCTGCTCTGCCTCTCCTGTGTGTTGCAAGGCACTGCTAAACCGTGAGGGCTACAGGATGTATAAGCCCCCGTCAGCCTTGTGCCTTCATGTGCAGCACAGCTGTGAGGGAGGAACGGGAAGTAAAGAATGTGTAGATGTCAAAAAAAGAAAAAAAATCGTTCCCGTTTTGATCCTTTCCTGGCCTTGCACGCCAGCACTTTCGCATGCATTGCAGCTTGCTGAGTCATTAGCATCATCATCATCTTTTTCCCCCCCCCCCCCCCCTCCTTGTAAAAAGCGATTTGCATGAGGGAGCTGGGTTCCGTCATTATACACTAAGAAGCCGGGGTGGAAGTGTTGAGATTTGTGCGCAGGAGAGAGAGCTGGGCGGGCTTTCGGTTTCTTTCTCTTAATTTGCACTGACATCAGGCCCTGCAAACGCCCCTTGCATTTTCCTCCTATTGCCTACTGATGTCTAAGAGCCCACGGAGATGGTTAGCTCTTTGGGGAAGGGACTTGTACTAGCACTGCAGGCTGCTCTGGCCATTATTTGGATAAGTGGGCTTTACTGTTAAGAACCATTCTGTGGCTGCCTCGGACGGCATGGCAAATACATATTTATGTATGCCGAGCTTAAAGCAGAATGAAGCCCCGCTGTCACCTGAACGGTCCTAGCAGGAGCAGAGGATACAGAGCTGGAAATTGATACGGGGGCGTAGGATGTGCTTTATCCATTTTGTGTTCTAACCACTGCTGTACAGGTGGACCTATCTGAAATAAGTTTATTAAGCCATCAATCATTCTTCTATGGCGCCTCCTATGTGGCGTTACATTCTTGCTGCTTGCATTGTTATAAGGTGCCCCATTCGGATTACCCCCCTGGTCACTATGTTCTTTTTTTCTAAAAAAAATAAAAAATATTATTTAAAAATGTCAAAGCCCCAGAAACTTTCGTGATTCTGAACATTATTTATTGCAGAATTTAGCTAAAGTTTTCTGCTGGACAATAAATATGTTAAGATTAAAATCAGAATAAGTAGTGCAGACCTGAGTTGCTCTAAAGACTTGAATTGCCCTTTAAAAGAAAGCTTCGTTGTATGCGAGGAAAGTAATTCAGATGACAAAATTCAGGCTTTCTGAAAGGAGAACGCAAACTTCACTAAGACCGTGATCTATATTCTTCAAAAAGACCTGCTTTCTGCTGGAAATCATGCAGTCTGAACGCCAAAAACCGCAACGCCTCTTTCTTCAGATGCCCTGACTGCAGTTCCTGTCAGGTGCTGTTTTATGAAAACAGGGGCCTAGTCAGGAGTTTGGTTCCTGGGTGAAAAGATGGGAGCACACGCGGTAAATTGTGCAGCTGTAGGAGATCTGTAGTGGTCCAGATCTGGTTTCCTTATAGCCAGAGCTAGACTAAGGTAGAAGGTACCCATTTGGCAAGGGGGGGAGGCATTGGGTATGATCCCCCAGCCCACATTCTTCTCCGCTTCCTCCTCACCTACATGTTATGGCACCACTTTTCTTCTCTAGGTGCCATAAGATGAAGTAAAAGTCAGCACGAGGCCTTCAGAAGCCTGGCTTTTTTGGCTGGATGGCTGACCTTGCAATCATGTTCATTGTAGCCAGAATTCCACGCTTTCACATTCAAACTGATCTCCACCATTCATTCTCATGTCCACGTACTCCTTCATGGCAACTGTAACTCACTTCATCACTATTACCTCCTTAAATTTTGGGGGGTTTTCCCACCCTATTAAGTGGAAGAAGATTTTACCATATTTGCAATCTCTTCATACTGATATCATTCTCATACAGGAGACCCACCTCTCAACGGTGGAATCGGCCAAATTAAAGCAACAATGGGTCGGTGAGATCCACTATGCTCCTGCTCAACAGAAGAAACGTGGGGTTGCCATTCTTCTCCATAAATGGCTGGATGTGCAACTCACTCATCAGGATTAAATGGTCAATTTTCTCAGTGGAAAAGGATAAACAGTGGAGTGCCTCAGGGATCTGTACTTGGACCGGTGCTTTTCAATATATATATAAATGATCTGGAAAGGAATAAGACGAGTGAGGTTATCAAATTTGCAGATGATACAAAATTATTCAGAATCATTAAATCACAAGCAGACTGTGATACATTACAGGAGGACCTTGCAAGACTGGAAGATTGGGCATCCAAATGACAGATGAAATTTAATGTGGACAAGTGCAAGGTGTTGCATATAGGGAAAAATAACCCTTGCTGTAGTTACACAATGTTGGGTCCCATATTAGGAGCTACCACCCAGG
The DNA here is from genome assembly GCF_901001135.1 of Rhinatrema bivittatum. Classification (NCBI taxonomy): domain Eukaryota; kingdom Metazoa; phylum Chordata; class Amphibia; order Gymnophiona; family Rhinatrematidae; genus Rhinatrema; species Rhinatrema bivittatum. The sequence continues at coordinate 16,729,292 of NC_042631.1, forward strand.
AAAAAGATCTAGGCATCATAGTGGATAATACTTTAAAATTGTTGGCTCAGTGTGCTGCAGCAGTCAAAAAAGCAAACAGAATGTTAGGAATTATTAGGAAGGGAATGGTTAATAAAACGGAAAATGTCATAATACCTCTTTATCACTCCATGGTGAGACCACACCTTGAATACTGTGTACAATTCTGGTCGCCGCATCTAAAAAAAGATATAGTTGTGATGGAGAAGGTACAGAGAAGGGCAACCAAAATGATAAAGGGGATGGAACAGCTCCCCTATGAGGAAAGGCTGAAGAGGTTAGGGCTGTTCAGCTTGGAGAAGTGACGGCTGAGGGGGGATATGATAGAGGTCTTTAAGATCATGAGAGGTCTTGAACGAGTAGCACAAATAAAACTCTACTAGGGCCACGATCGTCTGAAGATCCTTTCCAGTTATGAAACCTATGTTAGGAAAACTGAAATCTAAATTTCCTGACACTTTCTTATAATATTTACCACGTTACTCATGAAAAGCCTGTATTTTGCACACTATTGCCTCAGTACTGTCACACAGTCTGTCTTTCATTATCTGAGCAGAGGCAGCTGGCTCGCCTGTGCGTGCAGCCCCTCCAGTGGCTGTAAGCTCTGATCTGAATATATAGGCCACGGTTTGTAGACAGAAAGAAAACCAGGCTTGCATTGCATTCATGTGGCCTTCTTTAAAGCTCTGGAAACGGCCATCTCTCCTTTATCACGTTGCTTTTCAGAATAGCTTATTTTCACAGTGCGACCTCCCAGCATCCATAGGAACATAAGAAATTGCCAGGCTGGGTCAGAGCAAGGGTCCATCAAGCCCAGCATCCTGTTTCCAACAGAGGCCAAACCAGGCCACAAGAACCTGGCAATTACCCAAACACCAAGAAGATCCCAGGCTACTTCATCTCGCTCTGCCAGGCCCGGCTGTCTAGCTCCCCCTCGCTCACCGCTAGCGCTCTTCCTGTCCTGGATCCAGTACCGCTTTCACCACATAGAGCTCTGAGCAAACGTTTCTGGATAGGCCCCCCTTTTTATATTTTCCAGATTTTTCCTTTTACAGCTCCACCTCCCAGCCCTCCCTCATATCCCCAGCCAATACATTCCACACCCAACTGCTATCCTCCCCTCGATTCCTGCTCAGTCTCTCTCCCTACCCATCCCAGCCCCCAATCCCTGAATCCCCATACCCTACCCTCTTCTCCCACCACCTAAACAGTGCTCTCCCCTCACCTAGTCTCCAAATCTCCTATTTCCTCTTCCCCCCATAAAGATCTTCCTGTGCTCCTTACAAGTAAAATAAAACTCACCAAAAAGTTCCCCTCATCAGATGTGTATTATAACAGGCTTTTCACTTTCATGTGGAGATTTCTTTCAAAGAATTTAGCTCATTTGATAGAGATCAATATTCAGACGGTCTGTCAGGATAACGTTTGGAACTAGCTAGGACGCACCGCAACTGTAAATGGCGTTTAGACCCTAATAAAGTTATTGTGGGGAAACCCAGGAATGACTCCATTGGATTCCGGGGGGGGGGGGGGGGGTTAGTGGGTTAGGGGTGGCATCGCGGTGATTATTTGCACAGGCAGCGCCAGCCCTGGTTGTACAGGGTGGGGATAACCTGCCTGCCTGCCTGCCTGTAGTCCTGGAGGCCGTTTGTACCGAGGGGCTAAGAGGTGCAGCAGCTGCGTTACAGTCTAGGATCTCCACTGTCTGCAGGAGCCAAGTGAGATCTGCTCAGTAACAGGGTCTAAACCTAATGATTTATTTGGGGATATTCACTAGCAAAGCTGTGCTGCCGAATATCCCACCTAAGTTAGCCGGATGGCTAGGTTTTCAATATTGAACATTGATTTTGTTTTGTTTTTTTTGTTGAGGGGTGAGGGCCTGGGGAACTTGGGGGGGGGGGGGGGGAGGGGCATATTTGGAGGGAAGGGCTTGGCTGCGGGGGGGGGAGGGATTTTCAGAAAATGGGAGGGATTAGGGTAGGGAGGCAGGGCGGCCTCAGCTGGTGGCCCCAGGGTGGGTAGGGGGCTTTTCCGAGACCCCTGGGAGGCATTTTTGCATTTTGGTGGGGAGAGAGCCCTGGGACCCTTTAATGAGACGGAGGGGCCACCACTGTGCACTTAAGCCCTCCTTTCACCATGCAATTCTTTTCACACATTTCTCCCACGATTTAAAAAAAAAAAAAATCATGCAGCGAGACCGTCATGATATTTTATAAACCCCTCCACTATATTTTGCCCCTCCCGTGATAAAATATTGCAGCTTACTAAATCGCCCTCATTGTAGAAATGCTACATTTGAGCAGTGGGAGGATGAATTTGTGTTTGTTTAGATCAGCGGTAAAATAAATACAAGAGTGATGCCTAAGATTATCTGAAGAGAATCCAGCCAAGTCCTCAATTAATGGAACAATATGGACTTAGTGAGTAAAGCAAATTCTGAAACATTCACCCACAGAGAACATATTGAGGTGGTGCGTGAGAGCAAATAGAAGCCAAGACTCGTAGCCAAATTGCATGTGTTTCTCTTACAGTCTGTTCCTTATTTCAGCTCTCTTTAGCTTCAGCATCACCATCTGAGTTCACAAGGGATAGAAACCTTGCTGGAGAAAACCATTTTCCCCACTCTTGTGTTACGACTCATCTCTTATATTTTTTTTGGAACTCCGGTTCATGTCCCAGGATAAGAAACAGATTAAAGATTCATTAGTTTTAATGACCATAATGGTCCTAGTGGTCTTCTGGGGGGGGATAATTTTGTAACTTCCCACATACGTTTTTGGAAAATATGCACATAAGTTACACCGATTTTTCAATGCAGACTTCTAGGCATAAGCCCGCTTTGAAAATTATCCCAGCAAATCTACCTGCACTCAGTTACACCTGCCAAAATATATGCAGAAGTGTGTCAGGGAATTTTACATATATAAGAACATAAGGCATATCATACTGGGTCAGAGCAAGGGTCCATCAAGGCCAGTATTCTGTTTCCAACAGTGGCCAATCCAAGTCACACATACCTGGTAAGTACCCCAAACATTAAATCAATCATGAGCTACTATTGCTTATGAATTAATAGCAGTTTATGGATTTTTCCTCTAGAAACTTATCCTTAACTTTAGACCTATAGAGGTCCATATTTAGCCGCTGTGTGGCTTGGCTTGTTAACCGGATAAACTCATCAGACTAATTTTGAATATCAGATTTATCTGATAAGTTTATCCGGCTCCCGGAAACCCCCTGATTTACCTGGCCAAATTGTAGCCGGATAAAAAGTTATCCACCTAGAGTTTAGCCAGATAACTTCAGAGCTATCCCAGTAAATGCTTCTGAATATGGACCTCATGCTTTCTCAAATTTAGAAGCTTGCAATAAGTGCAAACCCTTCCCAACATAAGCCCCCAGGAATGGTAATGGTAGTTTTTAATAAACCGATTCTCCAGAGATCAAAGTGGTGTTCAATATAACATAAGATAAACCAATATAAAATACACAAATAAAACAGAATATAATAAAATAAATGTTAAAACAATATAATGGACTATCTCCATTTAAATGGATAAGCTTAGGTGTAAAGATGGCAGACACCCATACGTCTACCCACGTAATTCCTTCGACTGAATCTACCACCACTCTCAGCATGAACAAATTCCATTTTTTTCTACTTTGGCCTAGCAGTTTCCTCCTGCCCCTTTTGAATTTCAGGAACCTGGTCCTTTCCCCCCCCCCCCCCTCTCCATTTTAACCCTTTCCATCATTCTGTCTAGCTCAGTCATGGAGCAAGGGTTCTTGGCCAGGAGCCACAGGCCCAATTTCCCCCCACAGAACCTGCTACACATTCGCCTTGTGTCTGTTACCAGGTACCTGGCGATGTCTTGTGTGTTCCAGGCCTACGTGTTGGACCAGTAAATAATAACTTGAGAACACTTTTCCAGCTGTGAATGCTCGGGGACTAGCTTCTCAGTCATGACAGGCAGTGTGTGCTAATTGACTAAAAGACATAAAAAGAGTTGTTTTGTTATCTCTTTTTTTTATACTGTAATTTGTGTTTATATGCTGAGTGCTCGTGCATATTGTAATCAAATTGGGAAGAGGTGTTTGTTATTTTATAGTTGCGTGATGTGCCCTATCCCTTCCCTAGTGAGCGTGGATGCTGAGTAGGGATTGTTTGCACTATTTTGTCTACGTTATACTATGCTGTATGTTATCTTCGAGTCCCCTTGTGGGAAAATAAGGCCGTATACTGTATAAGCCTAAGAAATAAATAGAATAAAACATTTTGTCTTTGGGTGATAGCTGGAATCTGGAATTTCCCCCCCCCCCCCCCCCCCCCGTGCTACATCCCCCAACCCTGGCCGGTCCAGGAAGCAGAAATATGGTTCAGGTATCAAATCCAGATGTCTCAAATTGCAGCCTCCCACAATCTTCCCGACTTGTTCTAAAATTCCCTGTTTTGCCACTTGGCATAGGTTTATATTTTATTCATCAGAAGCATAAGTTTTAAATATTTGTTGATATTTCATTTCCCTTTATTTAAAAATAAAATGGATAATCAATGTTAATTTAAAATTCTGTTAGAGAGAGAGAAAAAATGGAATTGGTCATGTTGTACTATGCACTTGCCAAGGCTTGCACTACCAGTCCAAGAATGAGCGTATTGCAGCCTGCAAATGAAGTTGTGTCTGGGATTCATAGCCTTCTAATTAAAAATCCATGGATTCCACAGCTTATTGCTGTCTGTATTTCAGTACCTCACATACATACAGCACTTCAGTGTAATCCACTTTGAAGTGCCTGAAAGAAGGAATATAAATCAAGTAAGTAAATAAAATATACTTCAGTCCGTGCTGCTAATACAGGCTTGGAAGGGAGATTTTTGAGCAGTTGCTAAATACAACAGCAAGTCTGAGCAAAAAAAAGTGTCTATATAACCCTAATCAGCAGGAAGAATAAGCCTGCACATGAAATTAAACCTCACCAGCTAACAATTAAGCAACTGAAAGGTGCAGCTAGAAAGGTTAAGACTTTGCATCAGGTATGGTCATTATTTAAAAATACCATCTTGGAAGCCCAGTCCAGATGTATTCCACACATTTAAAACAGTGGAAGCAAGGCCAAACAACTGCCGGCAAGGTTAAAAGGTGAGGTGAAAGAGGCTATTTTAGCCAAAAGAACTTGGAGAAAGGATCCATCTGAAGAAAATAGGAAAAAGTATAAGCACTGACAAGTTAGATGTAAAAGAGAATTTGAAAAGAAGCTGGCCGTAGAGGCAAAAACTCATAATAAAACATTTTAAAAATATACCCAAAGCAGGAAGCCTGTGAGGGAATCAGTTGGAGCGTTAGATAATCGAGGGGTTAAAGGAGCACTTAGGGAAGATAAGGCCATTGCGGAAAGACTTAACAAATTCTTTGCTTAAGTGTTTACTGAAGAGGATTTTGGAGCGAGACCCATGCTGGAAGCTGTATTCAGTGGTGATTTCAGAAGAAATGAAACAAATCATGATGATGCTGGAATATGTAATAAATACCATACACTAAAATTCACCCGGTGTATCTTTAAGTATTTTTTATGCACGGGTGACCCTCTATATACCAGTTCAGCAATGTTAATGATGATAATTTCTCATTCTATATAAAAGATTTTTTTGTCTTCAAAAAAATTTTTAGGATGGCAGGAGATGGTTTCATATATTATATAACACCATCCAGGTGTCAATGTTTTTTCTTTTAATCATTAACACACCTTCCGCCTCCAATTGTTTATTTTAAATTTTTATATTAAATGCTGAGCTGGGTTACAGAATGTGAACCCCATTTATTTTTTATCACTGTTTATTTTCCATTGTTAAAAAAAAATTTTCTGTGACTAGCACTTTTTTTTAAATTTTTTATAAGTCGTCCCGGGACCAACCACAAATTACTTAGCTTTTAACGAATGTCTTTTTTACTCCCGACTTGCGCAAGTTTCGACATTTGCAGGTTGCTGTCTTCCTCAGGGTATCTTCATTCCTTAATAAGCAATTTTCTTTGTAGAACTGGTGTTCAAATTCTCCGGTGCTCAATCGAACCTCCGTTTCTCTCTACCATTCCCGGCGGCGTCTGTGTTGTTTCCTGTTTGATTTATAATCCCACCACTTGGATACTAAGTCGACCTATCAGCTGTTTCTAAATCAGAGAGAACCAATCCAATTGGTCATTTAACCCTGTTGGTTGTTCTGTGTGTAGTTTAAATATCCATGACTGTTCTCGATGGTTTAACAAGGATTGCCCTCCACCGTTGTCCACAATACTGTCAATGATTGTCCACTTCAATTGCTCATATGTGTGCTGGTTATCAATACAATGTTGAACAATCGGGGCTGTAATAGTTGCATTATTTATTCTAGACCGGTGTTCCGCTATTCTTAATTTAACTGCTCTTCTTGTGCGTCCCACATACACTTTCGGACAGTCACACACTAATACATATAACACTGCCTTTGTTGTGCAATCAGTGTTAGATTTCCTATATATTCGACCAAATGGTAAAGGGGATGGAACAGCCCTCCTATGAAGAAAGACTAAAGAGGTTAGGGCTGTTCAGCTTGGAGAAGAGACAGCTGAGGGGGGATATGATAGGTCTGTAAAATCATGAGTAGAATAGAATGAGTAAATCAGTTATTTGCTCTTTCAAAAAATACAAAGACGTTAATAGCGCATTCAAAACAAATCAGAGAAAATCCTTTTTCACGCATGCCAAAGCCAGAGATATGTGCAGAATCGGACTGGCGCATACCGTACATATTTTAAAAGGCACCCACGTATGCACATATCTCCTGGTATGCACGTATAATTTTCTTTTTTAGAAAAAGGGTGGGGAATGGCCGTGGTCTGGGTGGGGCATGGGGGTGCCTGGATTTATGAATGAAACCAGTGTGTAAATATTTTTGCACACAAGTGTGTGCCAGAGTCCCTACCGTATAATTTTACTTCTGCTACGGATGGTGTGCAATAACATTTTTTTTTTTAAATCTAGGATACTCGATGGAGTTTTAAGGGTAGGGACTAACAGGGTAAAAGGGAGGCTGTTTAATTGGAGGGGGGGTTAGGAAGCCCTATCCTTTTAACTGGGAGTAAAATGGGGAAACTGGTAAATGCGTCGGCGCATGTCTACTAAAATCCTCCCACTTATGCGGTAGAGGTGGCATTTGCATGCACATGCTCGCATCCATATAAAATTGTGCACACATGCACATGTGTACAGCCTATTTTATACCATGTGCGCATATATGCATGTATGTTATAAAATGGCCACGTCTCTGGAAGCGAGCCGGTATACGCACGTGCATGTGCACCGCGTGCCGATATCAAAGTTATCTCTCAATGCACAATTAAACTCTGGAATTCATTGCCTGAGGATGTGGTTAAGACAGCATATCTGGGTTTTAAAAAGATGTGGACATGTTCCTGGAGGAGAAGTCTATAAACTATTATTAACCAAGGAGACAGAGAGGATAAAATTCAAACAGTTGTATGAGCCCCCATAAACTCTAATCTCTCTCTCACCTTGCTGTTAACCGTTGGTGCAAGGTGCCAAAACAGGGATCCAGCCCTTCCTTCCAGGGAGCACTCCCTATCAGTCAGGAACTGGTCCATCATAGCAAAAACCACTCTTCCTAAATTCTCAAGTCTTCCTAAAAGCTCTTGATCCAAATAAAACACCTCAAATGATTAAACTTTGAGGACCTACTCAGAACTCTCCTCCTCACAACACTCTTCTATACCGTGAGATCCTGGATTGATCTGATTTGAGCATACTCATCTCTACAGTATATATAGGGACAGCAACCCATCCCAGAAACTGGGGAGGGCTCTGAATATGCAAAAAGCCCACATCAGAATCCCAAAATGAACCTTGGGGAAAAATACTTGTGTGAGTTCTAATCCCCGCTACAATTGTAATCCACTTTGAGACTTAAATAAGACAAATAAGTATGATCTTTTGTATTTTCTACTAATGAAATTAATACATATCAAGAGTGAAAAATTGTTTAAAAAGTGAATTTTCAAAATGAGTTAAGTGCATAAACGTAACTATTATTTTAGCAATTTTCAAAAGCCCACTTACACGAGTAAATGCTTTTTAAAATCAGGCCCTCAATGTAGAAGTAATATTTGTGGTTCCATAATATAATGGATCTAAATTATACTTTATATCCAAGTACACAATTGCGACTGATCAAATCACCAAAATAGATACAAATAAGAATGTTTATTGCCAATAATAAACACCCCTCGCTCCTACCTCCCCCTCCCATGGGAGCAGAACGAGCCAGGCCCAATGGCCCTAACTTATATATATGAAACCATAATGTGGGCGGACCCACATACCACTGAGTACCAGTCCTGGGATTTTCCAGGAATATAATGTCAGAGCTCCAAATCCTGCATGCAGCTATCATTTCACACCACATCTTGGCACTTTAATTCCCACCGTTCTGCCTACTTCTGCAAAGCATGTGCTCAATGTAAGTGACCCCCCCTGAATTTTCCAATTTGCCAGAATTACTCTACAGCCCACTAACGTCCCATCCCTTAACTAGATTAATCCATTCGCTCCCTGCAAGAATGAAAGAAAATATAAGAGAAAAGTCCTCGGGTCTTTCTGGCAAAACATCTCCCACTGTGTATTGACTGTTTTTTATTTATTATTCCAAAAGCTCTGAATAACTGAACAACTATAAATAACGTGGCTCACATATCACTCCTTGCACTATATTGTCTCCACCATGCATCAAATCCTGGATTATCCATTGCCTTAATTCTTACTGGAGTTACATAATCCCTCATAAGGATTCTGCCCTGATGCTCCACTCTTCTTGCCAAGATTGTCACACACTGTCCCCACTCATTGGCAGAGGATGCGTTGAAAGCTATTAGTGTATCTGCGTTCAAAAACATTTGGACAAGTTCCTGGAGGAAAAGTCCATAAACCATTATTAAGATGGGAATTGCAGATGTCCACTGCTTATTCTTGGGGTAGGCAGCTTGGAATCTATCGACCTTTTGGGGGTCCTGCCAGGTACTTGTGACCTGGATTGGCCACTGTTGGAAGCAGGATGCTGGGCTTGATGGACCCTTGGCCTGACCCAGTAGGACAAGTCTTAGGTTAAATTCTTCTGTTCTTATGATTCCAATCTTCCTGTGTGGCTCAGCTACCTAATTCTTTATCAAAAAATTTTCCAATGCTTTTCTCTCTGCTCCAGAAAGGAAAAGAATCAAGTTCTTTCCCAACTTCTGTTTTTAACTTCCTCTCTGTAACTATTTTTCTACAAAATCTCTTCTGAGAATTTGCTCACTTGCTAATGACTCTCGTTAATCTCCTAACATGTTGTAATTTAATAGCTTAGCAAAAAAAGTCTGAGTCAGTTTTATTCAGTATGATCAAAGGAGCATTTCAGGAGGTAAAATTAACTTTGAAATAAAATCGTTCTTTTTCATATTAACAGAAGTAGCAAATGCTCTAAACTAATTATCCCCTTTGGCCTCATTAACTGCCTCTCGGGTTCTATCAAGGTGCAAAATGTTTGAGCAGTTTTACGATGGAGATAAGTAAAATCTAGAAGGGATGTTTTCAACATCAATTATCTCACTCAATACAGTGATAGTTTTCATGCAACTGAGGAAAGTAATGTTGTTCTTTTTCCTAAAGGAAAAACAAGGGAATTTTCAAAAGTTATTTATCTGCAAAAGTGCTGATTTATGCAGGTAGATTTGCGGTTTTGAAAACTGACAGCTTTCGTTGCAGATAAACCTGCACACAATTTTACCTGCATGGTGGAGAGGCAGCAACGTATGTCGTTTTTGCATTTTGGAAAAAGTAACCTCAGTAAACACGGTGCAGATGTCTGCAGGTGCAGTTTGCTCAAGAGAATTGTCATTCTTCCCTTTAGGAAACTGATACAAAGCCTCAGTTAAAAACACCATGGACTCTGCACCAGTGCAGGAAATTTTGAAAAATACCTCCATGTAGTATTGCTCTATATGAACACAATATTGGATATATTTTAAAAGGGCCACGCGCAAAGATATGCGTTATTTTATAAAGTATACGCGCAGGTTGTAAAATATTCTTCATGTGCGTATGTCCGCGGCTCGTCGTGCGCAGGAAGAAAAAGAGAGAGAGAGAGAGTGTCTTTATATAAGGCTTAGCCTGACACTCAATATATGACCATTGTAAGGGGGCACCTTGATTCGGTGTGAGTTTTCGGGAGATGGGTTAGGGGATGGCGTTAGAGAAACATCCCAGGGGTATTCATTGTAAATTTGACATCATTGAAGAATTTTAGACCTTATAAGTGATGAAAAGGAGTGGATTTGTACAATCCAGCTAGCAGAGACCGCAGTGTACAAATCATCTCCTCTCTCCACCATCTCGGACCCAGGAGTTTAATCAATTTATGTATTTATTTAGACATTTTATATACTTTCGTTCCATGTAAAAGATCACAACGGTTTACAAAAGTAACGTTCATAGTTCAGTTAGCTGAAAAAAGCAAATTCTTGCATCCAAGACCTTCGGGCAATGGCAAAGATAGATTTTCAAACCAACAGGTAAGTGTCCATGTGTACGCGGTTCCCGGCACGTGCACATGGACATGATCATTTTATAACGTGCGCGCATGTTATAAAATACAATATCCGGGCGCACGTGCGCCGGATTTTAACATGCATGCATGCATGTGCGGGCGGCCCGCGACTCGCACACGCAGGGAGGAGGACATTTTCTAAAGTAAGCGTAGCGACGCGATTGGGCCTTTGCCCAGTTCCCTCCCAGTCCCCTCCAATTAAGGAGCGGAGGGAACTTTCCTATAACCCTACCTACCCTTCCTCCCTTTTCCTCCTCTCCTCCCCGATCCCTAAACTAAACCTAATTATATCCTATTTTTTTGCTTTCATACTTACTGCTCCTCCAGAGCTGAAGTATCTTCCATGCGCCAACCGGCTGCCGTCATGCGTTTCCCCGGGATAGGGCCTAATGGCCACTGTCCCGGCCAGTCCCTGACCCCGCCCTGCCCTTTCAGTTGGCCCAGCAATTTGGCGCATATCGGGGGTTACGCGGGTGGCAGGGCCCTTTCGAAAAACAGGGCCCGGCCACAAATATAATGGCCGAATTAACACCAGTTTTAGCATGGGTTTTAATACATCGGCCCCTTCATTTGCAAATAGTGTGCACTGAAAATGAAATGCAAACAATTGCATTAGCATTTCTTTTCAGTTTTTTCAAATAACACGAAACAACTTGTGCCTTTGTTTTCAAAAACACCAACAAAACTCTACCGTTTGCTACTTTCAGAGACAGGATGTACTAGATGGGTCTTTGATCTCAGTTTGTTTGGCAATTCTTATACTCTTGTTAATAAAATGCTGTTTTCAAACAAAATATTTATTTCTACTTTAGTATTGATCGCAAGTACGTTTTCCAAAAATATTTGAGTCGAATGTGAATGCAGCATAACTGCAAAGATAAGATCAGTTAATATTCTAGCAACATGTACTGTATATGACTAAGAAAAGCAGAAAATCTGAAATTAACAGACTTTGTGCAATGGTCTCTATGCTGGAGAATTCATGGTTGCAAGCCATAGACTGCAGTAATTTTCTACAGGATACTGTAGATGATCACATAAGCTGACCTGGATACCTTTTATTTTATTTATTTATTTTTTTTAAAGCATGATTTAAAAAAAAAAAACGCACAGGACAAATGTGTTCAGATATTTGGCTCAGCAATTTTGCTTTTATGAGGCTATTGTGAATACATAGGTAAACACACAAAAGCTGTGATTCCTGCTATGCTTGCAAGCAGACTATTCTCCTCTTCTGGGAATATTTTTAATTCAGCCTGTGCTTAATTAAGAAATATGAGGCAGGTTAACTTTAATTATTAACTTCAGAGTCTGAAATTTGCAGTCTGCTGGAAGAAATATTGCTATTGAAAACTCCATTAGCTTTCTAATTAGAAATGTCATCTCATCTGTACCTCTGAATACAGTGGTAACTCTTGCACATACCAGTGCAAATAAATATTTAATTCCTCTGACTGTCTACTGAGGAAGAGGTTATATAATAATCCTGATCTTCATTCAGAGAAATAGTCATATTAACATGGCACCCTGGTCTTAATATGGAGGTGGGAATGGGAAATAGGAGTGAAAAATTATCTCCTTATATTCAGTTTTACAACCAAGCATGGAGCGCCTTTGAGTGTGGTTTATATTAATTATTGATTATATTAGTATGCTTTATTATTTATTTATTATACCATGACTGAATCCATCACCTAGCGAGAGAGTAAGATTTATTTGGTGGTTAAAGGTTTTTATGACTTATATTTAATATGAATTATATTTATGATGTATTTCATTTTATTACTTTGCAAGCTGCTTTGGGGATTCTCGATGGGTTTAATAAGGCAGATCTAAGTCCAAAAAGAAACAGAAAGTGGTACAGTAACATGGGTGGGCAAATATTTTTTACACAAGGAGACATTAGTAGGTCATGCTTGCACTGGGGGGGGGGGGGGGGTGCCAGAGTAGAGTGAGTGGATTTTCTTGTTTTATAGACAGTGACAGCTCTCTGGCTACCTTTAATAAAAAAATAAAATAAAAAAAGGAGGATTTGCAATGCATAAAAAAATTTCTCTGTTCTGTTTCTTAAATAAAAAGTAAAAAAAAAAAAACATTGTTTCATAAAATACCAAAGAAAAGAGAAATCTCGTTTATCAAAATAAAAACAAAAAAACTCGAAACCAGGCAACACAACCCTTTCCTAACCTCTTATTTTTCCAAGAACCCATCCAAGAACAGAAAAATATTGCCTTATTAAAAAGGAAACACAGGCAACCCAAAAAAAAACCCCAAACCTCTACATATTTCTTCCGGATCCTACCACCATAAAGAAAAATCTCCCTTATGGTGATAAATATGTCTCTAATTTTTTTGTTTATCTAATCCATGGAAGCAGCAGCAATGCTATGTGGATCAACACAGGCGGCGGCGGCAGCAGAGTGACCGTCTCGGAATGTCCCTGGTTGGCAATGGCCTTTGGTTGGACCGGCTTGGTCATAGCAAAAGAATGCAAAGAGCCTCGAAGAGCAGGAAACCATGGACACTTTTTATGTAAACTCCACCTCTCAGCTGTGTGGTTTAGAATGGGCTTGTACCCACACAAACTGAAGGTTCTCCCAGGGGTGGGGAGGAGAGGCTGGAGCAGAAAGGAAAAACGACATGTAATAAAATAAACACACAATATTACAATTCCAAGCAATATAAACAAGATCAATGCATGCACTTTTACATAACACATTCGGATTCTTATACTATATAGGAAATAAGCACTTAGCATTCGTAAAAAGAGGATTTATTAGCATTGAAAATTAAGAAAATGTGCACTTTGTAAATTATGAAAGAAATCCACTAATCCGGCCCTAGGTTTCAGATCAGGACACTTGCAGAAAATTAAAAATTATTGAGGTTGCAAAATTCCATTATAAATTCTGGCCAGAATATTAGCATAAGCTCTTGGTTTAATCTCACATCATAGCTGAATATTTTAGACAAACCTCTCTGCAGACCAGATGGTTCATAGAGTAGTCGCAGATGCTTGGGGTCCAGCACAGAATCAGGGTCAACTTGACTCATGAAGATGATGTCCAAACTCTAAGAAATGAAAATATTCTCTGTCTATTCCTAATAAAATTGTGACAAATCTTCCGAAATTCCCTATGGGAATGTCCTAATACTATGGGAGGATAATTTCAAACCTATTTGTGTTACTGTGTGTGTGTGCATGTAAGTGGCCACATGGAGATTTATCTTAATATTTTATAAACTACATGGTGGGATCTGCGCAGTTTATAAAATATTGGGTATTTATGTTTCAAATCGCACGTACATTTCCACTGCAATACAAACATACACGTGTATATTTTAAGTGCATAAAAAAGAGCATGTACATGTACAATCAGGAACTTTATAATGTATGTGCAAAGAAATACTTCCTTGTATGCATATTTGAAATCACCATTTTGTCATGATCTCTGCCAGTCCATCCAATGTGCCTTCACTTCATCTAGATCCCATAGCACTTCAGCCTGAGCCCCTACCAGTTCACCCAGAATTTCCACCCCAAAATTGCAGACCACAGACAAGTCCAATATCAATTGCTCTAGTTAATAGGTGTAAAATTGCTGGAACTCCCTTTTTTTTGCGCTGGTAAATGTGCGGGAGACACTGAAAATATGCAGTTACCTTTGTTTATAAAATAACGCATATGCGAATACAGGCTACTTATGCACGTATGTTCTAATTTTCCATGCATAACCTCTTTGAAAATGTACTCAGTGACGTGTAAGTAGCTATTCTAGGACCGTACATTAACTGGAAAATAAACAAAACAAAATTTATCACTTTAATTGCGTCTTCTAAAAAAAAAAAAAAGCAACAAAGGGACTACTGTTTCAGTTGGCTGAATATGGGAGCACCCAAATGGCAAACTCCCTACAGCAAAAGAAAGACAATTGCTTTTCCATTTTTTTTTTTTTTATCTTCTGGTGTGCAACCAAGCCACAGATAAACATCTCACCTCATGCTATTCCTCCCCCTCTCACTCTTTAAACAATGCATCCTTACCTTTTATACTTAATTGAAAAGGCTCATTAGTATTCAACCTCTAGCTTTTTATTGGCTAATCGGAATGAATTAGTAGTGTATCGCTTACCTAAGCTAACACAAAGATGCTATTTATTTATTTATTTATTCGTTTAAAAGATCTATCATCAGTAAATTCATCATTTCAAATATAACCGGTATCTCATAGGCTGAATGAGAAAGGTTAATAATAATAATAATAATAATAATAAATTCTAGTATCCCCCTTTTCCAGTAATGTCCATTTAAGGATCCATTTGAAAATATTACTCTTAAAATTAACATATACATTCTATAAGTAGCCTCTGTTCACACATTCTGTATTTTATAAAAGTTGATATTCCAGGGCAGAGCCAACATAAATGCACATAAATTTCTATTTTAAAGGCACACATATAAGACATGATTTTCAAAAGCATTTACATGCTTAAAAATGGGGTTTACACATCTAAATGCACTTTACCCGTGTAAGTGGGCTTTTGAAAATTGCTTCAATGCATGCCATTGAATTGTCTGTGGGATTTACCCACCTAAGAGCACTTTTCACGAGTAAATGGCTTTTGAAAATTGTTACAATGTCTGTTACATTTAGACATGTAAATCCTTTCGAAAATGACCTCCATAGATTTGTCAACTTACTCACATAATTGTATACGTGCTAATTATCTGGCATAAGTGATATTACACGTATTTATTGTGTAATACTGACTAGGTGGAGAGTCTGGGCAAACTGGGGGGAGTTCAGCCTGAGAAACTAGGATGGTCTCAATGACTTGGAGAAGGACTGGGCAAACTGGTGGACTCATTAGTAAAACTGGTCATTTCTTTGATGCGTGCATGTTTTAAAATACACCAACTTATATGCATAAATCTTGATTTACTTTATTTTTGTGCATAAAATATATCCACATATATTTTTTTAAAGTATATGCATTTAATGCATTGATACAATACATTGAAAGAGTGTATAACACAGTAACATAGTAATGACGGCAGAAAAAGACCAAAAGGTCCATCTAGTCTACCAGCAATTTGCTTATGATAGTATTCACATGTAAGCCTACATGCTTGCATATGTTGTGGGGTAGAGGTACACATGTTTTATAAAACATGCATATATCTCACTTGCAGGTTATAAAACACTAGCATAGATCTGCTCATGGCCATATATACACATATATGCCGATATACGCATTTGTTTGAAAGTCATCCTCTTAATTTCACTGATGACCTACTAAATAATATAGCATTCACTTCCAGCCAAATGCACCCCATGCTGACATCAAATGATGATAATAACCATCACAAGAACATGTTAATGCCCCTTCTGTTGACTTTCAAAAGGAACATTTGGCATTTGTACTCCTCTGTAACTGATAAAAAAGAGATTTCAAGGAACTGCTTCAAGTTACCATTAGGTATTTCCAGTTTCAAAAGAAAGCAGCCAGGGGCTATCTCCTTTATAATTTTAATTTACCCTAGCCAGGCAGGGAAATGAACAATTTACACTTACTCCATTGTTTTCCCTCTGTACTTTAAAGGCCCAAAATGTCTACTGTTTATGACATATCAAGAGGCGTGCTACATCAGGCCTTTGATGTCAACACACATAACCTTGGAACTCTCTCATGAAGTTCCCCACTCCACACAATGTTGGGACTAAGCACTGGTGAGGCGGCTATGGGTGGCACCTCTTACAGCTCACTGCCCTTCCTGATGATATAAGCAGGTAGCAGGGAACAGCCTCGGAACATCGGTGGGCCATTAATTTAAACATTTTCAGCTATGCAGTAAAGGCCAGACGGAAATGCTCCATGGGCTAGATTTGGCCTGCAAGCCATAGTTTACCCAACTCTGTACTATATACACTAGTTGTACAGCACGTAGGTAGTTTTCTTTCTATACACTGGTGTGTCAGTTCTTATCACCTAAAAATCCTTCTATATTATTCAAATGGGATCATGTTCTATAAAAAGTACTTGCTTTGGTAAATCTTTATAAGATATTGGCCTTTGTCCTGCATATAGGACTAAAAAGCATTCTATTTATTTTATTTATTTATTTAAAAACTTTTATATACTAACATTCATTTGCATATCACAGCGGTTTACAGTCAATGGGATTAAATAAAAAACGTGCTTTAGAAGGAGAAAAAATTAAAGTTACATGTAACAGGGAGATGAAGGAACAAGATGGGAGGGGTAGAGGAAAGAGGGTGTCCAGTGGACTTAATCAGGGCCATTAGATAAGAGTTTGAAAAAAATAACTATATACAAGATTCTGTATTCTAGCAACGTTTTTGCAAAGAAAGATTGCCAGTGTATTGATGGCTAGAACATTTTTCTGAGAACAGTTGAAGTAGGCCTAGCAATTCATATTGTAATAGAATATTACATGCATGGCTGGACAATTTCTTAGGGAGCAAATTTCAAAACTGGCTACATTGAAGCAAAGTGCATAGGTACTTTATCAGTTAAAACAGCCAGGTTACTTGAAGACTGGAGGGTGGCCAATATGACACCAGTTTTTAAAAAGGGCTCCAGAGGTGATCCAGGAAACCTTAGACCAGAGAGCCTGATGTCGGTAAAAATGGTAGAAGTTGTTCCTAAAAACAGAATTACTGGCCATATAGATAGACATAGTTCAATGGTGTAGAGTCCACATGGTCTTTGAAAAGGTTTACCAATTTATTTCATTTATTGGAAGGTGTGGATAAAAGTCAACCAGTTGATACTATATTTGGGTTTTCAGAAAGCATTTGACAAAATCTCTCATAAGAGGCTCTTCAGGAAACCGGGAGGTCAGGCAGTGTCCTGTTATGGATTGGAGAAAAGGCAGGAAATAGAGGGTAGAAATAAATGGTAAGTTTTCCAAATGGAGAAAGGTCATTCGTGGACCGCCCCAGGGGTCCATAGTGAGATTTGTGCTATTTAGCATATTCATAAATGATCTAGAAAAGGGAACAAGTAAGGTGACCACATTTTCAGGTGACACAAAATTGTTTTGAGTCGTTAAAATAGCAGCGGAATGTGAAGAAGTGCAGGAGGACCTTGTGAAACTAGGAGACTGGGCATTTAAATGGCAGATGTAATTTAATGTGGAAAAATAATTCCAACTACAGGCACATGATGCTGGGTTCTGTATTGGGAGTCGCTACCTAGGAAAAAGAGCTTGGAGTCCTTGTGGACAATACTTTGAAATCTTCAGCTCAGTGTGCAGTGGCGGTCAAAAAGGCAAATAGAATGTTAGGGATTATTTGGAAAGGAATAGAGAAGAAAACAGAATATATAATGCCATTAGATAGATCCATGGTGTGACTGCACTTTGAGTATTGTGTGCAGTTCTGTCGAAATGAGGTAACTGACAACATACAAGCCTTTTTCTTCCAAGAAATCCATTAAATAATTCAGTTCCAATATATCTGTGACTCTTTACTGATATTTTAATTTTATTCTTCTGTCCACATCCCTTTCCAGTTGCAGAGGGGGATTTGGAGGTGGAATAGGATTATTCACTAAATTTAGATGGCAAACAATACGGGCCCACTTGTCATACCTTGATTCAGCTGAGTCCTCCTCATCCAAGCTCCTGCAGTACATCCTGATGATGTGTGCTGGTGCCCCAGTTCTCCTTCTCTCCTCCCGTGAATGAATGAGAATCCACTCCTCCAGTTAATGGGGCCTTGCATCTCTCTCTCTCTCTCTGCGCGAGAGATTCCTTTAAAACTCCTTTCTTCCTGACCGTGACTAAATTCCCTAGGCTTTTGGGGAATTTAGTTGCTGGATTAAAAATAAAAACCCAGGCTTCCAAAATCAACAAAAAAGTGAAGGAAGGGTGGATTAAAAACTTCCTCTAAAGTTAAGTCCAAAAAAAAGGAGGCAAAGCAGTTTTTGAAAAGAGAAGATGTCACCCTTTCTTCTTTCCAACCCAAACCTTACTCCTAAAGGTCCAAAGATATTTGCTTCTAAATCAAAGGAGGAGCAGGCAAAACTCCAACCTCAAAGATCAACTCAAAAAAACCACACCCCCCTCTAGCTGTTTCTCCTTTTTATAGCGGTAAGGAGCAACCAACACAGCAGCCCACATGGGGGAGCTGCACACCAACTAAAGGTGCTTCTCTCCCTACACAGTTGGTGCATTCCTTTTAGTAGAAACCCACCAGGGCTCTCCACGTACTAAATCATTTGTACATCACTTGGAAACAGAGAAACATAAAACATAAGGGCAGGTAAAGACCACAAGGCCCATCATGTCTCCTCAGGTACACTCATTTATTTTCTGTGGCAACCCCACCATAAATAAATACAGAAATATTAGCACTTAAGGTGATTGGATAGCTCAGGCTAGAAGACTTTAGTTCAAGGCCTGCTGGTCCTGCCACTTCAGGTGGGCTTGCCACAAATTACCCACCGCAAAAACTATTGCTCCCGCTCTTCAGCTATTTCTAATGAATAAATGCAAAGGAAGAAACAAATGGTGCCCGATACTTTCAGACAGAATATGATATGAAGATTTATCATGTTAGACTTTCTTATAATCAACTGTGAAAATTGAGATAAATTACCTAATCCATTTATTCTCACTTAGAAACCTATTAAAGCTACAAATGTTATAACTATATTTAGTGTCATTTTTCTTATAAATCCATTAGTGCAAAAGTAGGATATTTGTGTAGATAGCCCAGTCATCCCAAATTACTTTTCTGTCTGATGGTCAAGGCTTTGATAGCACACTTTGTGCTTGAATTCAATTCTGAAGTGAGACTGAGCATGTTAATTAGTTTGAAAGTAAGGAGAAAGCAGGTGAGATTTATTGTAAATTTCAGCCGTGCCTTGCTTCCAAGGCTCTTAGTTTTTGTACATCAAACTGTGTGGAAATACAATAGGATGTGCACTTAAACATTTTTCGTTTCAGGTCACTCATTCATTTCGTTATGCCCCAAAATGTCATTTTGCTCATTTCAAATGAAAAAAAGATTTTTATTCCATTTGTTTCATTCGTTCATTGATTTCCCATTAAAGTCAATGAGGGAAGCAATGCATCCTATTCTGGGCTCTAAAATTAGGGTTTTCTAATTAATTCTAATGAAACATCATCAGAAGGGGGGGGGGAGGGGCGATCACTTCAGGACACCAAGACTGTCTCAAAGTGGTACCAAAAGGTGGTACGAATAGCCCAAGGCATCAAGACAGGGTAAAATAGCCCAAACAGAGGCAGATGCTCCCTAAGGCTCCATAAGAAGAACAAAGCAGCAGCAAGAGAGGCAAGAACACCCCAAGGCTCCAGAGGGGAGGTAAAGGGCACCAACAACAGTGCTATGCACTAAGGAGGTACAAAGCAGCAGCAAGAAAGGCACGAAGAACCCAAGGCGGCACGGAGAGGGAACAAAGCACCAAAGACGACAGAGAAAACGCCAAGGCACTGTAGAGGGAAAAGCAAAACAAAGGATGGCATATCAAATATTTTTAAATAAATGAAGACCCCCTCCCCCTCCGAAAGGACCATGAAAGGAGCAAAGCAGCCACCCACAATGGCAAGAACATCCCAAGGCTCCAATGAGGGGCAAAGGGCACCAATAAAATTGGTTTTGAAGCCTCAGGCAGGGAGAAGCTTGAGGAAATCTCAGGAGGAGGTCTAGAGTGGTCTTGATGAACAAAGACCTCAGACCTGTGGGGGGGGGGGTGGGGGCAAAAGATTAATCAGACCATCTAGAAGCTGGAAGAGGGTGGACTGGGCAGGGAGACGCATATTATGCAGGTGTGAAAATATTCACCACGGCACATTTTTACACGCGTGATATTGCATCGGCCTCAGAGAGAGAGAAAAAAAGGAGATGAGGCAAAGGGGATTTGTGAGGAAAGATACGTTTTTCTGTTTTAGCTATGGGGTAAGACAAACATTATTTAGAAATGAGAGATAAGGGATTTTATATGGAAAACACATTGTTTCTTTGTTTTGTTTTTAGACTATATATGGTTGAACTGTTAGGGTATTTGTTTTATTTGCAGCTATCTATCAGGTCGATACAGTTAGGCCGCGGTAGAAACAGTGCGGCAGTGTCAGGCGCACCCTTCCTCCCCGCACGCACAGTTCTCTTCACTTAGTCCCCGATACTCTCCTCTAATCGCATGCAAATGCATGCCGCGGCTTTAAAGCGGTAGGGAAGGGTTATGCCCGCGTAACCCATTTTACTGTATAGGCGCTTAATACAGCGCCTATACAGTAACCTGGGTGCGCTGGTGCCTGTCATTTCAAATGACATTTGAAATGACAGGCACCAGGAAGTGTAAAAAAAAAACAAAAAACCAAAAATATGTAAAAACCTGAGTGTTATAAAAAAAAATTTTTTTAAATACCTGTCACTTTCATGCGGTCATCCAGGCAGCGGCGTGGGTCCAGGCGGCCGGCGGGCGGCGGCGGGAGCCGGGTGTTCGATCGAGGCCGCGGGCGGGTAGGCGCGTGTTCGATTGGGCGGGCGCGGCAGCGGGATCCGGGGGGGGCGGGTGGGCGCGTGTTCAAACGAGGCCGGGTCGCACAGGCGCGCATTAATTCAGGCGGAGGGAGCCGGGTGGTCGTGCATTCATCCAGGCAGAGGGAACCGTGGGCCGTTTTCGCCACCGGTTCCCTCTGCCTGGATGAATGGCCGTGCGAAATCGGGAGGAAGGGAGAAGGGACTGCCGTAGCAGGCCCGAGCCTTGCTACTTTTTCGTTTTTTGTTTTTTTTTTGCTTCGGGAGGAGGGGACCGGACGGGCTGCAGGAGACCGGACTGGGGCTACACTGGAGACCGGACGGGCTGGACCGGAGACCGGACGGGACCAGGGCGGGTAAGCAATGTTTTTTACACTACACTAACTCCTACTAGGGGGAGGCGGTAAACTAACACGTTAAGGCCGCGGCAAAACAGCGGGTTACGGAGGAGATAGTATCAGCGCCCGTTACAGTATCGGAGGGGAATAGCTAATTCCTTCATTATACAGCTTTTTCGTTCATTTACATGCTGGGTGCGGAAAGGGTTATGCGTCTGTTTTAGGAAGCGCTAGGGACGCGTGAAACTGGAGACTGTATGGCTGGATGGCCTTACTCGTCTGTATTGTGCGCTCCCAGCACGTTACAGACGGGGAATCTTTAACTGCACGTTACTGGATCGACCTGTAAGTGAGCTGCCTAGAACTGTGGATAACACAGCCTCTACATGTTTTAACAAGTAAATAAATAAGTTTAAGGTGGTGGTGAGTCTTAACCCTCTTCCTGAAGGTTTCGTGAGCTGGTTCTTCTCTAATGATGAAAGTTAGGCAGTCTCATCATATGGGGCCAGCCATGGAAAAGGCGTGCTTACAGGTTTCCTGCAGGCAGATAATTTTAGGAGAAGGAATCACTAGCAAATATTTCCCTGCAAACTGGAGCAGGGAACTTGGAGTAAGTCATCAGAAGATCCCCCAGATACTCTCGCCTTTACCTCTAAGGGCCTTATAAATCGAAACAAGCATCTTGAATGTAGCTCACAGGGTGAGCAGGAGCCAAGGGGAATCCTTCAACTTAGGGGTGCTATGATCTCTAATGCCACCCCCTGATTATCAGCTGGGCTGCGGCATCCTCAAAAGAAAACCTGAAGAACCTATAATGGGGAGACCTACATAAACCACATTACACTGATCTAAGCCATATGAAAATCATCTGTATTCAAGATATATTTGAAACATCTCACACGTCTGAACTTGAAAAAAAAATGTAGGCTTCACTACTTTGACTTTAGTTCTTAAGGGAGAGCCTGGTAGGAAGCAGAATTCCCAGATCTTTATGCCATGTTTTCTGTAATAAATACATTCCTTGGCCTTTTATCTGTCCTGTCTGTATCTTCACTAGATTGTAAGCTCTACAGGACATGGATGGTCTCTTGATTGCATTGGTACTTCACTAAGTATCTAATAGTGGTACAGAAATAAGAATCAGCACCAGTCCCCTCATTATGGGACATTCCTTGCAGACACGTCTCTGTACAATCACAATCCACAAAATGGCAGAACTTAGAAATGTGACCACCAGCCTCGCCACACTGAAAACAAACAATTTTATTACCATGGTCTTTTGGCTTCTTCTGTGAAAGGGATTCCTTCTGCCAGGGCTCTGAGCACCTGGGTCCATGCTTCCTTATTTAAACATATATATCGGTCACATGGCAACAGACACAAACTTGTGAGCAGTAGCACCTATAGTCCTGGCTGCTCGCCATACATGCATCTTTCATATACATTCATAATTCAGTTATCTTAAAACTTTCTATCTAAAGTGGAGAGTGTATCTCACATTTACTTATCTCATATTTGGATCTGAAATGGCTGAGCAGCTTGAAGTCTGCAAACTCTCAAATAGTCACCTTGGGAAATTTAAATATCAGTGGATGTGAAGCTTTATAGGTGGATGTGAGTGTCCAGGGAAAGAGGAAGAGGGAGGGGCTGGTAGAGAAGCACATCTTTTTAAAAGTAGTTGGGATGAAGTCCTGGGGATTGAGGCTAAAATCACAAAAACCTAATAGCAAGAATCAGATCCTGCTATGATCCTCTTCCTCATACTATATAAATGTCAAAGCGTGTTTAATTCTTTTTTAGGCATTTCGACTATCCAATTTCATTAAAAGTGTTCCTGGTACACTCACATTCAAGTGGATCTGTAAAGAGAATAACCTCATTACATATGCAAAATCTGGCCTGCAACTATTGGGCGAGGCTTTCTCTGTTTTTCCCATAGGAACTTAGAAGTACGATGCCCTTCACCTTGATTTCTACCCCATGGCCTCAGCCGCTCTTTCTTCCATTCTGTTGGTAGATTCTCAGCTTTAGTCTTGGGGTTTACTTCCCTCCTACACAAATGACAACATGACCTATTGCCTGAAGGTGCTGGATAGTGGCCAAGGTGACAGCTGGACCACATTCGTGCACTAAGGGCGATGTGCCCATCGCTGCAGATACCCTGGTAATTGTAGTCTTATCTTAGTTACCAGCTGTGTTTCTGGCCTAAGCCACTGACTGACGAGATCCTGTAGGCACTGAGCAAAGGCCTGGGGCCATTTTGAAAAAGCTCTGCCAAAACCCCTTTTCGGTATCCTTTTTCAGACAAACCACATCACTATGGTTGGTGCCCTTTGTCCATCTCTTGGCGTCTCGGGCTGCTTTTACCTGGTCAAATTCCATGCAGCCTTCTCGCCTGGGGTCTGATATGCCACCTGGGCTTCACCGCTTAGGAAAGACGCTCACCCAGGTAGTGCGAGTTTGTCTTCCTCATTGTGCCCTTTTAAAAGCCCGGCTCATCCTCTGGACCTATTTTTTTCAGGGTGGAGGAGGTAAGGTACGCTAAATGGATTTCTAGGATTTGCTCATTAGATTGCCTGCTCGTCACCCATATTAATTATGCCCGAAGCTTTTGCCATAATGCTACTGTCTTTGGACAGTTTGCTACTCCTGCAGCTTCATCAGCTCTTTTAGAAGGAGCTCTAACTCCATGCTGCTTTGAATAAATATTTCAAGGGAGAAAAGGAAACAAGCCATGGAGCTGCCTTTTATTAGCATCTCACCTTGGCCTCTGTCCAGCATCTTCAGGCAACAGGCCATGTTGCCATTTGTGTACTTATTTTGCCAAATTTTCAGTTTTATTAGGAAATGTGCCTGTTTACTAATTTATCAAAGCTAAGAATGCAAACGACAGATACATCCACAGCACTGCCAATTGCTGCAGCATTTGAGCTGCTCTCTTTTGAAAAACAGAGCCAGAAATGTTCTTGACGAAGTAAAGTTGGCTGTTGGAAATGAAGCTGTCTTCTTTCTTCATATCGCATCGTTAAACAAGAATCTAAGATTCTTGTTCTGGAATGTTTGCATAATTTGATGTTTCTCAGCTGTGATATCTTGAACTAGCAGAGAGCTGCAAAAAATGTTTCATAGCATGAAAAGCAGCAGGAACCTTTTTTTTTGTCAAACCAGTGCAAAAGTGCACCAACAACCGTGGCATGAAGACCCCAAGGCACCAAACGAGGAGCAAAAGAGGCAAGTGAACACCCCAAGACACCAAGAGATGGACAAAGGGCACCAACAACAGTGACATGTAGGCCCCAGGGTCTAGAGCAAGGGGTTTGGCAGGACTCAGTGAGAGGAAAGGCATCATGAGGAGTGGCACCAACACCCCCAGGCACTGAGTGAGAGGAAAGGCATCATGAGGAGTGGTATCTGTTGCCAACTTCTAAAGTTATGGCCCATTGTGTGGAGGCCATGAGGAAGTAGCAGTTAAAAGGAGATGAGAAGCAAAGCAGTTTTATGCAAAGTCGGTAGTAACACTGGAAGATTTTAGATGTTAGCGATCTGGACTGAATTATTCTCTGTAATGAAATGTTCAGATTTGTATGAAAATTGCCATAAAGTTAGTCATTCATAAAACAGCAGGACCACTCATCTACAAGAAGGTAACAGAATTCAAATCAGAGTAAATCAGTGCTGCCAGGGAAGGTATTTAGGAACAGCTGCATTTCATAATAAGAGGCTACAATTTAGTACAGCAAATAACACTGAATGCAATCACATATGTCCAATAAATCTTTGCATATTTATACTATATGTGGTAAAAAGCCTGAAAAATACAGTGAAAATGTGTGTCGTATGATACCTGAAACAGACGTAAGGCTTGATGAAGGCATCTTTGGTAACAGATCATCTGACTGACCTGCCCAGTTGCTATAGGTCGCGCTGTTCTTGGACATATCACTTGGCTGTGACATAAGAATGTGCCATACTGGGTCAGACCAAGGGTCCATCAAGCCCAGTATTCTGTTTCCAACAGTGGCCAATCCAGGCCATAAGAACCTGGCAAGACCTGGGAAAGCTCGAGGAGGGGGTCAGAGATTTGGCAGTTGGGATTCAATGCCAAGAAGTGCAGTGTCATGCATTTGGGGTACAGCCGTCTGAAGGAGCTGTGGGGGAGAGAGCTCGGGGTGAAAGTGTCTGATGACCTGAAAGTGGCGAAGCAATGTGACAAGGTGGTGGATAAGGCCAGAGGGGGTGCTGGGGGCTGTGTTGAAAAAGGCACAACCAGCAAGAAAAAGGAGGCAATAATGCCCCTGTACGGATCCTCGGCGAGGCCTGACCTGAATACTGTGTTCAGTTCTGGAGACCTCATCTCAAAAAGGACAGAGACGGGATGGAAGCGTTCTAGAGAAAGGCGACCAAAATGGTGCGGGGCCTGTACGGGAAAACCATATGGCCCCCTGCAACTGGCCATAGAGCCTATGAAAAGACAGAATTGCAAATATTAGACCAGCCCCTAAAACGCCAACACATCTCTTATTGGGAAAACGGAACAAGCCGGAGCCCTACAGATCACTACACACTAGCAGAGCACCTCACCTTGATCACACAGGCAGAACATGGACAGACCCTCATCAGATAAAGAGTAGGTGA
Organism: Rhinatrema bivittatum; assembly: GCF_901001135.1. NCBI lineage: Eukaryota > Metazoa > Chordata > Amphibia > Gymnophiona > Rhinatrematidae > Rhinatrema > Rhinatrema bivittatum. The sequence goes on from NC_042631.1 coordinate 16,755,441, forward strand.
CCCCCAATGAGCCAGACTCTGCATGCAGTTTTGTATAAATTGGATTATTAATTTTACTACTGCTGCCCTCCTAGGGCAAACGTGCAGGGTAGGAAAAGTTCAGAATAATAGGCATGACCCTTCAGTGCCGTAACTGGGTTGCTCTTTGTCCAAAGGGCGATCGGAACAACTGTGATGAAACTGACCAGTGAGAAATAATTTATTTGGATGAAGTCAGGCGGCTGGATCAGAACCAGCATGGGGTGTCAAAGTATTCTTATCCAGCAAAAGACAGAACGATTATCCTGAAGCTGAAAGTACAGCTCTGTAGGAACTGACAATTACAAGTCATTTGTGCTGTGGGTTTTTGCTTTAATTGGGAAATATTTTTTTAGTGCAGAAAAAAACAGAAGCGAGTTGTGAATTCCATATTCCCAGTTTATTGTGAAAGGCTCCTGTGGGAGATATGAAAAGACTTTTCGAAAGAGCTGATAGATGACTTCTGTGCTCTAGAGCCTTGTTAAAACAACCTTCTGTTCATTCTTATTCTACTATTTATACTCTGAGCTTAGAGTCTGCCAAAGCAGGGACTTATTCAACCCTTCTTATGGCCTTACTGAGCAGCCAAACTTGGGAAAATACATTTTGGCTTCTTTTAAATTAACCTGAGTTTCAGCTGAAAATGAGGCTAAATAGCTGGGTAGAATTAGGTCATTTAGCCTTACCTGAAAATGGCCGCCTACACCAAGCTTGCCGCATGCCCCTGTTGAGATGCCCTCCCTTGCTCCCAGTGGCATTTTAAAGTTGAGAGGCTGACAGCTCCCTGGTAAGCCCCCCCCCCCCCTCCCCAAGACTTTAAAAATGTAACTGGGGGAGCCGCCTGCCACAATTAGAATTCCCCTTGCTTACCCCCCCCCGGTAGAAGCCAAGCCGGGAGGGGAGGGTACAGTCGTAGTTCATCGCTCTGACAAGGCAGACAATGTTGCTGTTAGAGAAATTGGGGGACGTCTGTATCCTCCTCCCGGCTGGGCTTTGGGTGCTGGGGAAGGGACCAGGAGGGGGAACGGCCACCAGATTTAGGGCTGCTTTGGCAGTGCTTAGATATGGCCGCCCAAATTAGGCGGCTATTGTTGAATCTCTGCACTAGGTGGCTCATTTCTTCCCTCTGTCTCCCCCCCCCCCCCCCCCCCAGTCACTCTCGCTTCTAAGGTCCCTAAATTCAGGTGCTCTTCCCAGTGTGTTTTCTAAAGGGCCCGTTTAAGAACCTAATTCCCAAAATGAGGCTCCTAAACCCTTCGAAACGTGACCTCCAAGTCGGTAAAGGTTTTTTTTCATGATCACAGAGACAGGAAAAAGTCCTTAAAGGTGAAATTTAAAAGCCCAGCAGGTGCCAAAATCCGGGAGATGTGTCCACAAGTTGGGCCCGTGCACGCCAAGTGGATTTTAAAAGCCGCCAGAGCATGCACGTATCTCCCCCTGCGCGCACAAATAAAAGGATTTAGAAGTCCTATCCCTTAACTGGGAGAACTGGGAATGAACTGGGGAGACAGCGAATGGCATCAGCGCACGTCCCTTGTAAAGTTGCCCCACTTATGCGGCAGATACGGGATTTGTGCACAACATGCGCGCATTCATTTAAAATGGAGCGCACGTGTACGCACGTCCAGGCTACTTTGTAACATGCGTGCGTGTATGTACGTACGTAGATTATAAAATGAACGTGTCCCTGGGCGGGGGCAGACGAACGCAGGCACACATGCGCCCAATTACTGCTTTCAAAGTTACCATGTTATTGAATAAAGCCAAAGGCTCCTTACTCCCAAACATGCATCACCCGTGTGCTGCCGCTTAGGGACTTAACTTGTCCTCAAGTTACAGCGTTGTAAAGGATAAAGTTGGAAGTCATTTAGCACAGATTGCACTCTTTGCTTACTTTCATAAGGAGACCTTGTGAGATCAATATTTGTATCCATGTGTGTGTGTTTGTCTGTGTTCCCCTTCCTAATAACTTTTGTTGTTTCATATCCCACAGACACCAAATTTTCAGGATATGGCAGGGGATCCAAGAGGATCCTGATAGTTTAATGGGTCTTTGTTTTGGTCCAGATGAAAGTCTGAATGTGTGTGCATGCTCACATCCTGAAATAGGGGTCAAATATTTCATCCACCATTCCCTTTATTTAATAAGGGGCATGGAATGGCTGCCCTATGAGGTAAACCTTAAGGAAGTTAGGGCTGTTCAGTTTGGAGAAGAGTCGACTGAGGGGGGGATACAATAGAGGTCTACAAAATCATGAAAGAACTTGAAAAAGTTAATGTAAATCAGTTATTTACTCTCTCAGATAATAGGAGTAGGAGGCACTCCATGAAGTTAGCAAGTAGCTCATTTAAAACAAATTGAAGAAAATTCTTTTTCACTCAGCGCATAGTTAAGCTCTGGAATTCATTGCCAGAGAATTTGGTTATGGCAGTTAGTGTAACTGGGTTCAAAAAAGGTTTGGATAAGTTCCTAGAGAAAAAATTCATAAACTGCTATTAATTAATAAAGAATAGTAGCTTGAGATCTATTTAATGTTTGGGTACTTGCCAGGTTCTTGTGACTTGGATTGGCCACTGTTGGAAATAGGATACTGGGCATGATGGACCCTTGGTCTGACCCAGTATGGCAATTCTTATGTTGTTATTTACCTTTTAAAATAAGAAATTCACCCAAGGTAAGAGTACAACATTTTAAAAAGGCAATGTACAGTCAGAGACCAGTAGGGATAGCAGCTTTGTCTTGTCTATTATAGTCTGATAAATAAACTAGCTAAAAGGTCTGAATTTGAAAAAATATCACAACCTCTTACACAACCTCTCAGTAAAATACACAACATCTCAGTGGAGTAATAGATTGCAGCAACACATTCACGGCATTCATATATGGTGCCAGGCGGTTTAGAGCAATCAGTTTAATTCTAAAGCTTGGAGGAGAGGCCGGTCTCCACTGCTTTCCAGGGTGGAGCATGGAGGTAGTCATGGGTTTTGCATTAAGAGCCTGGTAGAAGTATTCGCTTTTATTTGCTTTCTGAAGTGAGAGTAGCCATTTATATGGCACAGTTTTTGTTGGAGAGAATTCCATAGAGCAGGTGCTGCTACCGAAAGTTAGTCAATAGGTATCCATTCTTTTTCTTTCTTTTGTCAGTGGAGTTGCTATAGAGGCTCAAGTGAGGATCTTAAAGGTCTGGAAGTCTTGTAGAAGAACAGCCTTTCTCTCCTAGAGCCTTGACAATCAGAGTAAGGATTCTGAATTTGGTTCTGTAGAGGATTGATAGCCAGTGTAGTTCTTGTAGGATAAGTGTGACATGTTCATGCAACTTTCATTCCTCTATCAGTTGTACAGTAGAGTTTTTTTTAAATATTAGCATCAATCTAATCCGTGCCCCTACGTTCTCCATTTTCTACCTACCATGCGTATACATTCTATCCTTTTCTTTAGGTTGTGCCATTTACTTATGCTACACTACTGCTTCAACTCACAGATCCTTCTTTGTGAATAAAGGAGGCAAATAAACAAGTATATAATATTTGTAACCTACTGCCAAGATTACTAACAGAAAGGAGCTTATAGAATGTTTTCTTTTATTTCCAGGGTGATGACGTGTTAACAGTTGTCAAAGCAAAAGCACAATGGCCTGCCTGGCAGCCTCTCAACGTGTAAGTAGATGGACTATTCTCTTTCCACATGCATTTGGTAGAATATACTATAGAAGACTTCCATACTACTATTTGCTGTTCAGTGTACCTCGCCAAACTATTTGAACATTCACATCTAGTAGCCATAATGGTTAAGGAGAAAAATTAGACTCTTAGTAGGAGGCAATAGCTATTAGAGGACGTACAAAAAAGATGTTGTAGTAGATTTACTTTTATTCATTATTTATTTGTTTGTTTTAAAAAAGATTTTCGCCTGCCTATCCCCAGTCCTAAATGGGTAACAAAAACACATAGACCTAACATAAAAAGGTGGGCACCATACAAAAAGCCTAGAATTAACAAAAGACAGAAAAACATCCCCTGGTCAACAACGAACTGCGTCTGGATAAGAGGGTGTCTCTCACAATGACAATCGGCGAATGCCTGCATGAAAAGAAGCGCTTTCAGTCGCTTCCCGAAGCTTAGCAATGACATATCAGTCTTTATGTCATGAGGCAGAGCATTTCAAAGGAAGGGTCTGGCTGCAGAAAAGAGAGGATCACTGGAGTCCGCTCGGTGGACTTGATTGATAGGGATGCACCTAATAAAATCTGAAATAAAGATCGTAGTATTTGAGTAGGATGAAGGATTTTTCAGGACCGAGTTAAAACATCTCGGAGCTAGGCCATCAATTGCCTTGTACAGTAGCATAAGAACCTTTCAGATGCCATTCCCAAGTTGTTCTTTGTATGTTGCTATGGTTTGGATGCCTCTGTGTGTCTCCCCACAAACTGCTAACTCCTGCTATGAATGTGAGGATTTGTATCTCCTAGATCCAGCCCAACAGAGATCCTTAGGACAAGATACAACTAGAGGAAAGTCTATTGGTACCTTTTGAGTTGTTCTCTACATTTTGCCGAGGTTTGGGTATCTGTGTATCTCCCCACTGACTTTGCCTACTTCTGCTGTGATTGAAAGGAAACCACGCCCCACCCTGACATTAGTGTTTCCAAGAGCCGGCCTGGTTCAAGACAGCAATTCCATTGTCAATGGGTTAATGTCCAAAGGGGACAAACCAAAGGAGTTCATGCCTTGGTATGTCCCGTTGCATGACTGCTTTCCACAACTATTGTTTGCTATTTGTGCTTTTACATAGGAATTGAATTCACAGTGATGTTTTTATAATTGGGCTCAACTATCTTACATTCTCCAGATTCCAGAAGGCCTTGTTTCCACAGTATTTATTACTCCCATGAATTAATTGCTCTATTCTTGGACCCAACCATTCTTTCCTGACTGCATTTTAAGAAAGAGCTATTTTTATATTTGTACAAGTTCAACTGGGATTGACCTTTGCACAAGGGCATTATCACCAGTCTTTGGTGAGGCCTAATCTGGATTACTGTGTTCAGTTCTGGGGATCATATCTTAAAAAGAAGAGTCAGGATGGAAGTAGTCCAGAGAAAGGTGACCAAAATAGATTGGAATCTGCATCAAAAGTCATGTGAGATGAGACTGAATGTTCTGAATATATATACCCTGGAGAAGGAGAGAGGAGACACAGAAAAGATATAATACAAACTTTTAACTACCTAAAGCAATTAATGATACACAGCAAGCAAACCTTTCACAATGGAAAGAAAGCTGTAGAAATGTAGAAGGGCGACCAAAATGATAAGGGGCATGGAACGGCTCCCCTATGAAGAAGAAAGACTAAAGGAGAAGATTCTGCTGAGGGGGGATATGAAAGAGGTGTTTAAAATCATGAGAGGTCTAGAATGGGCAAATGCGAATCTGTTATTTACTCTTTCGGATAATACAAGGACTAGGGTGCACTCCATGAAGTTAGCAAGTAGTTCATTTAAAACAAATCAAAGAAAATTCTTTTTCACTCAGCGCATAGTTAAGCTCTGGAATTAATTTCCAGAGGATGTGGTTACAGCAGTTAGTGTAACTCGGTTTATAAAAGGTTTGGATAAGTTCCTAGAGGAAAAATACATAAACTGCTATCAATGAATAAGGAATAGCAGCTTGAGATTTATTTAATGTTTGGGTACTTGCCAGGTACTTGTGACATGGATTAGCCACTGCTGGAAACAAGATGGACCCTTGGTCTGACACAGTATGGCAATTTCATCTGCTCCTATGAACTAGGGGTTATGATATGAAATTCTGAGCAGGTATACTCAGGAAGAACATCAGGAAATATTTCTTCATGGAAAGGGTGATGATTGCATGGAATGACAGAGTGGAGGGAAGAGTGCAGAGATGGGGAAAAGAAGAGATAGAGGGAAGCAAGGGAGGACCAAGATTAGAGGGATGTTAGGACGTTTCTCAGAGGACAAGCAAGATGGCCGTCCTCACACATGGGAGACATCATCTGATGAAGCCTGGCCCTGTCAGATTCTAGAACGTTGACTGTGCCTTACTGAGCATGCCCATGGTTGCCATAATGCTGCACATCCATGCAGGGTCCCTTCAGTCTTTCTTTTTCTGCAGCGCCCTCGGGGCACAGTTTTGTGCCTCATGCTCCTGTTTTCTGGGCTTTTTGAGGTCAATTTTCAAAGCCATTTAGATGAATAGCTTACAGATTATCCACCTAAATGCCAAGTGTTTGCATATTCAGCCTCTTATCTGGATAACCTTAAGCAAGTATATTCAGTGGGACGTTTATCTCACTGAATATATGGGACAAGTCTTAGCCGGATAGCTTGTCCACTAACCAGCTTACTGAATATGGACCTCTTCCTTCTTTTTTTGTTTAATCCAGCAGCTTTCTTCTGTCCTATGGACTTCCAGCTCAGCTGGAATTGATCTTTAGTAGGGTTGTGGTGCTGAGAGCTGTCATCTGCATTTACATGGGGTGTTACCTTGCTTTTAACCTTCTTTCCCATCATCTATAAACTTAAAGGCGAATTTTCAAAAGGGTTCACCGGTAAAAATGTAGCATACAATTTTAGCAATTTTCAAAGGCCATTTTCCCGAGTTATGTGCAATTGACAGGAAAAACCCATTGACAATTCAGTGGCATATGTTGTAGCAAATTTCAAAAGCCCACTTAGACAGGTAAAGTGTATTTTCACACGTAAAACCTAGTTTTTAGCATGAAAATGCTTTTGAAAATCAAGCCCTATGCTTTTACAGTGACAGTCCTCAGGCTGAAAGGGACCAATCATGGTTGCCTCCAGAACTTGGCAAGGGTATAAGTCTTATTCAGCCAATAAATGCCGCAGGCGTGCAATGACTGAATCTCCCTGCCCCCTGAAATTGCAAATGATGATGTTTATTTTTAATATGAAATCATAAAATTAGGAAAAGTTGCAGATAAGGTAAAGTAATATGGCAATAAATCGTTAAACAGATGATATGTGTAGGCAATTATTGTCAAATGAATGGATTACTTTTGTTGATGATGTGTGTCCCAACTGTGCATGCATAAACTCAGTCATCAAAACACTTTATAAAAGGTCCTAAAAATGAGTGCCCAAGGGCAGTAGCAGTCCAGTCGTTTTGAAATCTGTTTGGAGTAGAACCACCTTCTCCTTTCCTCCTGGCCCCTGATAAATACTGAGTCAGGGTGGGATTTATTTTCTCAGTGGCAGATGTTAAAGCTCTTGCAGTAGCCCCCTGCTTGCCTAACTTGTTCCTAACTGCCCTTTAGTTTTGTGTGCACGGAAGGATCATCATGTTGTTTCCGCTTTAAAATTGATGTTGACGCTGAGGCGTCTTGCTTTATTAGTCATATAGATACATACCCTACTGTGCTGTTCTTATTTGCTCTGTGACACGGCATTTTTTTTTTATCATACATTATCTGTCAGTCCTCTGCGTTCTGCTGTCTGTAAGTTTCTGCAGATGTGTTAAAAATATACAAGGTCATCTATTTTATGCAGCTTAGATTTTACATGCCTTTTTCAATTAGGCTCATGATTTTTGTTTGCAGGAGGGCTGCCCCCTCAGCCGAATTTTCTGTGGACAGGACCCGGCACCTGGCATCCTTCCTCGCCATGCTTGGCCCCAGCCCCGACTGGAATGTAGGACTGTCGTCCGAGGACCTCTGCACCAAGGAATGTGGCTGGGTTCAAAAGGTGGTTCAGGATTTGATCCCATGGGATGCAGGCACAGACAGTGGCGTTACTTACAAGGTACTCAGAATTGATTTTGTTGAACTTTGAAGGTTCATAAGCCAGTTTGATAGATTATCGGTGGGACAGGGGATGCTGCGGAGCCATCTCGCGCCACTTGCCACAGTGACACCTGCTGGTTTACCATGGAAGGAGCTCAGATTTTGAGTCTGAAGGGGGCCAACTTCCCAAGTCGTACAGGGTGAATGAGCACCAATGTTTTTAGTGAGAAGTCAAGAGATAGTGTTTTACTTGGTACCCTGACCTCTCTAAATTTCCTTCTCCATCCCCTTTCACTCTTCCTTTTTCCCCTCTCCATCTTTCGCTCCTAGCCTCTGTACTCCTTCTTTTCTTCTTCTCCCTCTCTTTCCCCCATTTGTCAACTCTCTTCTCTTTTTCACCATTTCTAACCCATCTCTCTTCACCTTTGCTTATGACAATCCTCTGTTTCGTGAACCTAGCACAGGCTGATTCCATGTCCTCTCTGCACTGATGCAAGGAAGTCACTTTCCCCTCTGTCTCTGCATCCACAGGCACCTGAAGTCCATACAGGAGAGCGGTGCAAGCTCCTCTGCTTCATCCATCAATAATCCACGTGCACTAGCAAAGGTTTGCACAGAATATTTAAACAGCGTAGTTGGTATCTTTGGAAAATCAAGAGAAGTTTTCCCATTCATGCTTTTATCTACCCCTTTCCCTCACATCCACACAAATCTAAATTTGGATTTGAATATTTTAAAGAGAAAAGTTGCCTTACTTCTTTTCTGGGATCAGGCTTCTCTTTATTTTCTCACCTTATTTCCCTCATCTTTCTCATGTCGTCTTTTCAAAACACTTCCTAGGATTCAGCTCTGGCACGACTAAACACTTCACTGCTTTTTCCTTCCTCCCACTTACTCTTCTCTTCTGTCTCCACAGCTACCTTCCCAAGCCAGGGAAGAGACAAATGCTGGACACAATGAAGTCCTTGCCAGCTTTGGCAGAAGAAAGGGTTAGCAAGTGTCCAGTGTAGCCCATCAGGAGAAAAGCAGCTTTTCAGCAGCTGTAACGCATGCTCAGTAAGAGGTCTGATGTTGCAGTGGGGCTGGTAATCCTCTTCAGAGCACGAGGAAAGGAGTAATCAGTCAGGCCACTAGGGTGACCCTTATCACCTTCAAACCAAGAAACAAAATTTATTTATTTATTTATTTATTTATTTAAAAACTTTTATATACCGGTATTAGTATGCATACATCATACCGGTTTACAATGTAACTTTAAAGGCAGAAATTACAATGAACAGGGAGGGCGAACAAGGAGGAGTATACAAAGAGCAGGAGGTGGAGGAATTGAAGCAATAAATAAAACTGCAACGGACTATTTACAGGAATATACAAGGTGTAGGCAAGATACTTGCAGAAGTCAGTGTACTGACTTCCGCAAGTATCTTGCCTACGCCTTGTATATGGGATCCCATGAAACGCTAGAGTCCTATGAAGGCACCTATAGTATCACAGAAGTGTTCATTGGCTGCAACGCTTATCCAGTAGAACTCGTCTTGGATTCTGAGCACACATGTGCTCGTTCAGTGAGCTTTGCCTTATTATTGTATATAGGCCTCATGACTTGAACCAGGAGAGATGACCATGTCAGCAAATTATAGTCGCAGTAGATATAAAGACTGCAGTAATGCTTAAAGTTCTGATAGTTGGCTTGTTAACTCATTAGAGGAACAAGGCTCCCATGAATAAAGTCGATAGCCCTTTAGCATACTAGGGTAATATGCCATCTCATAAAATCCCGTTTTGGGCCTCTTTCCCAAGTCAGATGTGGTCTGGCATGTAGGCAAGCATGGCCTCCAGAAAAATAGTTAACATATCTGGAGACAGAGGACTGATCAATGTGAGTCATGTCTCTTGCTTCCCTCTGTAAGGATCGAAATAAGGCAGAGCGGTCATCACTTTCACCTCAACACACAAACTTTAAGGGTGGTGGCTTTCGGAGTCCAAGCATCCTCACACCTTACCACAGAGCTGGCAGTTGAAAATTCCATTTAGCCTGGATCTACTGGAGCATTTTCTCAATCAGATCCCCTAACTCTGCTTTACCTCAACAGATTCTGTTATGGGAGACTCAATGTCCCTAAAAAATGTACATAAAAGAGTAAATACAGTCTTGGTACCTCTGGGAAGTAGTTCAATGTGACAAAGCAAAGGAAAACTCCCGTATCTCTTCGTGGAACGTATTCATGGGGCCATATCATCATTCGCAGCCACACTGTACCCAGAGACTCTCTCTCTTTCTCCGCTGTTAGTTAATTAATTAACTTTTGGATTTATAAACCTCCTCTTTCCCATTGGGCTACAAGACGATGTACAATAAAACAGAAACACAATGCAATTACGCAACAAAGAGAGCTCAAATAACACACTTCCATTACTACTGCACTGTTTTATCTTTCATTTAGCCAGACGGCAGAAAAGGGCCAAATGGTAGATCCAGTCTGCCCAGCAAGCTTATGGTAGCATCTGCTGCGCTATGCAGCTCACCCCCATATTTAGTTTCCCAGATCGTCAAAGTCAGGGCCCTTGTCGGTTGCTGTCTGAGTCCAATTCCCATTACCTCTTGCCTTTGAAGCAGAGAGCAATGTTGGAATTGCATCACAAGTATCAGGCTTAATGGTTAAGGGGAGTATCAGCCGCACCAGCAAGTTACCCCCATGCTTATTTGTTTTCCCAGACCATAAAATTCAATGTCCTTGTTGGTTGCTGTCTGAATCTAATTCTCCTTTTCCTTCCCCCCCCCCCCCCTGTCGTTGAAGCAGAGAGCAATAATACTGTTTCTTTAGAGGCAGCAAATAAGGCTGCCAAAATGAAACCTTTTGGGATTTGTTCCCTGACTTTTTATTCGTCTTCCACCTGAATGGACTACGAAAGAGTAAAAGGGACAGAAGGTGGAGCACAGGCCAGTTCCCAGGACTTTTGCTGGGTGGGAAAAGATAAGAAAATTCTCCCCAAACTTCTCCCTTACAAGGTAACGGGAGCTGCATGCTAAAGGCGAAGAAAAATATCTACTTGGGGTAGAGGTTATCAGGAGGCAAGTAAAGCTCATACAAATGGTTTGGGTAGAGGGCAATGTTAATGACTGTGTCTCCTACGTGCCCTGAATATTTCTCTTAAAGCCAAGCTGAATATTATTTCTTCGCCCGAATCCTTTCTGTATGTTATGTGTTTAAACCCTGAATACCAGCTCATGTTCTACCAAGGGGGGTCAGGGTGGGGGGCTGAAAATCATGGGATTGCCTTGATTCCAACCTACAAGTCTAAGGAGTGAATTTCCAAGGCGTTACACGTGTAAAAGTAGCATATATCATAGCAGCTTTCAAACGCCTATTCATGCACGTTAAAGTCCATTTAGATGCATAAAACCTTGTGAAACTTCAGCCTTACGGAGTGAATTTTCAAAGGAGTTATGCACTTAAAAGTAGCAATTTTCAAAGTCCCATTTACACGCACAAACCCCAGCTTTATTTATTCGTTTACAATATTTTCATGCCACCCATCGCTGCAGCACTAAAGGGGGTCGTTCTCTAACGCTATCGCACGCGATAGCTAGCTCGGGGCGGAGTCGGCCCCGGAAGAGGAGGAGTCTGGGCAGCACCGGGGGCCGACGCTGCGGACACATCGCTGGCGGCGAAAGGTAAGATTCCTTATCGCCGCCAGTTTCGCGCCGAATAACTACACCTTTTATGGTAGTAGTTATTCGGCGCGAAAGCCGGCAGCGATCGCACCGCAGAGGTGCGATCGCTGCCGGCTATCACAGGACCGCCCCCCGCTTCGCCCCCCCCCCCCCCCCCCATTACCGCCGGATTCTCTAAGGTCGCAGACCTTAGAGAATCCAGGCCTAAGTGAATAAGAAAAGTAAAAATAAAATAAAATAAAAAGCCACAAAACACTTACTAGCTGCAAACTGGCAAATATCAGTATCTCAGCATGCCTCACTTGCTTGAAACAACCTCAGCAACTTAGCTGAAATTAAGAAAGAAACGTTTTCAGCCTTTTCTGAAATGTTTTAACGCAAAGCGATAACCGTGAAGCCTTTGACGTGTTGGGGGACTTGAATGCCATATGAACCTTACTACTTTCAACATTAGGTGCTTCCTGCAACAATAAGAGAATTTTGTTACTAATTTTCTTAGTCCTTATTTAAAGGACCGATAAGACTTTCTCTATGCTACTAGTTTCTAACTGCCCAGAAAGTGGCGCACATAAGGACAGCATTTGTGGTGGCTTGAAGTAGCAAGAAGTGCAGAGTGCAGCAGTGGAGGTGTCTGACAGCTCCTGGTATTCAGGTCACAGGTTTATCCCCTCCCCATAACATTAGAGAAACCTCACCAGATGTTTGAAGTTTATAAGCTGACTACAGTGGGTTTCATGGATTTGTTTGTCTGTCATTGTTTGGTTTTAAGATGTTTTAGTTGTGTAATTTTATCATTGTCTACATGTTCAATCTGTTTGATGTAATTGTTTTTGTGATTGAAATTGTGATTGAAAATGTGATTGAAAATGTGATTGAAATTGTTCAATCTGTTTGATGTAATTTTCTGTTCCTTGTTCTGTGTAAACCGAAGTGGTATGCACAAGTGCATGAACTCCGGTATATAAAAGCCTTTAAATAAATAAATAAATAAATAAATAAATAAATAAATAAATGTGATCTGCACTGAACGAATTTTGTTTGAAAGATGCGGAGTATGAGGTTTTGTTTTTTTTAAATGAAGAAAGAGAAATACATTTGCAATATTCAACGATGAGCTTTCTTAGATGCTATAATATGAAAAACACAGCCAGGAATGTTTCTATGAGGAAGTCATAAATCCATTTCCAAGAAAGAGAAACCAGGAAGCACAGTTTATCCACAGAAATCCCTTGTAAGTTACCCATCTGTAATTTTTTGTCATAGTGATCGCTGTCCAGAAAAAGGAAGCTCAGTGTGTATTAAAGTCCCTGCATGCAACGAGCCATTCCTCTCCTGGAATGGGGTTTGTATGAACGTAGCTCTCCTGCCACCTGCCTGTTTTCCTTGTACATTGTGCAGAATACAACGCAGTAAGCATTGCAGACAGGAACGCAGCAGGAAGTGGGACGACCCAGCTACAGGCCCTTGTAGACGTTTTTGGGGGTTTTTTTGTGCCGTATCTCTAACGGACGTAATAATGGAAATCCTCGTGATTAACTTGATGTTTGAGGCAACTTTTGGAGCCAGCCATTAATGTTTGCAATTGCAAGCAGAATAAGAAAACCTTTTAGCCCCGTGCTCATAAAACTATCAGCCGTGCTTCTTGAGACCCGCAAAAATCCCCAGGTCACCTTGACCAAGCAGGACTACTAAGCAAGCCGGTAACTCCAGTCCGCCATAGCCCCTCACCCCCTACCACCAGGTGACATCGTACCACCTGCCGGAATCTTTATTCAAGTGCATTTTGGATTATTAGGTTACCACCTGACCTGATGTAATGTATCTTCTTCTTATTTAACTAATTGGGGTCCTAAATAAATAAAAGATGTTTACTATGAGGTTTCAGGAGCAAAAAAAAAAAAAAATAGAACGAAAAGCAAAGATATTGTCCAGACTGGCAGTGCCCTCCCTTAGTGCCCCCGGAAATGTTCACCTCATGAAGCTCTTGAAATCTGACCAAATCTTCACAGGGCGGGCGCGATCACCAGTTGGCCCCGCTCTTCCCACGGTTCCAAGTTGCCAGCACCATGTGATGCAGCAGCAGTGGCCGGGGATCCCGCCTGCCCCGGGAAGGTTTAAACAGATTTTACAGACTTCGTGGGGTAAGAGGGTCCAGGGGAGGCTGGGAGCGTCAGAGATGAGCAAAGGGAAGTGATGGTTTGGGGGTTTTATCCAATGGGGCAGGGACCAGACAACTTCCTTAAGGAAATGACAGAAAACGAATGAGGGCAATTTAAAATGTAAACTTTTAGCTGCCTTTTTATTCCTTCATTAAAGATGGTCCTTAGTGAAATAGACTTTTCATTGCCAGTGATGTTGGATTGCTAGCAGTGGCTTGCGTGAAAGTGAAAATTAGCAGCATGGCAGTTTCAGATCAGCATAGAAAATGATGCATCTCATGAACAGATGTGGTCAAAATGGTCCTTTTTTTTTTAGAACATAAAATATTTCTCACTTGTCATAAGGACCGTAAGGTCCATATTGAAATGTTTGGGATTTAACTGGACAAACGTTGGAACTTGAAAATCCTGCGGCACTGGCCATCTCAGACTTATCTGGATGTTTTTAGCTGGATAAAGCTTACCTGGATAAATCAAAGGGGTTCCAGCGGCGTTCTAGGGTGAGAGTAACCTCTCCAATAAATTTGATATTCAGCGTTAACTAGCTAACTTGTCCGGCTAAGCCTGGTTGGGCCGGGGTGCAGTTCTGCACTTAGCCAGGTAATAACTTGCACTTTATCTGGCTACATTCAGTGGAATGCATAACCAGCTCGTTCTGCCGAAGACTGGAGTGGTGTTATCCACCCACCGGCTCTCTGAATGTGAACCTCTGTATTTGTATTTGCTATTGTTGAGAGAAAATGAATTGAATTGTGTCTGTAACTTTATTTATTTATTTTCTTTTAATTGCAGTCCCCAAATAATCCTACAGTTCCTCAAGAGAAAATCAGACCTTTAACAAGCCTGGATCATCCTCAGAGTCCTTTCTATGACCCTGAAGGAGGGCCCATTATACCTGTGGCCAGAGTTGCCCTGGAGAGAATTGCACGGAAGGTAATAAAATGGTTTTGCTGGGCCAAAAGAAGCAGTAGGTTCTGTTATAAAGCTATATAAATATGCTCCCCTTAAAAAATGTTCTTATTACATTCTTTTCTTATGATTTAAAAGGCTTTTTTTAAGGACTTTGATATAGTAAAGATACCGTACCTGAGTGATAGCAGCCATGTAAGAGAGCAGTAGGAATGTGCATTTCTTTTACCCGACTGGGTAAAATGTGATGAATCGCTATTTTCAGTTTCGTTCATTGCAACTATTGACTCACCTGAAAATATTCAGACATTTTCAGACATTTTTTGGCTCAGCAAATTCTTAGCAAATAGTGCACACTGCACGCCTACGATGTTTTTAAGATCATGCCGCCCGCAGCCCCCTGTGACCACCTCTGGCTCCTTCCATGGAGGCACTCGGTCGTAGCTGATCCATCAGTTCCAGTTGAGAACTGGTTCCACCCGACCCAGACACCAGCACTGAATTGTTTTATGGCCGTAAAACACCTGGGCGTTCATCTCGGGGTCGGCCAGCACAATTTCTCAATGGGAGCAGATGGGCTAGACACAAGTGGGGATTGCTCCTTCCCCTTTCTTCATCGAAGACCCCAGAGAAAGGGGGGTAAGAAAGTTGGGGACGGTGCATGAGAGCAGGGATGGGGGAGGCATTTCTTTCTGTTCGATTTTTCTTTTTTATTTGGAGGCCCATATTTAATAAAAGTTTGGTCTGGCTAAATTTAGGGCTGAGCTGGATAAGCACAGGGATTAAAAATTCCCACCATGCTGACCGCCCCTGATTGATCCGGGTAGGCGTTTAAATAAATAAATAAAACTTATCCAGAGAAATCAGAGAGATTCTGGGGGCAGGCTAAGTTATCCAGATACCTTAGGACTAGATTCATCATTTGGTTGCTGTTGCATGCATTGGGGCCGCATCGTGTTTTAAAGAATGACCAGGTAATAACCATTAGCTAGGTAATGCCAGTAGTCAGCACTATCCGGCTAATTATCCTGATTACTTTAATCTTGCCAAAGGGCTGTTTTAACGTTAACCAAACGATTTGCCCAGCTAATTCTGGATTTAACCGGATATATTCGGCCATGCGGCTTTCTGGCTGAATATCCAGTGGGCAAGGCAAGTAACATAGCAGGGCTCAAAAGAGGATTGGACAAATTCCTGAAGGAAAAGTCCATAAACAGTTATTAGCCAGGTAGACTTGGGAAAGCCAGCGCTTAACCTCTGGGAGTGAGATACAAGAAATAAATCAGCTATTGGGGATTGGCCACTGTTGAGCTTTGATAATCCTTGGTCTGACCCAGCATGGCGCTTCTTATATTCTTAAATTAATCTGGGAAATTAATCCAGTTAATTTACCTTGGCAGCCCACAGCAGAATATGGATTGAGCCTCCCCCCCCCCCCCCGAAAAGAAACCATAAATTTAAAAAAAAACAAAGAAAATGAGCATCTTTCCCTGCACATCCCTAAAACCTGGTGTCTGCATCAGCAATTAGTTTGTTTATTTTTATCCCGGATGCTGTGTTAGTGATTCCTTCACAAAGGACAATTTTCCACCAAGTACCTGAGGCCACGAAGGGGTAGAGGCGGGGCCAGCCAACAATTTGGGGATTTTATTGTGAAATCTCTGTGCGCTTGCAAAGCAGGTGAAAAATCCCTGGGTACAGATGTACCCTCAGAGCCAGGCAGCCAGCCTCTCATCTTTCTAAGGGAAGCTCATCTCCTTTTGAAACTTCTCTTGCAGATCCATGGGTACAAAATAACAAGCAATGCAGGTACTTTACAAATTGCCCTCTAAGAACTTGATTCACCCAGTTTGAAGCCAGAAAGGGAAAATGGTAACAAAATATTTGCTATTTGGAGCCAGAACCGGTGTTGCGGAGGAGACTGAACTGGGTTCAAATGAACGTATGATCGCGCATGTCTGGCTTGTCCAGGTCCAAGCTGCAGAATTCATTAGCTGCACAGGAGCCTTGTTATCCCTTTTTGGATATGCAGTCACTCTGATGTCATTGGTCCACTATAGAAAATAGTGGCAAGCATGTGCAGACTGTGATATAGCCCACTATACCATTTGATTTCCTACATTTATTTATTTATTAGCGTTTATATCTCGGCATTCGTGGGTACATCATGCCGGTTTACAATATAACTGAAGGAGGAAATTACAAAAAACCAGGGTGGGGGGAGAGGGAGCAGATAGGAAGAGAGAAGGGGGCGAGAGAAGAGAGGGGAAAACAGGAAGAGGGGAAAAGGATCAGTGCCTGATGGGAAACAACAGAAGAACATAATAAGTAGCATTGCAAATTATACACTCAATAAGGGATTGTGTATAACCTTATACACTGTGGATAACCTTATATAAATTATACACTCCAAAAAGTATTATATACAATAATAAAAAGTATTATATACAATAATATACATTATCTTTAACTAGTACATAGAGAAGACACTATATATGACATTACAAATTATGCATTCAGAAAGGCAACTATATATAGACTAGCAGGGTTGCTAGTCTATATATTTTTATTTATTTATTTATTTATTTAAAGGTTTTTTATATACCGTGGAACGTTACAAACATCACCTCGGTTTACAATGAACAATAATTTAGCAACAGGCTTTACAATTAATTTAGAGAGAACAAGCGAATATAACTCAATAATGCAATGAATCAGCATATGGTACAATTAAATCCCATGTAATCTTATGGGAGAAACTATGTATATTTACCAGCGGTATATACTTCAGTAAATAATGTACAAATCAAATATACAATATATGTATAATTAGATACATTTAGGTCACGGAAGGCAGAAAGTAGAAAGAGAGAAGGGGGGAGGAGAGAGGGTGGATTAATAGAGTGGAGAGAAAATAGTAGGAGACAGAGGTTGTTAGAGGTAGGAGACGGAGGCTGTTGGAGGTAGAAAAGGCTCTTTGTGGAGTCTAAGGGCATTATGTATAAGCTTCTCTGAAGAGCCAAGCTTTTAAGTTTTGTTTGAATTTTTTGATACAGGGCTCCAGGCGCAAGTCCGTAGGCATTTTATTCCAGATGTTTGTATATATATAGTTGCCCTTCCCACAGGAGCGCTCAAGCCATGATACAACAAAAATTAGAGCAAATTCAAAGCATAATATTATATTTCACTTCATTCATTTTTTTGTCCATTTATTAACCATTTTTCCAGATAGCAAATTATTTAATAAAATATTCACCAAATAAGCAGTTAAAACATAAACAAAACTACACAATCACAAGTAAATAAACTAATCATAAGACCTAAGATCAATTAAAGATTGATCTTAGGTCTTATAAAGTACAATTCTGATCATTATCCCACAAAGGCCTTGCCAAAGAGCCAAGTCCTCATTAAACATTTAATTAGCAGTAAATCTCACGTGGGAGAGAGTTCCAGAACACTAGAGCACAACAGGAAATGGCGCGTTGGCTGGTCAGTCTCGCCATTTCTACTGTGGGGACTGCAAACAATGTATCACTCAAGGATCTAAGCGTGTGGAATGGTAAATACGAACACACAGGCTCCAAAGATACTCCGTGGCTGACTCTGGGAGTACAAGGACTTTCAAATGGGTGCCAATGAACTGGAAACCAGTGCAGTTTCTTTAGTATGGAGCTAATAAAGGTCCCTGAATATGCATCCGGACACTATGCAGGGTAACATGTTTTTATTTAATTGTAACTTATGGGGTAGTATTGAACACAAGACCCACAGAAGTTCCATAACAGTAATTGATATGAAAAATGATCACTATTAGCTTGGCCTTATTTAAATAGCTCTGCAACTGATGAATAGATCACATTGCAGTGTACAAACCCCTAGAAATTTGAGAGGTCCATATTCAGACACAGTCCAGCTAGGAAAGCCCTAGATTTTTCAAAATGCTATAAGTATAGCGGAAATAGCGCCCGTGATAAAAAAGAGAGAGGGGGTGAGAGAGAGAGCACCTCTGTATAGAGTCAGTCTGACACTCTATATGTATGTACCGCTGAGGAGGGGCATTTTGAATAGAGGTGGGTTTTGGAAGGTAGACTCCTCTGGTTAGACTTTTCATCCATTACAATGACTACAAATCTTTAGTGATGTCAATTTTACTATGAATACCTCAGGATGTTTCTGTAACACCACCTCCCTATTCCCCCCAACCTTACGAAACCTACCCTGATTCAAAGTGCTCCTCTACAGTGGTACATTTATAGAGAGTGTAGAGTGTCAGACTGACTGTATACAGAGGTGCACTCTCCCTCTCTCTCTCCCTCTCTCCCTCTCTCTCTCTCTCTCTCGTTGCTGTATTGCATTGGATGCTAATGACCCTCATTTCCATAAACTCCTCCCACTGGAATACTCAATGTGGAATTTGCAGTTATATTATCTATCGTGCGCATTAAGGCCCTAATGCGAAATGGTAAATTAACCTGAAAGTTAGCCGAATAAACTTAACTTTAGAGGTATACCACACTATTGAATATAGCCAGCTATCTTAAAGTTAGCTGCCTAACTTTCAGATAGCCCTTTGGCCTGACCAGACTTAGCCGCTAACTCAACTCCTCCCAATTACACCTCTGGAGCACCCCTAATTTAGCTGTCTAAACTCTAGCCAAACTCTAGCCCAAACATTCATTTAGCCGGCTAACTTCTGAGTTAGCCGGCTAAATGCTTTTGAATATGGACTTCTAAATTCCTAGGAATAATGTCTGATCAAGAGTGGCTTCTCGCCAAAGGCTCGTTTATAGAGAGCGTTACTTCATCTAGGATCAGTGAAATATCCAGTTTCAATGCTGGGCCTCTACCCACCTTGAGAACCTGCATCTTGATAGGGCTGAGCATTAGTTTACTTTTGGCCATCTGTAATTTGATACCTCCAGACCGTAATTTATTGAGTGGATAGTGTCCTCTTTAACTGGATCTAAAGAAATGTGTAACTGGGTATCATCAGCATAAATATAAAAATTAAAATTGCATTCCCTAATGATATCTACCAAAGGCTTCATATAAATGTTAAATAAAATCCCAGAACTCACATTTTATTTATTTATTTATTTAATATTTATTTCTATACCGGACTTCACGAATAGAATTCACATCAGGCCGGTTTACATGGAACTTAGGGAATAAACAAGTGTAACCAAACAAGAAGGCTGAAACAAGCAAAGTTACATAAAACAAGGGCATTGAACTTGGGGGCTAAAGTAGCCAGGAAGAAAGGTAGAGCGGAATTAGCAACAAATAAATAATATAAAACGGGTTATGAGATAGTAATTATCTCATTCCTTGGGCTGAGTCCGAAGTGTCATTTTGACTAGGGGAAGGCTTGGAGGAAAAGCCACGTCTTCAGTTTTCTTCGAAAGGTAAGAAGACAAGGTTCCAGTCTTAGGTCAGTCGGTAGTCTGTTCCAGAGGACAGGGCCTGCTGTGGAGAAGGAACGTTCTTTGGTGGTTTTTAGACGGGTGTATTTTGTAGGTGGGACTTGTAGGGTTCCTTTATAAGCTTCTCTGATGGGTCTTTCGGACGAGCGGTGTTCGAGAGGGTTCTGAAGGTCTAGTGTGAGCTGTTGGTGGATAGATTTGTGGATTATAGTGAGAGCTTTATATAGAATTCTATATTTTATTGGCAGCCAATGTAGGTTTCGAAGGATGGGGGTAATGTGAGTACGGCGGTTGGTATTGGTTAGGATTCTGGCTGCTGCGTTCTGGCTGCTGCGTTCTGGCTGCTGCGTTCACATAGAGAAGAACATCCTGCAGAATATGAGGAACTGTTGGTATGCAAAGCCTGCATATGTCCAAATATATTTTCCTTTCTACACAATTTTTATTCTCCATCCTTCACTCATAGCTGTCATCATCATGAAATGACAGCATTTGCAGGATGCTAGCCGCAAGTTTTCCCTTTCACGCACAATGCAATCCCAATCCCGACATTTCTGTCATTGCTTCGCAATCTGGTAACCCCTTCCATAAGGGTGTGGACTACTGGAACATCATCTATAGCATGCATGGACATCAGTACTGGGCATCCCTAGCACTCATACCACAATAGAGGGTGTTCGGCCTTTATTCGTCCATCATACATATGGCTGGCAAAGTGCCTTCTAGACTAGGATGCCCTGCATACCTCCTGCTACCAGTGCTTTGACCAAGGATGCATGTCAGTGCTCAGGGAGAAAACCATGCCACATACGAACACATTATAGAAGCCAAAGACTGATTGTTTACACTCCCTCTTCTTGCCCCTTCTCTCAAACCAGCTGTTTAGAATCATCAAAGAGCACAAGATGCCTCTCAGCTATGTGTAGGCAACACAAACAGACCTGTCCATCAAATGCTGGTAATGTTTTGCCTTCATGGTGATACTGGAAACAATATAAAAATGCAGGCATCGCTTGTTCACGCTCATTGCCTGACAGCCTACAATACTCAGCACCTTGGCTGCCACCCTCAGCTGATATCCACCTTTATTTCTGCAGCTGGTCCTCCAGGACCAGTATTGGGACAAAGAGGACTACCCCAGCAAAACTTCCTGCCAGTTCCAGTAAGTGTGGCATGCCTTGTCTCTTATCTTTCTGTGTGAAAAGGGATAGGGTCTGTATTTATTGGCGATGTGCTTGTGGTGTGCTGCTAGACTAAGAGTGAGTCTTTAATCTAATTCTTGGCTTTATACTTGTTGGACTCAGTTCATTAATGAATCCCTTCTTGATCTTGGATATTTCTCAGACTGATCTGAACCCCAGTGAAGTGGCTGCTTTTGGTCTGGGAGGCAGAAAATCAAGAGGGCCAGGTTGTCTTGATAGGTCATAGAGGAAACTCGGGGCTACAAAGGTCCAAAGGACCAGCAGTGGAAACTGGAAGTCCATGCTGTGAGTATTTCCTTCAATATATGTCTAACATTGTCTATGATGGAGTGAGGTATGTATGTCAGTAAGTGTCTCTTCATTTACTGGTCTGTCCTTCGAATGCCGACATGTTACAGATTCTCTTTGCCATTACTGATTACATTGTATGTCTGTTCTCTTCCGTGCATTTTGCTTTTCTATTCTTTGCTCAAAAGTGTAATTGTATACACCCTGGTATATGTCCCATCTTTTCTCTTTTCCCGTACTATCTGTATGGAGCCTAAGGTCACACACACAGCTCATTTTGCATATCCCAGCCCCAAGTGCGAGGGGTTTTCAGGAGAGTACAAGATGGAAGCTCTAGGGGCAGCACCAGCAGCCTCTACTTCATTAAGAAGATTTGGAAGAGGCAACTTTTGTGGAGCAAGACAGCTGGATGCCGACCTGCTCTCTAAGGAGAGATGAAGGGGAAGGACGTTTAACTGTCTTGCTCAAGTGAAAGTCCATAAAGGGGTTTATATAAAATGGTGTCCAGTATGGGGCCTAGAGAGGATCAGGACATTATTGTAAGTTTATTCAAAAAATTCTGATTTTTCCCATCCATGAGTCTTTATTTTGTCATAAAAAAGTAAATTCTACATGGTGATCCAAATCTGACTGCTGTTCCCACTAGTGGGTTTTGCAGAAGCATCAAGCACATGAAAATTCAAGAGACAGGTCACCATGACTGCCAACGATATCATTACCAGTGTGATCGGGATACGGACAACTGGGGTTCACTGATATCAGAATGGCATCCCTATAAGTGGGGGGCCTGCTGCACTGCCTACCTTCATAACTTTGTGAAAGAAGGAATTTCACCAAAAGCAAGACAGACCTGTGATCACTTTCCGTATAAGTCTACCAAGCGAAGCGATTGCACTATGTCAGAGATTAGTAGGGGATGATGTATCGATATGGAAACTATGCATGGTTGTCAATTGGGGGGGGGGGGTGAGAATATAGCATGACTTGAATGCCCTGAGTGTTACCATTCTGAAGACCCACCCACGGTATAGAAGTCTGTTGCATTCACATTTTCAAGCGAATTTCTTGACTCCCTCTGCAGCCCTTTCCTCTCTTCCTGAGGTTGGGAGAGCTGTGAGATTATCTACTGGGAAGAAATAGCTGCAGCCCCTGGATTCCTTGCCTGCTCCAGCATCAAAGGCAGGACCTAAGCCTGGGGACGAGAGTCAAGGGAATGGAGTTGCCAAGAAATAAATTGAGTCCAGTGGAGGAAATCCGAGGTGGGAGTGAGTAGTGAAAAGTAGCTGTTGCCTGAGATGAAACAAAGATCATACTAGGTGGATGGTCTATCTGGGATTGGGCTGTCAAAATTATAATGTGGGCTCCAGAGCATCAAGGGAAGGGAGTGCATCTCCTATGAGCTGTTACCTTAGCTTACCTACTGTGAAATAGTCCTCCCCTATTAATGAAATAAAGACCATGAAAAGCTATGTACATTACTACTACTACTACTACTACTACTACTTATCATTTCTATAGCACTACTTGACATATGCAAGCTCTGAGGGGCCTAATCACTGATGCTTCTGTATCTAGGGTCACAGTTGGTCCTAGCCCCACCTCAATACAGAGTCACTCTCCATTCTGGGTTAAAAGGGCTTGAGTGGTTTCAATGTCCAGAGGTTGGTCTTGTGGCAGCAATCAGACCCCCCTATGGTGGTAAAACAGGAACAGTATCTTTAAAACTAGTATGTGGTTGCCCACACATGCGTATATGGGTGTGTACATGAACATATGCTGGAATTTTTAATCATGCATGCATTTACATGCATATTATTTAAGGTACGCCTAGCGTGTGTATGTGTACTCCTAATTTTAAGCCAATACTCGAGCAAATGTACTTCACGTATCTTCCTCAGGACTTCATCTGCTTTAATGCGCGCAGGTAGGCGGATTTTGAAACGTGCTTGTGTGAAGAACATTGCCAGTTTTACCATGTATTCTACTAGTTTGCCCAGCCTATCTCGAGGTTATCCAGACCCATCTTGTCCTTCAGCCTGCACGCCCCCGGTTGACCCCCAACCTCTCACCCTGGCTTGTTAGGCCTAAAAAGCAATTTCTGCAGGAGCAGCAGTAAATATAAGCAGCTAACAAGCCGCCGCGTGCTGCGGCCACTGGATTTAAAATATGGATTTAGGTACATAACTGTTGGCCCCACCCTGGAATAACCCTGACACATCCAAGCCCAGCCCTTTTACGTATGCACGCGTGTAATTTCTGGACTTTAAAATACGCATAGCTCATGTGCAGCCCAGATATTTGTGTATATGAGCCTTTAATGCTTTTAAACTTGATCCCATAATCTCTTGTAAATTTTGTAGAATGTATAATGCACATCTCCTTTTCATGCGGGTGTGACATAAAAATATTCAGAGTCAATGTATACATTTATTTACTAATATGTATTAAAAAGCATTGTTATGTTGCAATGTGTGTGAAGATAATCAAGACGTTTTTTTCTTTGCTGATACTTAATGCGATTTTTATATAATTTTACCCATTCAGGAGGAAATAACCTAACTATGAGTCCGATGTACTAACCAGCAGCATTTACCATGGGTAAGTAACCATTTTGCGTATAATTTTGCTACCGATGCTAATGAACCTGGAACTCATTTACATCTGTAGCAAAATAGTGTCAGGCTTTTGTCGCTCATTGCCATGGCCAGGAACTTTGAGCTCTCTGGCCTTAGGGAGCGCATGAACTTGGCTTGGGAAGCTGCACTTCACCCCCAAACTTGCTGCAGGGATTTCCAGAGGCCTCGTAGCCCAGGTGAAGCCATCCCCTGCTCCCCACCCCAGTCACCAATGCTGATATTTTCTGAAGAATCTTCAAGCGTAACCTGTTGGAGAGTTATTTATTCCTATGAAAGGTGGAGGGCGAACCTTTCTGGAGAACTGCAGGTACCAACGGAGAGTCTGTAGGGGTGACAGAGGATCGATGGGGGAGTCTTGGAGGCAAGGACGGCCGAGCTGACCCTAGGAACGTTGATGCTCAGCATTTTGTAAGTGGCAGGAATTTATTTCTGATTTGACTGTAATTCTGGAAGACGACTCTTCTCTCAACCCATGCAATTATTATTTTTACAGCAGTAAAGCTCATTTGTTTGTATCAACACTTCGGTGTGTGTGGAGACCTTTGATTGACCGAGTCCTGCTGCTTCTCAAAGGTTCCTGGAGCACGTGCTTCCCTCCCGACCTTAGAAACCCACCAGGACTGTGCAGAGTTCTGCCTGGCCTCAGCAGCACCTGAAGCTGGGTCACATGTTCACAGGAGAGACTTTAAAAGAAGCTGTGGTGCTCTGCAGAGCAGGCCTGCCACCAGTGGATCTGCGCATGCATTTCCTGGGGGTGGTCTCTGGAGCTGCGATGGCCTTTTTCACAGGTGTGGTTAGTGCCGCATTCTTTCCTGCTTTGGAGCCTGAGTGACTGTCCCTTTTTTGTTTTCTGTTTCAGCCTCACCTGAAAAAGCTTCCTTTCCACCTCTAGCAACAGCACAAGCAGAAGGAGGTCCCACCAAAGGCAAAGGACTTTAACCATAATCCTTCCTCTGGGAAAGTGGCAGCTCTAGACAGAAGTATTTAGTGGAGGGGGGGGGAGAAGAAGGAGGAGGAGGACAGAGGGCACGCTAAAGTGACATTTCCATGTATCACACTCGCCCCCACACCATGGTCCCCTGCATTTAACAAAATAAGAAAAAGTCCCATGGAATGAATCCCCACCCCAGCCAGGTTCAACCACCCCATAAAATTATTTGACAGAATCAGCCAACTAACTACCGTAGCTAACTCTGGGAGTAAAGTCTGGACTCTGACCAGGAAGGAACAGAATCTCCTCATACATCCTGCACTTCCACGCACACAGATTCCCCCTTACAACTCACCATGCAAAAAACGAAATACCTTCACATTCTAATATCGCCTCAGTAACAGCCACACAAGCACCTTCCACTGCCAGACGCTTTGTGAAGGAACACAAAACCCTGCAAAAAAACAAAAGAAACGGAACCTAGGTTGCAAATCTGCTATGTTGTGGCAGCAGTAACTCCCAGGACTTTGTTGTTTTATTGTGCCTTATCCTGTTATGCTCTGAGATTTCTGGAACAACAGAATGCAAATTATTTTAAAAAATAAATAAAATAAAATAGCAGCTTTCCGAAGAATGGGAAGCATTGAAAATGTTATTATAAGCCCTTGAGCATCAGTGCACTGCTATAGATCCCTGCATAGACGCTACATGCCAACAGAATCCTTTGCCTCAGTCACAAACGCAGAACACAGAGCGACTCTTCTATAAAACAAAATATGGGAGCACAAATTAGAAATAGAAGCATACAGACAAAAACCGAACTGGAAACCCCAAGAAGCCGGACTCTGCCTGCAGTGCAACATCTGAGAAAGCGAAACAGATGTATTTCCTCTCAAACTGAGCAAACTACAAAAATATTAAAAAAAAATGCACATTCCTAAAGCTGACATATTCCACTCTCTAAAAACTGAAAATAAAACATTTCCTTTTTGTACCTTTGTCTAAGCATTCTGTTTTTTAAATTGGATTGGTCCTGGTTTCTCTTTTTGATCTTTTCCTATATTCTGTTCTAGGTCTCCTTTCCATTTTCCATTTCTTCTCTTTCCTTCTGTCTTCTTCCTTTCCCTCCTTACATATGTCTCTGACATTGACCTTTCCCTTTCATCTTTTTTCTCCATTTCTCTCTCTTACTTCTCTTTCAATTCAATGATAAATTTCATCCCTCCTTCTCATCCTATTTAACCCCCCAGGTACTCTTTTCACCTATCTATGAGCATGCCATTTCCCACTTTCATCCTTCTCCCATTCCCCCTCTGTCTCAATCCTTCCCTAGCCTCCAATTCCCCCTTGGTTTTTCACCCACTCCCTAGTCCTCCATTTCCACCCTCTGTACATTCTCCCCTCCAAACTCGCATGTACTTTCCTTTGCCTCTTATCCCACTCACCAGCTCCCGCTCCTTCCCTGTCACTCATTCTCCACCCGCTCCTTCCCTGTCACTCATTCTCCACCCCAACCTCTGGCTCACTATTCTGTCTCTTACCCTATTACCCCTCCCCAGCCCTCTCTCACCCCTTCACAGAACTATCCCTTTCCTTTGTCACCCCCTCCACAGCTCCCTCATTTCTTTCCTCCATCTCCAATCTTCCAGGTTATTCACGTCATTATCAACCCTACACCACCCTTCAACCTCTTTGTTTTCAAAACGGGTGACTGAAAAAGTAAAGCAAAACATCTTCGCTTTCCACACATACAAGAGATCTCAGAAAGAAAAGAGCGCGGGTGCAAACCTGTGAAGCTGAGAGTCAGACCCCCGGTTCTCAGGATAGCCATAATGAATAGGCACGAGATAGATTTGCATCCACTGCTCCCACTCCGTCTAGATCGATCTCCTGCATGTTCACGGTAGATATCCTGAGGACCAGGGCAGCCTCCCCCTGCCCTGGTGGGAACAGAAGCGCTCACAGAGACTGTGCAAGGGACATTGGAGCTGGATGTTTGGCCAACAGCCACACTAGCATAGGTTCCTGTTTACATTGTTACAAAGCCTTTTGGCTAGACATGGGATAGAAGAGGTGCTGGAGATGAAGGAAGTGGGGGGTTTATATAATTTATCTGCTCGAGATGGTACAGTCCAAATGGGGAAGGTTTCAAACTGTCTTGGATGAGGAGTGAGATCTTACAAATGGTGTCGCCCTTCATGGCGGGATAGATCCTTGCACCGTGGAGAGGAATAAGTGGCCAGACTGAATGGGCCAGTTGGTCTTTTTCTGCTATCATTTACTATACTAGTTTGTTATCACGTTGCAGGTAGTTTGCCTGCTGTGCATAATGTTATAATCAGGGATGTGTATGGAAGAATAATTTGTTTTAGTTTGGGTTGTGTTTTGTTTTTTTAAATTATGGTTTCAGTTATTTAGGGAGTAATTTTCAAAGAGTTAATGTTGGAGCTGTCCACAGAATCAGCATATACGTACATAAGCAGCATGCATGGATGTATATGCTATTGTATAGACCTCGAGAGTGCACTCAGGCCTGCAATGTCGCAGAGAGAGGTGAAGAAGATAAAAACGGGGGCAGTTTAGGGGCTTTCCAGACTGAGTTCACGTGCACACGCAAGATGCTTTCTTGTAAGCAGTATTTACGTACAAAATGCCAAACTATTCAAACACTTTTAATCGAGTCTCACAATTGAAATCGGTCTTTTGACTACAGCTTTCTGGGGTGGGGGTGGGGGGAAGGTATAGTAAGCTGGTGGGGATGAAGGACGAAATGCTGGAGCCGCTCAGTGAATTGTTCCGTGTGCACTTGAACTCTGCCTGGAAAGCCCCTAAAAAAGATGCATGTAATTTTATAACATGGGTAAAGAAAGCATGTGTGGTCCTGAAGTACAGAACATACACACATGCATTTGGGGCAGAAAGGTGTGGTATTTTGAAAAGCGTGGGTCTCCCGTCACACAGTTTAGAAAATGCTAGCCTAAATCGCTGCTTGCCCATTTGCATGTACAAATGTTGTTCCATAGACAGTTTGGACATTTGGGCTCCTTATGTTTATTTCTGTTCAGTTAATTTGCTAAATCAAAATTGATTTACTTGATAAGCATTATGAGGACCATTTTCAGCCATTGTGCAGCTTGGCTAGTTATCTGGATAAACTTATCTGGCTGACTTACCCTATATGTTTGGTGGTACGGCCACACAATGGATATATCTGGCTGTCTTAAAGTTAGCCAAATAAGTTTATCCAGCTAACATCCGGGCAGGTCTATGGGCTGACCAGACTTAGCCAGAGAAGCTAACTAGCTGCTATCTCTGAATATTGGAGTTAAATGGATAACTTATCCAGCTACCTCAACTCCTCCCAGTTACTTCCTTGGAATGCCCCTAACTTATCCGGCTAAATTCTACCCAGATAACTAATATTATCCAGCTAGAATGTAGCCAAAAAAGTGCCCAAATATTCATTTAGTTGGATAACTTCTGAATATGGACATCCTTATTTAAAAAAAGAAATGGGCCATGCTTCCCCCCTTCTGCATGGGCTTCCGATGTAGAAAGGGGCAGAATAAATTCCCATGGTACTGACTGGGCCCTGAGGCTCTGGACTCTGGACTGGCCCGTGCCGTTATCGAACCAGGAACTGGAGAGCAGGCGTGACCGGGGATTGCTCCCACCTTTTTCTACATCAGAGGCCTCGGCTGAAGGGGTAAGCGTGGACCGCGGAGGGGGCGAGAATATTTTGCGTCTGTTATTGACTTTCTCAAATGAAAGTCACCCAAAAAATATATATTACGTGTTGTTTTTTTTTATATATATATGTTTTTAAACATAACGTGTTTTTGTCATGTTTTTTCTTTTGTTTAAAGACAAAAGCACGCCTCTACTGTCAATCATCATCTAAGAGTTCCTCCACATTTCAAACCCAGAGCTAACGTTTGATCTCGTTCACCCTTTTTTCTACAGACGTTTCTGTTTTAGTTTTCAGCAAGAAGTGCTGCGCAAATCATCACAACCTAACTCTTTTGTTCATTGCGTTTCACCAGGGGGAACAGTGCAACATTGTACCTGATAACGTAGATGATATCGTCGCAGATCTTGCACCTGAAGAAAAGGAAGAAGGTGAGATCTCGTGCGCCATGAAACTCCGCTTTATTTGTATTTGAAACAAGCACTCCCAGGGCTTTCAAAGTAACAGCATCGTAGGTACACAGCAAATAGTGTGCGAAAATTGTTGAAAGAAAGATTAGGAATTGCTATTTTAGTATAAAGATTATTGGGAAGCGGTGGTGGGTCAGATATTTCACATTTTTTTAATCACATCTTTTGCAAAATCTTGCCAAACAGTTCCCGAAGGACTAAAATCCCCCCCAGACACTATAAACTACACATAGGGAGGGTAATGTTGTAACAGCTCACAAGGACTTTAGAACTAAATCTTCAAAGTGGACTTCCATGTGTAAGTCCTTTTTGAAGAGTAGCAGGACCATATAACCTAGCAGGGCACAGACACATGGATTTGCACCTGCTAGAGATTAAGTGTGAGCGTCCACACGAATATTTCCATGCACGCTTTCCAAAATCTGTAGTATGCATGGAAATGATTTCCCCATCCCCAGGAACACCTGTTTGCAGTGTGCATAAGAGTGCACAAGATCACTTCTGCGCACACTTTTTTTATTCATATAACCCTGGGGTAAGTTTCAAAGAGCTCATTTACATCTGTAAAACTGTGTTTTATGCACATAAATGCCTTTGTACATTATCCCTATAATACTATTAATAGTTAGTAATTTCAACATGGCATGGTGGACAATGATCATAGGAACTATTATTCGGCATGTGAACTGTTCTATGGTTTGTGTGCTCTCCATTGAAAACAACCAGTCCTCAAAAAGATCTTGCAATATCTAATTGTATCTCATTACAACTTCCATTATGTTCAATGGTTTTTCATAGAATATTCTTTTATATCCTAATGCCCTAAAATGGCATCACAAGTTGGGTGGAACAGGTTAATAGGGAATAGTTATTTACCTCTCAGACAGTACTAAGAGACCAGTAGAGGACAACCCATGAAAGTAACAGGCAGCAGATTTAAAACTAACTGGAGAAAGCATTTTTTAATTCAATGCACAATCAAACTGTGGAATGTGTTGCCAGGGAATGTGGTCAAGGCATCTAGCACTGCTGGCTTTAAAAGGAACTTAGACAAGTTCCTGGAGGAAAAGTCAAGAAACAATTAGCCAGGTAGATCTGGAAAAGCCCCACTTAACTCTGCGAGTGAGTAACAAGGAATGACTCTTCCCTTTGGGATCTGCAGGTTACATCCTTGCGACATGGATTGGAGACAGATGCTGGGCTTGATGGATCATTGATCTGACCCAGCATGGTATTTCTGAAGTTTCTTTTGTTAAAAATAGTTTATTCAGTGGCAGTTCTGTTATAATATAATTTCTTTTGTAACCTCAAATATCTGACATGAGCAAATAGAATACTTTTTGGTTTAGTTTTGATGACAGTAACAAATTAGCATTAGCACATATGAAGGGAAAATTCATAATTTAGGATTCCATTGCTATCAATATTTAATTTGTGACATTAAACATATTTTTGAGTCAAAGTGAAGCTGTATGTTTTATCTTTAGTAAATCATTCACCATCTAATAGTTGCACTATTCTTATCACACCCTATAAGCATCTGAGAAAATATTTCTTCTTCCGTTGCGTTTAGATGACACACCCGAAACATGCATCTATTCAAACTGGTCACCCTGGTCAGCCTGTAGCTCCGCCACCTGTGAGAAAGGGAAGAGGATGAGACAGCGGATGCTAAAAGCACAGCTTGACCTCAGTGTGCCTTGCCCAGACACCCAGGACTTCCAGCCATGCATGGGACCAGGTTGCAGTGATGAAGGTAACTTTTTATTGAAAAATAAGTGCAATGTTCAACTAACAAGTACACTAGGAGCTAGTTTAAAAAAAAAATCGGATAATGAACTCCTTTGTGACATGATAGCAATGAATAGATTAGACACCATCTAAAATCCACTAAGTTTTAGTACAAATGTAGAACATGAACATTAAATGAATCATGTGACATGGGCTGGTGCTAGTTTGTGTAGAAGAAAGCAGTTATGGTGCCAGCCTCACCATTTGAAATAGTGGTAGCAGCGGAGCAGGATGAAATGACTCCTGCCCTGTCACGATTTAAACAGATTTGAAAACTTCATGAGATGAGAGAGTCCGGGGGAAGCCTGGGGTATTAGGAAATGGCCTGAGTGGTTTTTTTTTTATTTGCAGAGGACTGGACCATTTTCTTTTTTTTTTGTTTTATTATGTTTTTTATTTCAAATAAAAGAAAACAAATTAAAGAGAGAAAACAAAAGAAAATTGAAAAGATTTCTGCACATCCCTTCTTTTTACCCCCAGCTTTGCACCAATTTTCAAAGCAAAGGTTCAGACGTGGATGGTCACCTGTGACTGTCTTTTCTGCGGATAGACTTCGGGGTAGCGGTTTTCCTGGAAAAGTACGCGCGCTGTGGTTCCAAAGTGTGCATGGGTAACTTGCGGTCGCTTTTCCTGCACATCGCTTTCTGGAAAAGTCCATGCTAAGATCTGAAACCCCCCGGCCTGTGTTTGGACTTTTCTTCCTCTGACC
The DNA here is from genome assembly GCF_901001135.1 of Rhinatrema bivittatum. NCBI lineage: Eukaryota > Metazoa > Chordata > Amphibia > Gymnophiona > Rhinatrematidae > Rhinatrema > Rhinatrema bivittatum. The sequence continues at coordinate 16,787,106 of NC_042631.1, forward strand.
TGTATGCCCTTTGGATCACCTCCTCTCAGTGCAGCTAGAAGTCCGTGAATTTAAGGAGGGCAACTGGCAGTCAGCAGGTTAATGCTGGAAGGTCTAGGTGAATGGTTGAAGGCCTGGATGAACTGGTAGAGGAATCGGTGAACTGGTGAAGTCCAAGCACATGTGGTAGTAGTATTTTCAGAAGTGGAGGATGCGCATACTTTAGAATTATCTGCCTCCACATTTAAATCCGGTTATTACGTGAAAATTGTTACTCTTATTACATGCTTAAAATATATTTTCTCTATCCATTTTATGAAATACATAGAATATGATTCTTCTAGGGATTTATTTATTTTTATTTAAAATCTTTTCTATACCGGCGTTAAGCTAGATGCCGTCACAACGGTTTACAATAAGGCACATAAATTAATATTGCTAACTGTATTACATTATATCAACTAAACAGTTGCCATTAAGTTACGGTAACATAGTTTCATAAAAATACTAATTTGTGGGTGTGGGTTTTAAAATAGATTAATAAATGTATCTTATTTGCAGGGAAATATTTTGTTTCGTATTTTTTTTTGTTTTGTTTTGTTTTTTCCACCCGGCATCACTTCGTCTAATGTTTATTTTGTTTCTGTCCTTTGCAGAAATGAAACAAACATTAATTTAAAACACAAAAATAAAACATAAAAAATGAAATGGCTCCTCCCCATTTCATCCACCCCCCCCCCCCCCCCCAAAAAACATTCAGCCCCAACTTCCTCTGTCTATGAGGGGTCCTGTCACCGAGACCTAGGCCTGGCCCCGTGACCGAAACCTAAGCTTGTGCCTTGTCCTAGGCCTCACGCGTGCTCTTCTGTCCAGGGTCCTCTTCAAGTGATGCTGTCTGCGTGACATCACTGCAGCGCCTTCCTCCTGAGTGAAGGGCGCCATTTTGATGTACAGCTGTACTTTTTCCAAATCATAAGTGAGGTGAAATGGGTAAATAAAAGGACGGGTATCTATCCTTGCAAATAACACTAAAATAAGGGAACACTCCGTGAAGCCGACAACGAGCAGATTCGAAACAAATCACAGAAAGTACTTTTTTCACGCGGCGCATGATCAAGCTGTGAAATCTGTTGCCAGGAGATATGATCAAGGAGACTGACAGAGCAGGGTTTAAAAGAGGTTGGGACAAGTTCTTGATAGAAAAGTCCATAGCACATTACTAACCAGGCAGACTAAAGAAAGCCATTGCTGTCCTTGGGAGGGAGTAACAGGAATTAGGTCTCCTGTATGGGCTCTGCCGGGGATATGTAATTGACCAACATCGGAGACAAGAATGCTAACCTCGATGGACCTTGGTCTGATCCAGCCTGGCACTTCTTATGTTAGAGAGGTGCAGTCGATTGACATGAAACGAGAAAGTTTAAACAATTTTCCATTTTGTTTTAATTTGTATATTTGTAAAAGAAAAGCAAACCAAATGTGTTCATTTTTATTCATTCTGAGGCGGATATTCAAAAGCTACTTAGCCGAACAAGTAGGACTTAACTGGCTAAGCAGCGACCACTGGATATCCAGCTATTTTCAGCGGCTGCCACTTAGCTGGGTAACTTTTTAGCTGGCTAACTTGTGGGCAGGCAATAGGCATATTGCGATGGTGCTACTTAGCTGGATAAATTATTGCATGGCCGTGCAGCTGAATATCCTAAGTTAGTCAGATAAGTCCATCTGGCTAACAGACAGCCGACTATAGTTTGAATATCTACCTCAGTGTTTTTTAAAAAATGAAGGTCGTTGCCACCAGCAATCAAGAAATCACTCCTGAGTCCTCCTCTCCTTCTTCAGAACTTCTTAATTTGAAAGTTCCTTCACAGGGTAGAAGTGATCTCTGGCTGCTCCTATTCTGCTGCTGCCACTACTGAAAATGGCAGCAGCACACTGAGGCCAGCTCCATTATTTTTTTTTCCCCATACAAAATGGCACTGGCCAGAAGGAGTGGGTGGGAGGAAACTGGAGGTCATTGGGGGAAGAGGAACCTGAGGATTAAATCTGAGAGAGAGGGAGGGAGCTGCTGGGGGCAATGGAGAGGGGATAGAGGGTGGTGAGTGAGGTGGCTTGGGGGAGGAGAGGTGACTGACACTGAGGAGGATGACTGAATCTGAGTGTGGGAATTCAAGGTGATGTGGGTGAGATTGAACTTGAGCGGTAGGATGACTGAGGCATATTGCTGGAGGGGGAGGGGGAGCGGGGCACTGAGAGGGATGATTGACTTGGTAGAGGAAGGGAGGATTGAGCAGGAAGGGAAGAAAGGACCGAGGATTGGAGGGGAGGAAGAGAAGAAGGGTTACTGAGCAGACATGCACTGTTGGAATGCCTTTCCAATCTTGTTCAGCACATGAATGCATATGCAAATTAGAGGGCAATTTTCAAAAGCCATTTAAATGGCTATTTAAAAATTGTCACAATGATCTTACTTTTGCCCTCATTTTCAGGGTGGCGTTCTCAGGTAGGGTTAGTCCAGAGGAGGCGGCAATGGGCATAATTTTTTGTTTTCAAAATCACAGGTGGTGTTTTTAGCCAGAACAAGTCCTGTCAGAAAGAGCAGGGCGCAAATCTCTGTGGGATCTTTTTCATTGGGCAGTTTTTAAAAGGAAAGCATGTTCATACCTTGCCTTTGAGAACTGAGGGGAAATAACTGTGGACTTTACCCTTGCCTGCGCAGTTCTGAATATTGCCCCATACACCTGCACGTGAACTAAAAGCCTCTGCGGGGTTAACTCCTCTGACTCTCTATTTATTTATTTACTTATTTTAGCAAAAGAAGGGCCTGATTTCCAAAGGCTTTTTCTCCATTCAGCATCTATGGGAAAACAGCTTAGTAAACCATGCCCAAAATTGTAAAAGCAAAATAAAATATTTTCTAGCATATTCACATTTCTTGCAATAAATTTTGAACAAGTTAATGTTAGTAATTTAAGACGAGGGTTCCCCCTCCCCCTGGAAATCAGAGAGCAGCCGGACGGGGGGAGTCCCAGTTCGTGGACATCTCCACAATTTGGTGCCCAAGGCCACATGCCCCGGGTGGTCTATCCCTAAACCTGGCCCTGGCATCAGCTAAACTTCTTGTCTTGCATTACGTTCCTAGATCCTTCCACTTGTATGATGTCCGAATGGATCACCTGGTCCCCGTGCAGCGTCTCCTGCGGGATGGGCATGAGATCAAGAGAAAGATATGTGAAACAGTTCCCCGAGGATGGCTCTGTGTGTAAAGTGCCCACGGAGGAAACTGAGAAGTGTATTGTTAATGAGGAATGCAGTAAGTATTGATATTCAAGCGGCTGTGGGCTTCCAGCTTGGCTGCACCTTCTTTACTGGTCAGCACTGCATTATATGATGGCAACCTCTACCTTCTGGACCTCAACGGGGGAGTTGTGGGACCTCCGCCACGAGACACACCTGGTTTACATTAAAAAGCCTTGGTCCTGTAGAGCAGTGGTCCCCCACCCTGTCCTGGGGGCCCCACCAGCCAGTCGGGTTTTCAGGATATCCACAATGAATATGCATGAGAGAAAATGTGCATGTTATGTAGGCAGTGCATGCAAATTTTCTCTCATGCATATTCATTGTGGATATCCTGAAAACCCGACTGGCTGGTGGGGCCCCCAGGACAGGGTTGGGGACCACTGCTATAGAGGACCATTTCTGGCCACAGTTGGTCTCTCCCTATGCCTGGGGTAGAACCGCATCTCTGACTCAGCTGGAAAAGGAGTAGAGATATCTTGTGGACAGAGGGGCCAGAACTCTGCTGCGTGCTTGCTTTTCTTCAGCTTCCCTGGCAAATGCTGTGGTTTTTCACTCCCACAGGAAGTGGCTCCCAACTTCCTGAAGGAAGCTGGGGCAGAATGATGTTTGGCTGGTAAAATAGTTTTTTCAGTAATAAGTGTTAGCCAAGGAAAGACGATTACAACTGCAAAGCTTATTAGGTAAGGCAGCTTGCATCGTTTCAGCTCACTCTCTGAGCCCAATTTTATAACCTGGTGCTAAGGGCTAATTTTCAAAGTGTGCTTATGTCCACTTTCAAAATGAGAGGGTGCGTGCAAACTCTTGTACAGCCTTTACGCAGGGGAGCAGGTATCAATGTCCGCGCATACATTTATGTGCACATGCTTGATTAAAAAAAAAAGAATGGGTTTCCCTGCCCCCAGCTCCACCCCCTGCATGCCTTTTTTGAGTACTTGCATGAAATTGCTTCTGCGCATATTTATTTGCACACAGCCCCCCCAGGATAACTGTCAAATGGCCTATGCATGTAAAATGGCTTTTTATGAGCATAATGTGCTTATGAAAATTCACTCCCATAAGTTTTCATCTATGCATTACAAATAATAAACTTAGCAACCACGTCTTTAAAAATCTGTTATCATCTCCGTCTAATTCTTTTTGTGTTATGTTTCCATTAGCTCCCAGCAGCTGCATTGTGACTGAATGGGGAGAGTGGGAAGAGTGCAGTGCCACCTGCGGAATGGGTGCGAAAAAGCGACACAGGATGATTAAGATGACTCCAGCAGACGGATCCATGTGCAAGGCAGAAATCAGTGAGGTGGAGAAATGCATGATGCCCGAATGCCGTAAGTGTTGTAACCTATTTGAAAATTCCTGAATCCTGATTAGTCAGCCAAGTCTCAGCCTTTGTTGCTTTAATTGTTAGTAAAATGTGACATCTTTAACAGTAATTGCTATTACATTGTGCCTCTGCTCACAATCACAGTGAATTAATTTACCAATACCAAATGTTTAGCTGAAAAATCTTGGGTTCTTTCTTACTGATACAAATCATAATACGATACAATTATCATAAATGTCTTGAAGGGTATAGTTTGCTCACTTATTTTGAGATAACAGAATACATTAAACAAGGGGATTACAGCAGAATACCTAACTTCATGCCATGCTTTAAATTATAAGGATACGGTTTTATGACAGAAAACCACACAATGTATTTTGACTCTGAGTCAAAGTATGTTTCACAAAAGGGAAAAACACCCTTGAATTAGGAACATAAGAATTGCCATGCTGGGTCAGATCAAGGTGCATTGAGCCCAGCATCCTGTCTCCGACAGTGTCCAAGTCAGGTCACAAGTACCCGGCAGATCCCAGAAAGTAGATCTAATTCTGGTTACTCACTCCCAGGGATAGCAATAGCAACACCCCACACATGATTTTATAAACTTCTATCATGTCCCCCTCGCTGGCGACTCTTTTCCAAGCTGAAGAGCCCTCGCCTGTGTAGCCTCTCGTAATAGGAGAGCCGTTCCAACCCCTTTATCATTTTTGTCACCTTCTCACCCTCCTCTGCACCTTTTCTAGTTCCAGAACTGCACCCAGTACTCAAGGTGTGCTCGCAGCAAGGCTCGATGCAAAGGCAATATGGCCTTCTCTGTTCTATCTGAATCCAACCCCCTTTTCCTTCTTGCCTGTGCTTAGTAGGCCGATTTAAATTCTGTGAACAGAAAATACAGTTGTTATCCTGTTGGCAAAGAATAGCTGAGCTTGGTTGATAGAAAGGTGGGAGTTTGATCAGAAGTGCAATGATTACACCCCTTCTGCAAGCACAAGATCGCCTATGAAATTGCTCTATATTTTCTACTAGGAGTGTGCATATAAATATTTTATATAGATTTGTTTTTTTCTTTTTCGTTTGATTTGTTTGAACTGAAATAAACACTAAGATGAAAAAAAACAAATGAAAAGAAATAAACGGCCCAGGTTCTCCCAATCCCACCATAAAAACCCTCTGCACCACCGAAATAAAATAATTAATCCCCCCCCCCACCCCACCTTCCACCACCACCAATCAGTGTACTCCATCCATGGGGGTTCCTGTAGTCCAAATGAGGCAGAAGGTGATCCCTCGTTGCTTCTGCCCCTTGGGGGTCCCACTATGTAAATGGGGTTGGCTCCGTCCTGAGGCCGGCGCAAGTTTGTCCTATGGCCATGCACCGTGGGGGTAAAGTGCTAGAAGAGGGGTGGAGGAGGAAGTTGATCGTTTTAGTTCAGCAGCATTGGGGCGGGGAGAGGAATTTGCAGCGGCTGCGGGAGACCGAGCCAGGAGCTTGGGGCGTTATTATGAAACGAAACAAACCAAAAAAAGACGCAAAGAATTTCATTGGGTTTTTCGTTTCATCTCGTTTTCAAACAATCAATTCGTTTTTTGCTGTTTGAAGATGAATGTAGACTCCAATTTTTTACTACAAGTAGAGGTGGGATTTCAGAAATTGATCTCTGTAAAAGTTCCTGGGCAATTTGATGCATTATTACAGCATCTTGTCATACTCTTTACCTCAGCGAATGCTAACTTCCAGCAACCAAAGGTTCCCACGAGAATAGGTTTAGCAAAGGACTACAACTCCGATATATATTCTACGAAAGATTATTTTATTTAAGTTTGTGCATTTTTTCTTTCATGTTGAGTATTTTTCTGCCTTTAGACACAATTCCATGCATGCTGTCCCCTTGGTCTGAATGGAGTGACTGCAGTGTAACGTGCGGCAAAGGTATGAGGACCCGCCAAAGAATGTTGAAATCCCCGGCTGAGCTCGGAGATTGCAATGAAGAGCTGGAACAAGTCGAAAAGTGCATGCTGCCAGAGTGCCGTAAGTGCAAAAGCCTTTCTGAAACCCATTTTAATTTATCTTGCTTTGAAAATCATGGACAATAAAACTAAGTGTAATGCCATAGGGGTGTAGGTCATGAAATCGTTTAGAGCAAATTGTTCCTGGCACTCAAAATTAAAATAAGTCAGTTGGGTTCACATCCATTTTTAATTTGATTCTTCATCTCTACATCAGTCCTCTACAAGGTTCAGAGAGGATTTTGTGAACGCTGAAGATGTTTTTAGGGGGAAGACGTGACACCATAGAAATGTAAATTCTTGCAGAACCCACAGTAAATTTTGTGGGTGTTGCTGAATCCAGGGTAATTTAGATGGTCATAATGGGATGGGTTTTCAAAAGCTTCAACGGGCTAACTTCAGGAATTAGCTAGTTAAACCTCTGCTTTTAAAAATAGTCCTACTGACCATCTAAATTTAACTCTCTAAATTCCAGAAGGTGACCAAATTGAGCCAATCGATATAGGGGCAGCGTCAGGAGCGGTCCTGGGGTGAAATCATGTCAGTGCTGATTTTCAGTTCCAATTGGCTAAGGTCAGGAAGGGAGCCTGAGCTCCCTTCCTAACCTTATTCATTTATTCATTTCAGCATGTGGAAGGAATGAGTGAGAATTTACCAGCAATGTTGAGAAAGAGGTGATGGAATCTGCCAAACAAAACAAAAAAAAAAAAATATATTAAAGCCTGACCAGCAGACGAGTAGTTTTAGTGGCTAGAGAAGCGGGCCACAAGCCAGGGAAGCCAAGGTTCAAATTCCACTGCCACTCCTTGTGACCTTGGGCAAAATTCAGTTTTTCCCTCCATTGGCTAAGGTACAAACTTACAGGCTGCTTTTAAAACGAACACGTGCGAGCCCATACATGCGCGTACCGGCGTGTGAGCGGAGATACGATGCAATTTCAAATCGTGCTTGTACTTGTGCAGGTCTGTTTTAAGATACACCTCCTGCACCTAATCTTGACATTGCATAATACCGTTCCAAGATTCTGTTTGCCAAAGAAGGTACGAGCTGCATAATATTTAAAAGAGCGATTTTTATGCACTGAATGCAAGCATGAGAACTGACAGCTTTCTCATTACGCTGCTGCCCCTGCAGAAGAGATGAAACACAAGGTATGTCGGGCAGGGCAAGCCACAGAAAGAACTCTCATCAGTCTGGCAGTAGGCAGAGACAATTGGGGACTGGGTCTGTGTTTCACCTTTTCCAACCCCTTTCCCTGCAGGCTGAGATCTTGGGTTCGGGGGCTGGCAGGATTTAGGCAAGGTCCCAATGAGCAAAGGAAGTCCAGGAACAAGCAGGACAGGCAGTGTACAGGCGAAGTTGGATACCAGGCCAAAGTCATGGCAGGCAGCATGGAGGCTGAGTCAGATAACAGGCCAAAGGTCAAGGCAGACAGCATTCAGGAAGAGTAAGATAACAGGCCAAGATCAAGCACAACAGGATCAGTCCAAGCAGAAGCAAAGGTCAAGGCAGGGAGAAGAGCAAGGCAAGGGCAGGAGCAGGGTCCACAGACAGAAGCAGGAACACAGGAGCCGCATGCAGGATCAGTACCACCAGCATAGCACCACACACTGTTCAGAGTTACAGGAAGTTCAGTCATGTTCTTTGGATGCAGCATGATGCCAGAGGCACTTCAGATTAAAGGTGAGGGGCATTACACAATGGATCCTGCCAGGAAGCAGAGAATATATTAATGAACTCCTGAAATCCTTTTCAGTCCTGCTTATTGTTGCTTTTATTCTCTATTGTGTCTGATAAAGGAGAACATAGTCGCATAGGAACATAGTAGCACAGTGGCACAAAAAGTCGAAATTAGCCCATCCTCTCTGCCCAACCGTAATGCTGCTGCTTTATTTTCTCTTCCCAGCCATGGACTGCGAGCTAACAGAGTGGTCCCAATGGTCTGAATGCAATAAGTCGTGTGGGAAGGGTCATATGATCAGGACACGAATGATCAAAATGGAGCCACAATTTGGTGGCACTCTCTGTCCAGAAACGGTGCAGCGTAAAAAATGCCGCATCAGGAAATGCTCAAGAAGTTCAGGCGCAGAGAAGAAACGTTTGAAAGAGGCCCGCGAGAAAAGGAGGAGTGAACAAGCAAAAGAGGACCCCGAGGGGGAGCAGTATCCAGGTATGTATGACCAAATGTGCTGTGCTCAGGGAAAAGATATTACATTTACATTTGTCTACGGCTGCGTGCAAACGTTTAGGCACCCCTGGTCAAATTGTACGGGTCAGTGAATCTCGTAAGTGAACAGAAGCTGATACAACCTTTATGTGGTACACACAGAGCTACAAATAATCCTTCTGATTGATGAGCTAATGTACTTATGGTTGATGCAACAAAAGATTTTTTTTTTTATAGGCAAGACCATCATAGTAATAGGAGAATGTGCATTACTATATACATTTTTGTTGCGTCAACCATAAATATATTACCTCATCAACCAGAAGGATTATTTATGGTTCTGTTTTTGCTTTTCCTTTATGGACGTTTATTGTTTGAACAAAGTTAAATTTCAACATCTGCAATTTTTAATGCAAGATTGTTAAAATCTGCAAAATAAATAGCAAACTGAAAATAATAAAACCATAAATGTGGCATGTGAGTCTGGGCATTCTTCCAATTGATTCATTGACAACTTAAAAAAAAGTATTAATCAGGCCTAAAATGTTGATTTGAGTCATTAAGCCTTAATTTAGTCAGGTGAAGACAATACCACAGTTGAACAAGTACTAGGACCCTTCTAAACTCTCAGGTTCTGATTACTTTCAACAACCATGGGCTCTTCTAAACAGTTGTCTGAGCATTTGAAAATGAAGATAATTTACTCCAGCAATGCAGGAGAACTCTATAAAAAGCTCTCTAATCATTCTATAGTTAAAATTAGCAAGCAATACATGCTAATGTGCATGCCAACAGCTGTTAGCCTGAAATGTACTAAATAAGGACGTCATGGAATTTACTGCCGATGCATTAAAATACATATATGTTCCTTAATTAATCAATGCACTTTCTTTAAAGCATGTATCCCCGCTGGAGTTCAGTATCACCCCTTTCTGAAATGTATAAAAGCCTCCCTCCTACTGCCCTTCCTTGTCAGTGCTGAGATGTGGCTGGTAAGCTCTAGGCTAAGATAAGGATTTTGCCGGAGAGGAGCGTTGAAGAGTGGAAGATCTGTCCTACGTCTGTTACTGAGTGTGATGTCCTGTGTGTAACCTGCACTGCCTGTGTCTTCAGTCTAAGGTGGTGGACCCCAGCTGTTCTCCCTCCTGCTGCTTCCCATCTATATAAGCTTCAGTAAACACATGGGGGCCGATAAAATTCAGTGCACTCACTGTTTAACCCGCTGTCGGACACAGGTTAAATAGGCGCTAATCCGCCCCCTAATGCAATACTCATTCACTCCGCATTCAAAAAAATAAATGTGCGTCACAGATGCACATTTATCGCTCAGATATTAATGCCTGCCTGGAGCAGGCATCAATATCTGAGCAATATATTTTGTACTCTTGCACCTTAATTAACCCTTTGTTACCGTTCCTCTCGCCTCTCTCCTTTCTCTCTAATTTTTGGGGTCAACCCCTTCCGACCCCCGGTTCTTAGTTCTCCCCGTCCCCTCCCCCTGTTATTTGTATTTTCTACCTTTTGTTATTATGTAAACCGATATGATGTGTACTTTAATGTCTGTATAAAAAAGCTGTTTAAATAAATAAATAGCTGAGCGCACGTAGAAGTACAGAAAAGCAGAAAAAAATACTTTTTGGTACTTCTTCAATAAAAACAAAAAAAAAAAAACTCGGCAGACCGCCGAGTTATGAAGACCGATGCCGGTAAATTCTGTGTCAGTTTTCATAACCGGCCGTCTGCCAGTAATAAAAACTGATTACGATAAACTCTGCATCAGTGTTCATTACTGGCAGACGGCCGGTTATGAAAACCGATGCCGAGTTTACCGGCGTCTGCCTTCATAACCGGCAGCCGACCCCCTAATTTATTGTAGATGACCCTGTTTAGTGCACCCTCTGCTACATAAACCTTGGCCTCTGCTTCCGTGTTAAATTACCCGAGTTCCATGTAAACCGATTTGATGTTTTATATGAATGTCGCTATAGAAAAGTTCTAAATAAATAAATAAATATCGCACGCCCCCCCCCCCCCCCCGCGAGCGCTAAGAAAGCGGGCGCTGAAAAGTCAGCTCCCATTTTCCGCAAAATTTATTGCATCGGCCCCATGGGACCCTTCTGTCGAATCCAACTGCTTTGTTTATTTTCATAAAGACGCCCACAGCATCTCGATATCTCGCCGGCAAAGGGTTGATGATAGTCATGCATTTGTTCAATTCTGGAGGGACGTTAATTAACCCCACTCCTAAAACTGTACCGCAGCCACGCACTCTGCTCTCATTTGCTGAGGTTCATCAATACCAGACCTCGCACCCAACCCTGGCACTTATTTCAAGGTAACTTGATGTGAATCTCCAAATCAGGAATCTCTTGCAGTAGCTGGCATAGCCTCCCTGCAGCTCACAAATGCTCTACAGGGAACTGCATCCACTAAGCCCGCGAGCTCTTTGCGATGTGCCTCCAAAAACGATGCCAGAAGACCAAACCATTAGTGATGTCCTTGCGCACCAAGGCAGTAAGAGAGCCTGGGGACACTTTTGTTTCCCTCGCATTGCTGCCTTTACAACAGTTTTTTGTTTTTGCTTTCTGTAGTGAAAGCTTGAATGAAAATGGTTGTGGAATTTTTTCATGTCAACCTCTGTCCTGTCTTGGGGTTACAGTGTAACAGAAAAGAGCAACTGGACATGCCAGGAAAGAGGAGGGCAAGGGCATTAAGGGGGCATGAGTGAAGTGTGCCTGATGTGTGATAAGACTAGGACCAGGCTGGGCAGGAGGACAATCAGAGTAAAGAAGCAGCAAGGAGGAGGTGCAACTGGAGAATAATAGGAAGGCGGGCAGTAGCAAATGTAGAAGGGAGACAGGAGGTAGTGATGAGGGAAGAGATACAAGAGGAGTGAGAAGAGAGAGCACGAGAAGTAGAGAACGGAAGTGTGGGATTAAGAGGAGGGACTCCTAGCAGCTCTTCTGACATCTGGGACAACTGCAGAGCCATGCCTGAAGGTGAGATGCTGACCTGCAGAGCAGTATCCTCTAAAGCACCCGTCTGACCCTGCCAACTGCTCTAAGAATGCTACATAAGGCTAGTGACTGAGTGTATTACGCTGTATTGTACCATGAGATGGACTGAGCCATTCTTTAAGTCAAGGCTGTGCAGGTTCTCCTACACCGTGATGGATGAAGTGAGGCGCTGCCTGCGTTGCCTGAGAGTGCTGGCACCCGCGAGTTCTTTGTGAGTACGCAGCTGTCAGTGCAGTCTTGGCCAGAGTACACTGGCTACTTTTAGACAGAGAAGCCATTTTAAATATCAACCTCAGGCTTAGCCAGACAACCTAAGATTTAAAAATCATGCTGGTCGGATCACTCTGACATAGACAGATACATTTTTAGCTGGCTAACAATTTATCTGTGTGTCACGGGTGGTCCGTAGAGCAGTATTATCTGGTTAAGGGAAAGCAGTCCCAAAGTTAGCTGGATAAACCTAACTGGTTAACGTTTAGACTAGAGCAGCAGGCTGTGACCCAGGGAAACCAGAGTTCAGATCCCGCTGTCGCTCCTTGTGACCTTGGGCAAGTCACTTTACTCTCCATTGCCTCAGGTACAACCTTAGATTGTGAGCCCTCTGGGGACAGGGAAATACCTACAGTACCTGGATGTAATCCACTTTGAAGTGCCTGAAAAAGCAGAATATAAAAAGCCTAAATAAATAACCGGGTATATTCAGCAGCTTGCCGGCATTGCTGAATATCCGCATTAAGTTCCCTGGCTGGCGTTTGTCCAGATAATTTTGGGGGTTGATGGAAGAAGTTGATGCTGAGCAGCTGCAGGGTGGGAGAAGGGGCAGAGGCAGTGGAGGCCCCTCGTGTCTTGGCTTTTTTTTTTGGGGGGGGGGGGCAGGATGGTGCCAGGCAGCTTTGGGGAGGGCACTTTTCTTAAAAATTATTTGAAGATACCCCCAAATTTGGGGGTATTTATCAGGCCAGTTTTTGCTTGTTCAGTTTGGGGAAAAACTAAAATAGGCCTCATTTGTTGTTTGGTTTTTTTTGCATTAATTTCTAATGAATGCATATTGTTAAGAGTCTGTGATTTTAGCAAATGGAAGTCTTGCCTTACAAACTGATTAGATTTTTTTGGAAAATGTAAATAAATATGTAAAGCAAGGCAGGGGCACTGGAACCAGAGGAGGCTGCCAGGAGCACCATAAAGACTGGTCCAGCTGCCCCTGCAGCCCGCCTGCGACAGGGAGGCACTCGGGCAGCGGTAGGGTAATAGCTGGCTGGCCACTCCATGCACATTTCCCTACCCCCTTCCCCTTTCTGCGTGTGGCGGCCCTTACGTCCTGTCTCTGAGCCAGGAGGACCTCGCGTAGACAGATGCACCAGCGAAGCGCATGCTCCCTGCTGTGTGGGCCCACGGGGGTGACAGGAAAAGGAGCATAGCAGTGCAGGAAGGGGGGCAGAGATGTGACCTACCGAGGTCGAGAGCGTGAGAGGACAGGGGTTTTTGCTGCCTTGGGGGGTGGGTGTGTGTGTGTGTGTGTGTGTAAGAGAGCATGTGGGGGAGAGCATGTGTGAGCCTGGGGGGAGAGAGTGTGTGTGTGTGTGAGAGAGAGAGAGCTTTAGCCAGACAGGGTGTAGGGAGGGTTGGAGAGTGGCAGTCAGGGTGTGTTTGTTTGTTTGTGTATTTATTTGCTTTTATATACTGACATTCGATCGAGATATCACATCGGGCTACCTATTTTACATTGTAACTTGTCTAAAATCTAAAGATGCGTATAAATTGTAACAGTTAATACATTCATTAATCACTTTTATAATAGCATTTAAAATAATATTTATAATATATTAATAAAATAACATTTTATATTGTAATAAGGCAGTTTGTAAATTATAACATTTTACATTGTGTTGTGAGGCAGAGAGGGCCTGATATTTTGGGGAAGGGGAGAACATCAGGCTGCAATGGCCTGCTTTTTTTTTTCCCTTCGGTTGGAAAACTGGGAAGATCCCCATGGCTGCCGCTTTTCAGTTATTTATTTTAACTTAACTGACTCTATGCCGAATATAATTCAAGTTCGCTGGGGAGAGTAAACAGACCTGGATAACTTTAAACCTAACCTGCTATTTTGAAGATGGCAGGTTAGGTTTTCCGGATTCAGCAGACGATACAGCCCACTGACTCTACCTGCTAAAATCACCCGGTAAATGTTAAGCAGGTAACAGACTGCTCGCTGCACTAATTAATATGGACCTCGGCAAAAATAAGGCTATTCAACAAGTAGTTTTTAGTTCTCCCATAATTTAGCAAAATATTCCCACTTTTTGTGAAAAATTCTCCAAAGTGCTTAATGCCTTATACAAAAGGGTAACTAGAAATCATTTCTTTCACTAAGATGGAAAACATTACTGAAAGCGGCGGCTTCATGCTGCCATAGCTGTTGGTAATTTTGAAAGGGTGAAGTTTCCTGTTTTCACAGTTTTCACATTCTGCGTGAATAATTTCACACTCTTCTAAAAATAAAGAACTGCACCATTGGCCTCGTGACACTCAGAGAAGAAGGGGAGGAATATATAGAAACGGGTGAGGAAGAAGCAAAAAAAGACTGAAATATTTTGCTTGGCTTTTACTGTGGAAGGACCACATCCGGTGCCTGGTGTACGGCTCTTTCTAATGCCTCAGAAAGACAAGGCAGTAGCATCACCCTATCCTTCTCCCCCCATCTAACAATTACTGTATCTTTTTAAGTTTATTTATTTAACAGTTTTATATACCGAGGTTCAGGGAAGAAAGTTACTAATCACTTCGGTTCACATTTCAACAATTACAATGACAATATAAAGAATAATGTCTTACATAGAACAGGATGAGTGAAACTTGGATAATAACTTACAATGAACAGGGAGAATACAATTTATATACAAAGAACTTGGAGGAACAGTGTGTGAAGTCGCTGGGATTGTCTTGGCAAGGCCTAAAGCCACTGTCATGATGTTCAATGGGAGAGAGAGAATACAAATGGATTATTAGTGTTGGAAGGATGTTGTGGAAATGTCAAGGGGAAGGGTCTTCCGTAGGGATCTGTAATAGGAAAAGTTGTGATTCTGTCATCATACTGAACCAATGACTTTCATGTTTAGGTTGCAAAATGAGGCCATGGACTACGTGGACGGAATGTACCACCTTATGTGGCGGAGGAATTCAAGAACGCTTCATGACGGTGAAGAAACGGTTCAAAAACTCTCAGTATACAAGCTGCAAAGACAAGAAGGAGCTAAGAGCATGCAACGTTCACCCTTGTTAACGAGCCCCAGGCTTCAAGGAGATGCACACAGAGCTCACTGGAAAGTCAGCCGCGATTTAATTTTCCCTCACCTAGGTTGTGCATAGCCCTTCACTTTTCCAAGTCTTGCAGGTGCAGGAACTGTGTTTTTTCTAATCCTTTCTTCATAAATCCAGTTGGAGTGGGGCTTGTTAATGCTCCAGTTGCAGAAATCGACCAGGTACTAAATCATCTAGACGCACAGAAAAAGACAAAATGCTTATGCCTAGATCTGTTTGTGTAACTATATACGTAAATGCTTTTTACACTGAAAACGTTGGATGCATGCACATGGGGTTATGATAAAACAGAAGCCATTTTCAGCGGTCTGTTTCATGCGGAAAGTAAATAACATGGAAGTATCTGAAGCGGTGTCATTGCACGTCATCACTGGGGCAGATTTTCTGTGCTTTCCCACTAAGATTAGACCAACGGTTAGAAGTGTATTTGTTTTAATTAGCCTAGCTAAATCATCCTTCCAAAATAATTTTCAGTTCCTTTTGCACCTAACTTAAAAAGCTGAAATCTACTGTATTATAGCTTCCCAAACTATGGCTCAGGACCCTAAGTGGGGTCAAGAAGACCTTTGGCTGGGGGTCACCAGCAGCATTAGCAGTGGACGTCAACATGGGGCTTGTGAGCCAGCACCCACTCACAGGCCCTGCAGTGGTCCCACCCTCGCGTGAGCTTCGGTGGTAGCAGGGGAGCCGTGCTTAAGGAGGGATCAGAGCCTGTAAACTTGCAATGGCTCACAGGCCCTGTGCGGACTTTCATTGCTAATGCTGCTGCCACCACGTGCAGATCACAGCTGGGTGTGGGAGCAGCCGTGAGGGGAGGACTGAGTGCGCATAGGCCAGTGGAGATTGCCCCCTGCTGCTCCTCTCTGCTCCCCACCATGTAACCTACCCAAAAAAAAGACGTTGCCCTGGTTATTGGCTTGCCCTCTCTTCCCAGTGCTGGTCATCTAGCTGTGGCCCAGGGGCCAAAGGACAATGTTGCTGCTAATCCTGGCCAGGTGGAGGGATGGATCAGATGCAGGAGCGATTTGAGGGTTGGATCAGCTATGGAGGATGAGAGAAGAGAAACATCAGATCATCCAGTGGGGAATGGGAGATGAGATTGAGGAGGGAATGGGAGATAGGGTGAAAGACGATGATGGGGTAAGTGATTAAAAAAAAAAAAAGACTTGGAGGTGAGAGAGAATCAGCTGGGCAGATGTGGAAGTGACCGGAGAAGAGAAGGAGGGGGGGATGGACTGGGAAGGTGGAAGAAGTTGGAGGTTGTAAGTGGGGTTCTGCTGGAGGGGGGGGGGGGGGCAGCTAGGCTAGGAGGTCCTCTGGAAGGGGTGGAGATTGAGAGAGAGGATCGAGTGGCAAGGGTGCAGGCTGAAAGATAGAATCAGCTGAAGTGCCGGGAGGGTGGGATGGAGAGAGCCCACAACCCTACTAATTTCTTTTGCTCATCTTCTGGGGGTCACATGGATTTTCAAGTGCTAAAATGGGGTCACAGTAGCTAAAGGCTTGGGCTGTCCTGTAATAAACTCTTGTATAGCGAGTGAGGAAGGACATCCGATGCATTCAGATATCTCAAACATATAAATAATGCACAAGAAGCATTTTTCAGTGGAAAGAAAGTTCTAGAAGGATAGGTTTCACAGTATGAAACTGAAAGAGTGTGGAGGCCCAGGAGAAGCCGAAGGAAATATGTCTTTATTGAAAGCGTGATAAATGTATGGAGCGGCCTCCTAGTGGAGGCCACAAATATTTATAATTCAAGAATGCATGGGATGGATAGAGAGGATTATGGGAAGGTGAGAGTAAAGGTGGAGATCGGTGGGGGTTTGAAGTAGTGCAACAGAAAGGCTTGGGGTCGTGCTGTCGTGTTATGTTTATTTTTCATGTTATTGGTAATGGATGTTAGTTTATTTTTCTGCCTGATGTGGCATGCCACTTAATTATTACTTTCAAAATTAAAATCAGCCGAGGGGCTATGGAACATATTTTGAGTGGAAAGCAGTTTAGTTTTGACACGAGTTTGCGTGCAAATGGAATCTTATCCAGCGCTGTGCTGCTCGAGCAGACTCCACCTTGCCAAAATTGTGGGGCCCGATTTTCACAAGCATTTCCGCATCTAACGCATGGTTTATTGCACGTAAAAGGCCTCTTGAAAAGCCACTTGGAGGGGGGGGGGGGGGGGGGTTGTATGAGTGAAAATACTTGCGGCATTGAGTTCGCACAGCCTTTTACTGGCACTCACAAGAGCTGCTCCGGGACTGGAGTTCAGCCAGAGAAAGAAGTGAGGCCCATACCTTTGATTTTCAGACGATTGCATGCAAATCTATGTGCAGACAGCTGCAGCTCCTGTGAGCAGTTATACCGTCTGAACCCAGAATTTATGTGCCAAAGTCCGCTTTGAAAACGTGGACTACAGTGTGCAGATAAAGTTCCCACACGCTATATTGTTAAAAAAAAAAACAAAACCAAAAACTAGCACTAGGTGTGGGTTAAACACTTACCCCTCTCTATGGAAACTTTAGAGAAACATTCCAGCGCTTAATATGGAGATAAGGAAGCAAGTCTAGTTCTATCTGTTGCATTCAGAATTAATTTCAGACAGTCAATATGGACCAGTGCCTGCTAGAGTTGCTTTTTCCAACGTTTGTAAAACGCTTTTGGACAGTTTTTCTGGGGAGGGTGATAAACATGTTTTAAATAAATGAGTTAAAGAAAGTCTCCATTAAAACATTTTACTGTACAAGTATGAGGTACAATAGCAAGCACTATGCCCAACAAGAACCTCTAACTCCTGGTCTACAGAGGCATCAACTTCAAAGTCCTCATCTACCAGACTTTTACAGTAAGCTCTCTGGCCACTTTAAATTTTGTTTGTACTGGTGACTGAGTTAATTTCTACATCACATATACCATTTTGTTTGTTTTTTTGTCTTCTGGTAGTTCTCATACTTTTCCACTTATACTGCCCTATAATAAAAAAATTTCAGGATGAGCCAATCAAAAAGTAGTTTCTCTGTCAACTCTATATCCATACGTGGCTGCATTCTTGCAAACAGACACGTTTTGTGCATCTTCCTTCAAAAGTGCTTTGCACATTAAAAAATAAAAAAGCACATGCAAAAAATCTTTTACATTCCATATATTTAGTTTATATACTACTCCTCTCCACCCTGCTTGCAGTTGAAAAAATGGGCCAAGACAACAAGTAACATATCAGAATATTCCCATTTGTATAACCACAAAACATGCAAAAAACTAAACCAAGCCTTGAATGCCCTCCCCATACTAATAAAACCACAGCTCACCCCACCCATATAAAACTATACCCCCCAGTCCAATCTCCCCCCCAAGACTACCAGTCAGCCTCTAACTCTCCCAGTGGACCAGTACATTCCTTAAACTTATTCCCTTGGGAGGAACTTGCATTGGAATTAATCTGTGGATTTATAATTTCAATACGCATACATACCTGAGACCAGAAAAGTGACTGATATGTGGTACAGAAAGAATAAATCAATAGCATTTAACTCAACACATTTACAAATCTGTTTCAAGATCATTTTAACTTACAAAGTGACTTTCAGTTTTTGGCAATACATTTAAAATGGAGGCGATTAAAGACAGGCATATATTATAAATAAGATGCCAAAAGCAGTACATCTTTACAGCTTAGCAATGTTAGGAGCAAATGGATTTTTCAGAATAGACAACATGTTTTCCAAACTCTAGTGCAGAGCATATCTCCTGCACTTGTTAATTCCTACTTTGCTCTCTTCACTAAACCTCTCTACTGCAGTTTGCTTCCAGTAGATTGACTGACTTGCAACTTTATAAGAATATTTGGCTTTAAAAAAAAAAAAAGAAATTACAAAAGTTGATTTTTTTAAAATTATAATTTAAACAAAAGCAAATCAATATAGGGTATGTAGAAATAGTGCAGAGATACTGTAAACTTCATTACCAGTCAGTTAAAGATAAATATTGTTCTGACATCTAGTAAGTCATTAATAATTTGGACTCTCAAAAAGAAAGCACAGGCATCATTCCACTGTTTTACACCTTGCCTACCTGTTTATATGTTTGTTTTCTAGTGTTTAGCTTTGTGAGTTTTAATCTACCATGTTATAGGAGCTTTTGCAAGCATTGAATGAGAAAATGTAGAATTTAACAAAAAAACTGTTTTATGTGTTTCATATGAATTTTTTCTTTATAGATTTTTTTTCACTTTTGTTTTACTGTGTAAATTTTGATATTACCAATGCCTTTGTATAAATGTTTAACACATTATTTTGGATTAAAGACATCTTTACAATAAATAACTTTTCTTGAATGGGATTCTGAGATTAATTTACTTATAAAATGTTTATGCTAAAAATATTGATTAAAAAATATGTATAGGTCAAATGAAACACTATACCTCAGTGAAACAATAGTACATGAGGATGAGGATTTAGGAGCAAAGCCTTCAATATTTTCTACCCAAGAACCTTGAAGCTCATTTTGAAAGACAAATTATTCAGATACAGATGCAAAGTGCACCTGTTGTTATTTCCTTCCTTCCGGAATGCCCCTTTATTTATTTGTACATGCAGAAAAACATATGTGAATGAGAGAGTACTTTTACACATACAACGCCCTGGGCAATTTTCAAAAGCCCATTCATGCACATATTTCCTTTTGGAAATCAGGCCCAAAGTGTATTGCCCTTCCTAACTAGCCAAGCTCCCCGGAATGCTTCTCTCTAATCCAGTTAACAGTGCATGTGCGCTTTATGCCACTGTAAGGGAG